>NC_069658.1:7350714-7652857 GCF_027244095.1 Hemicordylus capensis
ACTAGGTGGCTCAATGGTAAAGAGGATAGACTGGAAGTTAATTGGTGGCTCATGAAAATATTGTCCTAACAGACAAAAGCTCATCGCTGCTTATAGATGCTACAAGATGGTTCACATCAGGGGTGGCTAACCTGAGGCTCTGCAGCTGCTGTTGGACTACAGTTGCCATCAGCCTCCACCTTCCTTGCTCTGCATGGACCACCCAAGGCTATGGTTTCATACTTGCTGGGAGGGTTGCCATCAAAGTCCACCTAGAGTGAAATTCAAAGGAAATGTTGAGTATTCCTTTTCAGCTAAAACATCTGAGCAATGTTAGAGATGTTCAATGACTAGTGATCTTTCTTGGAAGGCATTTGCATATTCCTAGATTGATATAATATTTTGCCTAAATTGAAATACAAGGCAAATGCGGAGTTTGCTCCTCAGGTGGTACATCTGTGAAAAGGCAAAGAAAGCCGACATAGTTTGAATAATCCAACTGTAATTTATCATGTGGATTTTGCACATCATTAGCAATTAGTAGCTTGACAATCTTTTGATGTGGTCATGCAAAAGTTACAAGTTACACGTGTATATATGTATATTTATATGTGTAGTGCTCTCTGTATATATTGTTGTGAGTTTGCTGTGAGATTATTGTGAATACACCTATCAATATGTGTTGTTTTATAAAAGTTCTGCCTAATCTCAGTATAAGATGTGACACAACAATATTCATTTTCCTTACAGGTCAGTAAATGTCTCTTGTTAGGCAATGGTTTCCTGATACAGAGCTCTCTCTGGAATATTTGTAATGGGAAATAATCCATGAATAAGGCCCACACATTTTGGTCATGCTCACAGTGAGTTTGGGCAATATCTACCCCTCTAAATAGGGAAAAGAGGTGATCACTTCATTGCACTTAGCACTTTCTCTGTGTTCTCACCCCTTCCTTATCCCTAGCCCCAAATGATTAGGGTAAAATTGCAGCCATTTTTGCACAGGGCAAACTGGTAGGATCAGGGTAACACTGAACATATTATTGTACTCCCTCCATAGAGTAATCTTTGGAGGACAGTCCTGCCCATTTTCATTTCCATTCTTCCGACAACATGGATAAAATATTATGGTCGTGTTTGTGTTTTTAAAAACTTTTTAAAGCTTTTACGATATCATTGCAAATTTATTCACTGCAGGCCCGATAGTCAGGACAATTAAAGCACGATAACACAGTGAAAGCAGAAAGCAGTCTTGCAATGCTATCACCTAATTCTCATATCTGGGAGTGTAGACCTTGTCAAATCACAATCTGTATCAGAGGGTAACAGCCACCCCAGCTGGCTCATGTACTAAATCTATCAGAGTCCAGAGAAGGTGATGCATTCTACACACCATTGGACCTATGCAGAGGGGGCTACATAAGGCATTGTGTGTGTGCATGTATGCATGTATATGCATGCAGATGTAGAGAAAGAGCAGTTGGGCAGTCTGGAAAAATCAGTCAGAAGCAGAGAAAGAGAGTGTGTGTGTATGAAAAGCTAAACACACTCTGTGAGTCTAGTGAGGGCTTGCAGGAATGCATGTGCCACTTGCCTCGACTTAGGCATACCCTATCTATTTGCAGGTAAATCAGATGCTACTGTAATGCCAGAAGTCTCCTGTGCTCTGTCCTCCAAAAGAAACCTAAACCCAAGTAGGATACTCCTTTGCCTAATCTCGGGCAAGAGGAAAACACATAACAATATTTGCACATATGCACCATCGACTTAGTTTGTCGGGTACTTATTAAGTCATTGAAATTATTTTTAGAAGTCAGGTAAAAGTTGCACTTATGGGAATGGTGAAATCAAAGTAATCTTTATGAGAACTGTCTGGGCACTTAAAGCATACAGCTGACAAAAATGTGTGCTTGAATAAACCCACTTGAAAATTCGAAGCAGGGGATTCTGATGAGTCTCTCTGGTGCAGACACATCCAAAGTGAGGCATCACCACCCAATATGCCATCCCCCCAGCTGCCACTCAGGGGTGTAACTTTGATAGGGCAAGGGGAGACAGTTGTCTAGGGGCCTACTGCCTTGGGGGGCCCCCCTGAGGCAAGTCACATGACTGACTCCCCCAGCCGCATGCCCACCTGGGCTTCCTTCAGTTGTATTCATCCTCCGAAATTGATGGGAGTGTTAAGACCTGGAGCTACCAGAACAGAATGTCTTTCTCTAGTACCATTAAATGACTTGCATCGTCTACAATTGACAAAACCTTTTAAAAAATAATTGAGGATGATGTTCTATTGTGGCACATAGGAGATATATATATATATATATATATATATATATATATATATATATATATATATGCTTTTTGTTACCACTATTCAGACTCATTTAAGATTTCTTTACTTCATGAGCTGAGCTTCAGTGAGGTGGGGAGGCTATTTTAAAATCTTGTCTCTGGGCCCACTCCAAGCTTGCTACACCCCTGCTGTCACCCACTTCACCTCAAAAGACAGGGCAGGAAGGTACACAGAAAAGGTTTCGGATGTAGCTCTCAGTCCATAAAGGTTTTCAGAAGTTCATACACATGACACTTTACAGATAAGGTGAGCAAAAGACAGGCCTGTGCCCCGAAGAACTTACCATTGGGAGGGGATACCACATGCAGAGTGGAGTGTGAGGCAGAGGTAATAGCGGCAAAGGATTTACACTGCTTTGCCCCATTTTGCATTCAGTGCTTGATTTCCCCCTGTTATTTTACTTTGCCTCCACAGTACATATACTTTTGTGTGAGAAGCAGCGTAGGGTAGGGTAGGTTGATAGGGACTAACATCTCTACTTGGAAGATATTAAGTAATCCATTTCAGCTGAGCGAGAAACTTTTGGTTATCATCATTTTTGCAAGATGATTCATTCTCCTGCAACTTTGCAGGCGCCCACAAACACACACACGTGCGCACCCCGCACACACCCACACCCACATGCTGTCTTACTATGAAAACTTTGACCTTGCACTGAAAGATAATAACAGAGCAAATCTATGGTATCTGTGTGATTAATAGTCCAGCCGGTGAGTCGTCTCAGACTTATGGAATATCACAAAATATGCTTGAATACACCAAGCACCTCCAAGCCGCATTCACCTTCTTGCTAACTAATTCATCAGCTTAATGATAATGACATTCAAATATCATAATTACAGCCGACTCTTTAAAAAAACATAAATTTTGTGGTTGAAAATGGAGAACAGTCTTTCCCCCACCTCACCCCACCTTCTTCTTCCCACCATTAGCTGTTAATGCCAAAATATGATCTTTATTCATTCCACTGACATAATATAAAACTAACGTAGTTTTCCCATTTTTCATAAAATTTTCATCCACGCTATTAGTTTCGCTGATAGCAGGCTGGGAAATGTTGTTAGGTTACAAGATGGACGACGCTGCAAAAACCTCAGCATGTTAAGAAGCTATAAAATTTTATTCAGTTCATTTACTGCCACAGTCCAGTAACCCTATAGTAACAGTGTGCTATTTTTATTGTGTATTTATTTAAAGGTTGGATGTTCCCTCAGCTGGACCATCTAACTGAATTAATCTGGGTTTCTAATGAACTCTGTTCTTAGTGGTGCATTGGATCCATTGTGTATCTCTTACAGAAGGTCTAAGTGACTGTATGCTATTTGGGGGGCCTTCAAGCAGGAAGAAAAATGGAAAAAGCAAGGTGTTGCTGATTCAACTGCACAAGGGAGTCACTGGTGCAGAGCCCAGGATACAAACATATTTGGATGTTCATTCATCTAAATATGATACAGATGGATCAATCTAGTTTGATCATCTGGTCTATAAGATCAGTATGTTACATACTAAACATCATATAGTGAAACTGTATGATTTCAAAACTGACTTAAAAACAGGGGCCCTCTTTTGACAATTAAACACAACCATAGCTCCCCCATCAAGATCATTTATGGTTTTTTAAAGTACATAAGAACACAGCGCTGCTGAATCAGGCCCAACTGGATCAGGCCCAAGGCCTATCTATTCCAGCATCCTGTTTCATGCAGTGGCCCACCAGATTCCTCTGAGAAGCCCACAGGCAAGAGGTAAGGGCATGCCATCTCTCTTGCTGTTGCTCCCCTGCAACTGGTATTTAGAGGTATTGTGCCTCTGAGGCTAGAGATGGCCCACAGCCACCAGACTCATAGCCATTGATAGACCTGTCCACCATGAATCTGTCTAAGCCCCTTTTAAAGCCATCCAAACTAGTGATCATCACCACATCCCGTGGCAGAGAATTCCATAGATTAATTGTGTGCTGTGTGAAAAAGTACTTCCTTTTGTCGGTCCTAAATTCCCCGGCCATCGGTTTTATGGGGTGACCTCCCATCCCATAAAAGTTGGGAGGTTGTGAGAAAGGGAGAAAAATTTATCTCTGTCCATTCTCTCTGCTCCATGCATAATTTTATACACCTCTGTCATGTCACCCCATAATTGCCTCTTTTCCAAACTAAGGAGCCCCAGATGTACAGATAATTTTGCACTGCGACTATTACAGGGATATTAGACTTAAATTAATTGCCTCACTTCTGCACAATTTCTGGGGTCACAGTGATGATTTTTATCTAAATTTTTTGCTCTGTAATTTTAATTCAAAGATTTCGCACACCATCGCCATATACTGTTACATTATATGTAAAATCCATACTAAATTGATGGGAGGTCCAGATTTTATATGATGATTGTACTTATTAGTACTTATTGGTATTGGTATTGGTGTTCTGGTCTATGACCGAAATAAAGTTTCTATTTTATTCTACCTCCTGATATGTACATCTCTAGGCAAGAAGGGGTCAAGTTTGCCCAATAAGCTCCAACAAAAAGAATTTCCCCATCATCATGGTGGGATAAGAAGCTGCTTCCTAGGCAGAGTTCAAACAAGGGCACATCTTGGTTGTTGTTGTTTCCTATCTGTTTTGGTTGTCCTGTCCACCTGTTTTTAACAACTATTAAGGCATCAAGAAAAGGAAGATTGAGGTGAGAATCAAAAGAAATATCTCTCTCTCTCTCTCTCTCTCTCAGGCAGACAGGTTCATTAAAGGGGATTTCCTGACTATGTGAATGTCTCAGACAGTAGTACCCCATTCCCCTCCATTGTCCAACCTAGAATGCACTTGGGAAATTAAAGGAACTGCAGTCATCATGATGTCACATCCTTTTCTAGTGCTTTACTGGGGGGGGAATACTGCCATACCCTATAGCTACAGAATGCAGCCACACACACACACACACACACACCCCAAATACCGAAGAAAAAGGATACAATGTCTTTATGTTGATTTCTGCCCTGGTGCATTCTAGGGTGGGACAGTGGAGGGAAATTTGTCAAATAGGACCACCACCATCATGGCTATCTTCTTTGGTAGCAACCGGACCTGCAATAAATGTAAGCCCCCATGTGATAATACTCAGTGCTGATACTGATACCGATTATCAGTATTGGGGGTATTTTTCATTGTAATTGTTTCTGATAAAAAAGAGAAAGCCCCAATAGAGACTGTATTCCATTGGATCCGATTATCATTCTGATATGATGCACAGCTATATATATATATATATATATATATATATATATATATATATATATTCCTGTATGGGGTGGTGTACAAATATAGACAGACAAACAAACAAGATTATTATCATTATATTTGTACCCTGCCCAAATTTCCATAGCTGGGCAATTTACAAAAACATAAAACAAATTAAAACCAAAATTAAAACCTTAAAACAATTCAAAAGCACAAATGTATTTGGGTGTGTATGTATATTCCCTCCCTCCCCTCACCCCCCCCCCCAACTGTAACTAAACAGAACAAACAAGTACAGGCACACTTCAAAGCTACAGACACAACAAAAAAGGATGAAAAGTTTTCTTTTCTACAGCTGCATACATGAATCCTTCAGAGCTGAAAAACCAGCAAGGTGGTGGGTGGGGGGGAAGAGGGATTGGGTGGGAGAAGAAATTCTGTGAAGCAGCAGAACCTTGTGCATATCCACATTGCTGAGATTCATAGCAGGGTAAGAAATATAAGACCAAAAGGCATTATTCAAAACTAAAGAATCTGTGCCCTTAGGCTGTAGCCAAGAACGGGGCTCATCAGACCCTGCTCCCAGCTGAATTAGAGGAGAATTTCAAATACAAGGAGCTGAAGAACAAAAGATGGGGATCTCAAAGCAGCTAATGAAAGCAGGAGCATTAAAGTTCCTGCCTTCTACTTAGAGATACCTTAAGAGGTAGTGGCGGGGGGGGGGAGCTTACTCTCCATTTTTAAAGGCTCTTGAAGAATAAGATGAGGGAAAGCCTTCAACTGCTTAAAGACCAAAAACCAGAAACAAACATCAATTGGTAGAGTCAGTCCTCCTGAACTTAACTCCTCCACACAAATACACTCAGCCCTTTCTCTATTAAGCCAATATCCTTTGAAGAAAGGGATTTTTCTATTTTCTATTTTTTAGAAGAACGTGTTGGGAAACTGAAGTCATAGAGGCTGTTCTCACGCGCAGGCAAAACCCAGCGAGAGAAGCCCAGCCTGATTCCGCCTGCATGTAAGAACCGCCGGGAGCTGGGCAGCTTCCAGTGGTGACATGGCAGCAAATGCAGAGAAATGAAAAATAAATAAATAAATGTGAGCCCTGGCTAAGTGATTGTGTGTCGGTGTTGCACGGCTCCGTGTGGCACCAACTGACCAGCAGCCTCCTGGCCAGTGTCGAAATACTCCCCGTAATGCACTTTACATTCAACAGTGCATTAGGGGACTTCTGGGGGCCTCCTGGCCCACAAACCTCCCTGCTGCCAGTAGAAGCTGGCAGTCATCAGGGTGGGCAAGCTGTCTGCTCAGCAACAACAAAAGGATTGTCTTCAGGGGAGACTTCCTCCCCTCTCCCCCTATTTTATTTATTTATTTATTTATTTTACAAACACATTTTTATACCACTCCTAACTTACGTCTCTGGGTGCTTTACAACAAAGTAAAAACAGAAAAAATAAAACATTGGTTAAAACAAAACAAAAAAAGAGTTTAAAACATTACAACAATTTAATTTTTTAAAAACAATATTTTAAAACAGCATTAAAACCATTAAAACAACATTTAATTAAAAGCCTGGGTGAACAGGTGCGTCTTTAAAGCCTTTTAAAAAGCTGTCAGAGATGGGGAGGCTCTTATTTCAGTAGGGAGCACGTTCCAAAGCCTCGGGGCAGCAGCGGAAAGGGCTTCAAGCCCTTTCTCATGATCACAGGTACAGGACTTGGAGATCTGGCTTGGCAGTAATGCATTTGAAAACGATCTCAGAATTGCAGTCGATCACAAGCTGAACACGAGTCAGCTGTGTGATGCAACTGCAAAAAAGGCTGATGCAATTTTAAGCTGCATTAAGCCTATTTTTAACCAGCGATTCACAAGAGGTAACAGTTCCATGTTATTCCACACTAATCAGACCTTATCCAAAATAATGGCTGTCATCCAGACTAAGTAAGTCACACAATATTACTACTCAAGAATTACTACATTTCAATAGGACTTACTCTGGTATATTAAGTCCTGGGCTGTGGAATGAGCTCCCTATAGAAATCCATAATTTGAACTCTTTATTGACCTTCAGGAGAGCCCTTAAGACTTATCTGTTTGGCCTGGCCTTCCAAGGTTTCTAAATTGTTGTAAGGGGTTTTTAATGTACTGGGTTTTTTTAAGGGTTTTAAAATTGTTTTTTAACTGATTGTTTTATGGTATTTTAAGATTTTTGTTTTTGTTGTTAAATGTTTTGTTTTGTTTGTAAACCGCCCTGGGCCAAATTGGGAGGGGTGGTATAAAAATTCGATAAATAAATAAATAAATAAATAAATAAATAAATAATAAGTCAGGATGTCAGGCACAGTATCTAGTTCTGGGAGCTGATTTTTTTTTTTTTAAAGATGTAGACAGACTGGAATAGGTTTAGAGGAAGGCAAGAAAGATAGCCAGTTGAAGGCACTGGACATGTTTAGCATGGCGAAAGGAAGAGTGAGGCGAGAAATACTTGAAGGACAATTAACAATTGCCCTGCTGCAGTCACAGTACTGGGTCGCTGACAACTGAGCTGGTGACAACTGGATTCCCCCAGATGACAAAGGAGCAGGCACTCTCTTAAATTTCCCTCAGGAACCCACCAGATGCCCCTGGGAAGCCCACAAGTGAGATATGATGACTTATCCCTTTTCTTGCCCTTGCTCCCCTGCAACATAGTGCCTCTTGATCTTGAGGTAGCATATAACTACCTTAACTATCAATAGACCACCAACCATCAATAGACTTCAGAAGTTGACCTAGCACAGCAGATGGGCTTCACATGGTGGAC
This sequence comes from Hemicordylus capensis, assembly GCF_027244095.1. Classification (NCBI taxonomy): domain Eukaryota; kingdom Metazoa; phylum Chordata; class Lepidosauria; order Squamata; family Cordylidae; genus Hemicordylus; species Hemicordylus capensis. The sequence continues at coordinate 7,359,080 of NC_069658.1, forward strand.
TTGCTGAGGCATCATACAGTGCGAATCTCTGTGACAATGATGGTCTGATGGTCACTTGCTAAAGGGTTAGGGAAACTGAAGGAAGATGTTGCCAGTTTGACGGATGTCACAAAGTAAAATACAATTAATTACTTATGCATTGTGTGAAGAAGTATTTTCATCTGTGTGTCTTGCACCTAGTGTTGTAATATTTACGAAGCTTGTCAGAGAATCAATTGGCGAGCTGGGGGAAGTTCATTACTGTTCTTCTCTCCAACTTTCAAAAGAGGTCAGAGTTCGAGAATGGATTGAAAAGGCCCGCACGCAGCACGAGAGAATGTTACACGCAACTTTAAAGGGAAGCAGGGTCAACAAAACCCCTTGAATTTGTCAAACATTAGTGCTTGACAACAGGATAACCCCTTTGCTTTGATTCACAAAAGAAAGTAGGGAATTGGAAAAAGAGCGTGCTGAAATTCCCTGTAGCTAACACTTGATCAAAGAATTCCAGATAAAAGCTTGGTGGGGGTGGGGGGGAGATGAATAATGAAAAAAAAATTCCCCTGCATTTTATCAATCTCATTCTTGTACAGGTTACAACAAACCGGCCTAAGGATTGTTCTCCTTGTCCCTCAGTAGGGCTGAACCCTCATGCAAACTGCTGGGGTTTCTGTGATTTGAATATCCAGGAGCTTGCTTTTTAATTGCCATTCATTTGGTATATAATGCCCCACAAACTTTTATTATGAACAAACAATTCACATAGTGCTTCTGGGAAAGGTATGACAAAATGGGCACACATAATCACTATTGGTGGGGATGTCATTAGGTGCAAGGTTGAGGTTACTTGCATCCATTAGCTAATGCAACGAACAAAGTTGTGCATGTGCAGGAAGGTCACAAAGCTGCACAGTTGCACATCTGCATACATGCAACAAGGACAGTAGTTCATGACACAGCCATCTACTTTTGGGTCTTGTTGCACAAGTGTCCCCTGATGTGCTAGCACCACATTAGTCTGGAATGCAAGCCCCTGATATAGTGCCACAGGTTAATACAACTGTCTTATGCTAGCACACAATCCTGGCACAATGCGGTGGTAGTTGGCATGTCAGCCTTTGGGTATACATTGCCCTTTTAGCTGATGTCAGTCATATTTAAGAGTTTACCGTAGGAGTTTATATTTAAAGGTGCTCCTTCTCGTTATGAGCCCCCCTCTCTATTGAGATAATCTGGGGTTGACTGTCTGCAGTTGCCACCAGCTCATGACTGGTCAGGAGATCTCTCTCCTGACCAGGAGAGAGATCTTGGGGTCATGGTGGACAGCTCATTGAAAGTGTCGTCTTAGTGCATGGCAGCTGTGAAAAAAGCTAATTCCATGCTAGGAATCATTAGGAAAGGGACTGAAAATAAAAATGCTAATATTATAATGCCCTTATACAAATCTATGGTGTGGCACTGCTTACAGCTTTGGTCACTGTATCTTAAGAAGGATATTGTAGAACTGGAAAATGTCCAGAAGAGGGCAACCAAGATGAGCAGGGGCCTGGAGCACCTTCCTTATGAGGCTAGGCTACAGCATCTGGGGCTCTTTACCTTGGAAAAGAGGCGTTTAAGGGGAGATATGATCAAAGTGTTTAAAATTATGCATGGAATGAACAGGGTAGACAGAGAGAAATTTTCCTCCCTCTCTCACAACACTAGAAGCAGGGGTCACCCCCATAAAACTGAAGGTCGGGAAATTTAGGATGGACAAGAGGAAGTACTTTTTCACACAGCGCATAATTAATCTATGGAATTCCTTGCCATGGGATGTGGTGATGGCCACCAGCTTGGATGGCTTTAAAAGGGGCTTAGACAGATTCATGGAGGACAGGTCTATCAATGGCTACTAGTCTGGTGCCTTTGGGGCACATCCAGCCTCAGAGGCACAATGCCTCTCAATCCCACTTGCAGGGGAGCAACAGCAGCAGGAGAGAGGGGATGCACATATTTCTTGCCTGTGAGCTCCCCAGAGGCATCTGGTGGGCCACTGTGTGAGACAGGATACTAGACTAGATAGGCCTTGGGCCTGATCCAGCAGGGCTGTTCTTGAGCAGGGCTCTTTTGTTCTCATCTTAAGCAGGGAATTTTGAGTGGTATATAAATATGCTAAATTAAATAATTAAATAAATAGTTAAAATACCCTTGAATATTTGGGTGATGTTATAGGAGAATATTATAGGAGAGAGCGTTGATTGCACTTCTTTTCATTGGATGGTGGCTTTGTTTGTTTAGTATGTCTCCATTGTTTCTTTGCCTTTTTCACATTTATAACTGGATAAACCTTGAGGGAAAATAACTTTGAATGTTTGAGTGAGGTTTAGATTTATTCAGTAAATGAACAGGGAGAAGAATATTTAGACTGTGAGCCCTTTGGGGACAGGAATCCATCTTATTTATTTATTATTTCTCTGTGTAAACCACTCTGAGCCATTTTTGGAAGGGCGGTATAGAAATCAAATAAATAATCCTCTCTAATAAAAGGCTTGGTGTCCGTCTGTGGACAATCAAGTGTCTATCCGTGCCTCCCTCGGCCGTTCTGCGCATGCGCGGAGCGCATGCACACAACGGCCGAGTCAGAAACGAAAAAAGGGAACAGGCGGCCATGTTGGGTGGCCAGAAGCGGCCGCCAAGAAGCCGGTGAAGCCCGGCCGAGGTGGTGGCGGAGCCGTCGCTGAGGCCTGGCGGCGCCAACAAGGATGGGCGGCTGGGAGACCTTGGGGCCCTTGCCCGGCCCCAAAATTGCCTTTGCCATTGCCCCACATGTTACCCGCCGACCACTCTCCTGCCCTCCCAGCTGCCCTAATTCTCCTTCCCCGCACCGCCCCGCAAATGATTAAGGGCCAAAATGGCCCATGAGAATGCCTCCGAGGCCGCCGCCACAGCCGACGACCGCCCTCCCGCCCTCCCAGCTGCCCGAGCCCTCCTTACCCGATCCAGCCCGCAACAGTCGGGCGAAGTAAAAGCATATTTTGCAAAGAAGAAAAAAGGAGCTCGCGAACAGAGCTCCTTTCTGTGCTAAGCCTCTTCCCGAACTGGTGCTGTGGGCGCAAAGGACGCCTATTGCGTCCTTTGCATCCATAGCGGCAGTTTGGGCAGTGGCTTAGCACAGAGAGGAGCTCTGTTCGCGAGCTCCTCTCTTCTTCTTTGCAAAATATGCTTTTACTTCGCCCGACTGCTGTGGGCTGGATCGGGGGCGGCGGGACCACGAAACAAGGGAGAAGGAAGAGCAAAAATAAAAAAATAAAAAAACCGAAACAAGGGAGAGGGAAGGGGGGGGGAAGGTGCAGGAAAACAAAAACAAAGAGAAAAAGAGGAAGAGACACAGAGAGAAAGAAACAGACAGACAGGTTAAAAAAAAAAAGCTAGCGCCCGTTATTATAATGGGCTTAAACATACTAGTAATAAATAAATAAACACCCTAAATAGTTTGGGGCCTGCATGCCTTAAGGACCCCTTTCTCTCATATTCACCTTCCTGTACACTCCGGTCATTATCTGAGGCCTGGCTTTGGATGCGTTTACTGACTGACCAATATGCCGATCACTGGTTGAGTCAGCCATGCTGATGCTTCGGTCTACACAGCAGCAGTTGTGCTGACGTCTTCCGGCCTCATGACTTTGAATGCCCCTTCTCTTTTTTAAAACCTCCCTGAAATAGAAAATTAGAATATCAGAAAGAAAGATTTTGCCCCAGCACCTTCGCTCCTGTGCCCTCTTCCCTTTAGTGAGAAATTTTCAATAAAGGGAAGATTCAAAGACGTGCCCCACTCCCTCTGCAGTCTGATGTGGTGCACCCCAGCCTATAACCTGAGCATTTTATGCAATGTGATGCCACTGCAGGAAGAGACCAGTCCTGAGAGTTGAGAGGTCTTGAATTTCCACTCAGTTCCTCCACATGCACACTAGTAGTGGTGTTCTGTAGAGGCTCACCCTTCAAGTAATTATCTGTCAGGTTCTCCATATAGCCACCTGCCTTCTGCTGACCAGGAGGTTGTGGTGGCCTCAGAGGTTACAGCCGGGAGAGCTTTTGAGGCTCACAGGAAGGACTTGTTCCATTCACCAGCCCCACCCCAGTATTGCTACCTCCAAGGCTCAATCAGAGTCCAAGAGCTCCTTCCATGCCAAGCTCACCTCCTGGACTGGCCCCTCATCACTGGCTAGTCCTCCCTTATATAGGACCTGACAGCTGGGCAAATCTCACGAGATCTCGCCGTCGAATGAGATTTTGCTCCAAGATCTTGAAAGAGGGCGTAACTCCCTGACAGGGACAGGGCAAATGCCTCCAGGTGGGCGTTTTGTTGTCTTCTTCCTCCACCCGCTCAGGCTATCTCCACAAGACCCAGGCAGGGGAAGCTTCATTATGGAGCTGGCCACGTTTCCTGACAGTATCCTTGCACTTCCTTCTGAGTAAAGAAACTAGGACCAGGGAGACCGGTCTGAAATCCCCATTCAGCCATGAGATTCTGGGCCAGTCACTTCTCTCTCAGCCTAACCTACTTCACAGGGTTGTTATGAGGAGAAACTTAAGTATATAGTACACCGCTCTGGGCTCCTTGGAGGAAGAGCGGGATATAAAGTTTTTTAAAAAGCATAGGGCAGAATAGGGCTTTTTATTAATTAATTTGAAACCTTTAATTTATTATTAATTTGAAACTTCTTTTAAAAAATTATAATTTTCAGCTTGGTTTTAGTTAGGTCTTTTAACTTAAGTTTATTAATATTTTATTTTACATTGTATCTATTTTAGTAATGTTCTGCCCTGAGCAGTAGCGTGCTGGAGCAGTGGGGTAATAAATGAAGAGAGAGAGAGAGAGAGAGAGAGAGAGAGAGAGAGAGAGAGAGAGAGATGTGGCTTTAGCTGGGCTGCTGTTCTATCAGCCTCAGCTCCACATCAAGAGTATGTTGAATCAGGGGCGGAGCCACCATTGGGAAACAAGGTTCAAAGAACCCGGCCACCACCCATCAGGAGCCGCGCCCCCTGCGACAGATCCGGGGTGGTGGTTTAGCAGCCCCGTTCGGAAGTTAAATCAGCCAGCGCTGTGTTTGCAGCATGGCTGGAGAGAATCTCCCTGCCTTAAAGGAAACAGAGCTGGCCCTGATTTAGCTCCCAAACAGGGCCCTTTAAGGCAGGGAGAGTCTCTCCAGCTGTGCAGCAAATGCAGTGTTGGCTGATTTAACTCCCGAATGGAGCTGCAAAACCACGCTCCTCCCACCATCTGATGTCAGATGCAGAGGGCGGGGCTAAATGCTCCCTACGGAGCAGGGTGAGGTGGGCCAAGGTGGCGGCCAAACATGGGCCTCCCTCCGCCACTGCTTAGAATATAATACTGTGGGCCTCTTTCTGGCCTTTTTCTTTCTGGTCAAAGGCAACATGCATTTTCTTAAACTGGCCCAGGTTGATGTTTCTTGTATTTATAGTGTGTATCTTGGTCAGTTCTTATTTTATCCCAACTGCTTTTACCCATCCCTGGTTGTATCAATGAATTACCTGTTTGGAAGACAGAGGAGGGGAAAGGAAAGTACATTGCCAGTGTTTGCCTTGTTTACGAGAAGTCACCGCCAGTTTCTTAAGCTAATGGAAACATCAAACATGATTCTCTGTTTCCCCATTAAAATGTAGATAGAGCAATGTACCGTGGTGCCATTACGTACTTTGGCAGACAGGGCACTGCATGGAAATCTCTTCTGGCTGTCGAGGCAGCTGTTAAATATGACACATTTAAAGAGAAGAAGGGAGACTCAGGACCAATGATTTCATCCTGTAGTAGAGCAGCTTCTTGCAGTGCCCTGGATTCTGCCCACCGAGTTCTCGCCTGAGGCTGCAGGTCCAGAAAGGAGGGAGCTAACACCAAGGTTATATGGAGCTCATGCCAAAAGTGACTGGGGCAATTTAGACCCACCGTCTGCAGTGGTGGCTCATTGCTTTTCACTGACTACATTCCCCTTAGACAAGAACATCAGGCCCAAGGCCCATCTAGTCCAGCATCCTGCTTAACACAGTGGCCCACCAGATGCCTTTGAGAAACCCACAGGCAAGAGGTGTGGGCATGCCCTCTCTCCTGCTGTTGCTCCCCTGCAAATGTTATTGAGAGGCATCCTGGCTCTGAGGCTGGAGGTGGCCCACGGCCACCAGACTAGTAGCCATTGATAGACCTGTCCTCCATGAACTTGTCTAAGCTCCCTTTAAAGCCATCCAAGCTGGTGGCCATCACCACATCCCATGGCAAAGAATTCCATAGATTAATTATGTGTTGTGTGAAAAGGAATTCTTCTTGTCAGTCCTAAATTTCCCAGCCTTCAGGTTTATGGGTTGACCCCTGGATCTAGTGTTGAGAGAGAAGGAGAAAAAATTTCTCTCTGTCCACCCTCTCCACTCCATGCATAATTTTGTACACCTTGATCATGTCTCCCCTTAGTCACCTCTTTTGCAAGGTAAAGAATCCCAGATGATGAGCTGAGCCTCCTAAGGAAGATGCTCCAAGCTCCAGATCATTTTGGTTGCCCTCTTCTGCACCTGTCACCCGAGCCTCTTTGCTGGACTTGCTGCCTGCCTCAGCAGCAACCTTCCTCCTCCTATGCCAGCCTCACCTTCCAGTGTTCTGCCCTCCAGGTGACCTTCACAGCTAGAAAGAGTGGCATTTGAACCATTGATGCAGAGTGGGGCTGGAGGGGGGAAATACACATAGGGAGGGCAGTAGTAGCAGTGAGGAGGCTGGAGCGACAGCAGCAGACAAGTGGGTGATGCCCACAGGAGTTGTTGGGTGGAGTGCCCACACTTACCACCTCCTCTCTTACTTACTGCCTGAAGCATCGCCTCACTTTGCCTCATGGAAAAGTTATCCTTGCTGCAATCCCTTCCATACAGGTGGCGGCCAGTGTGAGCACTGCCGGAGGGGTGGCAGGAGGTACCTTTAATTATAAATTAGTAGGTGCTTTCTTCTCCTCCCGCTGCACCTGAAAGCTGTTCAGAGCAGTGGTGCACTGCCCAGCACCCGGTGTCTCAGAGGATAGGTTCTGATTCTCAGCTGGCGGAGGCCATTTGCATGCCTAGCAAATGGCCTCCACACATGTGCAGAGGCCAGCTGAGTGGCAGAGTTGACCTACCAGGTGGGCGGGCTGGAGGATGGCTTCCCACGCCTTGCCTTTCCCCCAGACAATCATTGGTCTCCATTCCCACATGGTCAGCCCTGCTCTGTGCAGTGTGGAGCAGGGTGGATTGATTTGAGACATCAACCATGGCTGGGGATGATGCGAGTTGAAGTTCAACAACAGCTGAAGTGTCAAGGCTGCCGACCCCTGGCCGTGAACAGCAAATCAGAACTTCCATGGCTTAAATCATACCTCTGCCATGAGCTCACTAGGTGCCTTATGCAAACCCTGCCTCAGCCCCACCTGCAACATCGGGCTAATGATACCTCAATTCGCAAGACTATTGTAATGATTACATATGTGAAGTGTGTTGCATACTCAGAAAGTGCTATAGAAATGCTGCACTAGATTGAGCTACATTTTGATCCCAAAGGGCTCTTCTGATGGTTGGTGAAAGGAAGGGCTGAGGCCCAGGTCCTCTAGCACATGGGTGCATATCCCCATGTGAGTAAGCATCTGCCTCAGTCATCCTCAAACAGAACTAGAGATGGTTTGGGGGTATCTTGCTGAGGCAAAGTATCTGTAGGGTTCTTTTTAGTAAGTTAAAATAATGTCAGTAAGACTCATAATCTTTCTCAGAGGGCTTTGCACATCTCGGAAGTGAGTCAGTTCGGATGATATGCCCATGGCCAATTTGCACTAAAAATTGCTCATGTGAGTGCAGCACTGTAACACTGGGGCCGCAAACTCGTGTGAGATCAGGGCTCTCTGGAATAGAAACTTGTAGGGCTTTTTCCCTTTCTTTACACAGAAGAAAAGCCAAATTACACTGCTCTCTCAGAGCTCTCGCTGTGTGTGTCTTTAAGCATGGGGTATTGACTGCTGAGTCCATTACCAAAACTGACTCAGAGCATCCAAAATTCTGGTCATGAAGACCAATGGTATAGAATCAGGGCTAAACATGCAGAAGTGTGTGTATCTCCATGACAGCTAGTCTGACATCCCAACAGTGTACCCTTTTCCCACCCAACACCCCTCAACATCCTTGAGTACCACTCATGTAGGGAGGGAAAACACAGAGAAGCTGTTCTCACGTGCAACCTAAACAGGGCTAGGGATGCCCAGCTCGGGTTAGGCTGTGCATGAGAATCGCTGGGATCAGGCCCAGTTCTGGCAGGGCAGCACCACCAAGCCCCACTTTCAAACCTGGCTGTTCGCCAAGGTTAAGGGAGCAAGCTAACTGCCTGTATGTTCACGTAGTCCCAGCAGACACACAGATGGGTGCCTCTAAGTCCTGTCTCCTGGGGGGATTCCCCCAATGCACCGTGCATGTTGTGTCGTGCATTGTGGGATTCTTGGAAGATGGGAGTTGTAGTTCATCAACAGCTGGAGTGCCAAGGTTGCCCACCCCTGCTTTAAACCAATGTCCTGACTGAGGATAAGGCAACTTGCTCTTCAGATGAATTTGGCCTGTAAACCTGGGCTGACATCCAGACAAAGGCTATGCTTGCACAACCCTATTGCACTAGCCAGATATGCTAAGGCAGGAGCTTGCAGCTTGTACAAACCAGTTGCACTTGCTAAACAGGGTGGTGCATCCCCTGCCCTGTGGACCCTCTTCCTCGTACATTTTGCAGGGAACCTTTGTGCAAAAGAGCAACTTTGAATGTCCCTGTGACTTCCTGCAGCTACACAACTTCCTTGAACTAGCAAAGGCTGCTCAACTTTGGCCCTCCTGCAGATGTAGGCCTACAGCTCCCATCATCCCTAACTATTGGTCACTGTGGCTAGGGATGCTGGGAACTGTAGTCCACAAGCAGCTGGAGGGCTGCAGTTGAGGAGCTCTGCACTAGCAGAACACTAGTTTGAACATGGGCCCTAGAGGTTCCATTTATCTATCACGACTAATCGTGGCTGACATGTCCCGCCGTGGAGGAATGTGGAGGTAGCATTGCAGGACAAATGTGGCATTGCTGCATTGCAGCATACAAATGTGGCAGAAGCATTGCAGGAACACAAAAAGAGGATGGAGCAATCCTCAGGGACATATTCTTAGAAGGGAAAAGTCCTTCTGGAGGGATGGGCGAGTATCCAAAACCACTCCCCTCTCCATCCACTGCCATTGGACTGTGCAACAAGGCTGCATTGCAGCTTTGCGCCAGCCTCTTTGTAGTCCCGCAGTGCTTCTGTATTCATTACGCTGTGGGACATGCTAGTCACTGAGGCTGTTCACAGCCATACTTGGGTAGTGATGATTATTTGGAGCACCACGATCAAGCCCAATCCTGGTGCTGGCCCACCGGGTAGCCCGCATTTCTGTTATGCAGATATCCTGATCATGCGCCCAGCTTGAATGTCCCACTTGGGGGAAATCCCACAATGCACCATGCTCCTCACACTCCTCCTTGGTGCGTTGAGGGATTTCTGGAGCCCAGGCTGCATTCCCCCAGCCTCCAGATGGCCGCATGGCTCCGGGCAGCACTGGTAGTGTGGGTATGTGAGCTGTGCAGCCAAGGAAAGGAAGAGGATCTTCTGGGGGGAAAGTAGGTGCTATCCTGCCTCCCCCTGCCTTCCCTGCCCCACTCACAGGCCATGTGAACGGCCTTAATATCTCTATCATCCCTCTCTTACTGATATTTTTTATGTCTACATGTAAACACCACAATGCTTTACTTTTGGAAAGCTTTCCTTTCCTTTATGGGCAACAGAGGAGGAACACCAGGGGAACCAGGAGTAGTTCCAGACAGGGGTAAGTGTGCCCCCCCCCTCAGACAAGTAGTTGCCTGAGCTGACACAGCTCACCCACCCAGAAATGCACTTTGCCCCATTCAGGGCCCCCCTCAAATGTTTTTCTGGTATGCTACTGGGTCCGTCGAATGCAGAACTAGGCTTGTTCACACCGTCATGTTAAGGGTAAGACAAAGGACCTACCCCAGTTCAGGAACTGTGCATGCTCCTGGTTTGTGTTTGTGTGTGAGGGGGAAAGCAAGGCAGGAGGGGGAAGAAGTGGTCAAGTATGGGGTTTGCACTGGATCAGGGGGCTCCATCCTACACAGCAGCAGATGAATGAGGAAGGAGGAGGCAAGACCTCAGACCCAGAGCAAGCTTCACACATGATCACTTCCTCCCCCTCCTACCTTGCCTTTCCCCTTACACACAATCACAAAACAGCTGCCTGTAAAACTGCTACCTGCTACAGGGCCAGGTCTCCATCCATGAGTAATGGCAATGATTTCCTAGAAAATAGTACCCCCTACTGTCAAATTAGGAAGGAACTCAGAAGTCTTGCCTTGTGCTCAGCTCTCAAGGTTCTGCATGTGCTTTGCTAGGTGACATGGCTATGTATAACGCAGGGCAACCAAGAGGTTTGTTTGTTTCTTTTCCTGATGGCTGCAGTAGAATATAATTTGGCAGAAATAATGAGACTCAATTGCTCATAAGTAAACTGCAGCTTAAGCAACGATGGCAGGGCAGTAATTGTTGGTCTGTCAGTTGTTTCAATAGCCTGCTTTGTCATTGACTTTATCAGGAGACATTCCAAACTGGCAAAACAAAACAAAAACCTTGCAATGAACTAATTGAGGGGAAAGGGAGGGAGAGGAGGAGAGAAGAACTTTTGGGTAGCACATGGTGTACCTCAGGAACTTCTCTGTATTCTTCCAGGCTTTTTCTCTGCTGGAGAGCTGGTGTAAAATGCAGGGGTGTAGCTATAATTGAGTGGATGCATTCAAAGAACCCAGCCCACCCGCAGCTCCTGAGGGGCCCCCAGCTCCACCCCTCCCTATTTTCTTCATTATCTCCCTCTGGTACTATGCATCGTTTTGGGGTCACAGATTCCTAAAAGGAGCCACACGAGCACCTACATATATGGATGGAATTCATTTCTAGTTTCCCCTTGGGATCCTACTCTTAGTATATGTTCTAAGAGAAAAAAACATGATGATCCCCATCGGATTTCTACATTATGTTATGTTTGGAGAGAATATGCCCCCCTATGCCCCACAATATTCTGCGAATATGTCAGGGGGAGAATATGAAAGGGGGATTCTGATGAGTTTCTACTGAACCCTCCAGTTTTCTCCAAAATTCTCATGAGGGTGTTGTTCTTCAGCACAGCAGCTAGTTTTCTGAAAATGATGGGTTTCCCCCCACCAGCATGACTGACATTCAGGAGAAGGAAGTGAAGCAAAAGCCAGAGCAGCAAGAGACTCCATTGAGGGGGGCAGTGAGAATTCAGATTTCAATTGCTTGCTTGCTTTAAAAAGGGCAAGAGAATCATTCCACCAGTGGCTGATACATCTATTTAATTGCCCTCTTCCCTACATCTACCAAAAAATCTGACTTGTTAATATGTACAATTAAAGCAGGATTATTTCATAATTCAAGTATTCCGGTGTGAGAAAGAGCCGAATAAGGATGCATCTCAGTTTTCTGTTCTCAACAACTGTATGAATGCTTACTTAGAAAAGACAAAACTTTATTTCTCTTTTCATAAGTTAAGACATTTTTGAAGAATACACCTAGGAACTCTTGCCTGGATATTTATTCATGTATTATGCATCATGAATGTGTTGGTAAGGTGATTCGAACATTGTGAAATGGAAGACAAGAGTTTTTAGGTGCTCGGTTTGGGGAGTTTTGAAAGGGTAGCAGTCACTTATGCAGCCTTTAAAAACAACCACAGAAGTCTCAATTCATTGGGGCTATTCACACTCCTGTGCACCTGGTCGGGCGGGTGAGAGGAATGCAGGGTTTGACCTACCTTTTCCCAGACAACCGTTCCAAGCCCCAGCGGCACTCCCACATGAGCAGCACTACTGAGCACAGCATGGGTAAACAGTGGCCGGGACTCATTGTCCCAGCCTCTGCAAATTTCCCACAGTGCACTGGCAGATTCCCCCAGGGGCTGGCTGCTCTAGGTGTCCATCTCTGTGTCAGTGTGAGCTGCAAGCAGCTTGCGCTGACACACGATCCTGGGAGCTGGGTTAAGGGTGCATTTGCGTCCTTAGCTTTGGCAAAGAGCTGGGCTTCGGTGCTGGGTTTGGTGTCACAGCACTGCTGGGATCCATGTGGATCCCAGCAGTTCTCATGGGCAGCCAAGCCTGGGTGTGGCTGCTTGTGAAAACAGCCTCATTGTCATGCCCCCTCCCCCCCCCGCCCACCCTGGTCCAGTATGCATTCTCTAAAGTATTCTGGAGGCCTATGGATAGGCAAATTATTCCTGCAGTGTGAAAATCTGAGAGGTGAGAAATGCTGCATGGGAGATACACTCTCTTAAGCATTTTCCTCCCCTCAAGGCAAAGAAGACTGGAAAAAGAGAAAGAAACAGTGGTTGGAGAATATTCTCATTCATGTCTTCAAAGGGACACTCTAGGAATTCCTCCAAAAAGCCAAACCATGAGATCAAACTACGGCATGCATAGGGGCTTCAAAAACTACCATCAGTTGGCTCCTGGTGCTGTACCCCACCAGGATGTTGAGCAAGTGCAACTCAGTTACAAGTGTGGGTTCTTACCTTTAAACCATTTCCCAGCCTGGGATGATTCAGAAATCTTAGAGGCCATTAGTCCCACAGGAACTCAACTGAAGCTTGCATTTGGTGAGGTGGTACTTGTTTGTTTGTTTGTAATATGGGCTTAGCACCTGTATATCTCTGGGATCTTCTCTCTCAGCCAGTTGTATCCCAACTTGTGAGGTCTTCCCAGATGGCCCACCTTAGTGTCCCAGGCCCTGGTGTAGTGTGTGGTGCCTGGGCCCATAGGAAGGCCTTCTCTAAGGCTTCCCCTCTTCTTTGGAACACTCTCCGCCCCCCCCCCCCCAGATTTTTTCAGCCCCCTCCCTGGCTGCTTTTAAGGCCCTTCTTAAGACTCACCTGTTTCACCAGGCATTTACTCTTTAATAACAGTAATTATTATTATTATTATTTATTTATTTATTATTTATTATTTCTTGTTTACACCGTCAGACAGGTGTTATTGACTGGTTTGTTTTATCCAGACATCGAGTCCTTCCCAAGGACCTGGGGCGGCTTAATTTTATTGTCAATTGTTATAGATATCGTCGCAGAATATAGGCTGTTCCCAGTAAAGCTGCTTTTTGTAATTGGCTGGTGGTGATTTCTGTGGCCCCGATGGTGTTGAGGTGCTCTTCAAGGTCTTTTGGAACTGCACCTAGGGTGCCAATGACCACTGGGATTATTTTGGTCTTCTTCTGCCACAGCCTTTCAATTTCAATTTGTAGATCTTTGTATTTGGTGATTTTTTTCTATTCCTTTTTCTTCTATTCTGCTGTCACCTGGTATTGCTATGTTGATTATTTTGACTTGTTTTTCTTTCTTCTCGACTACAGTTATATCTGGTGTATTGTGTGGCAGATGTTTGTCTGTTTGTAGTCAGAAGTCCATTACTACTACTACTACTACTACTACTATTATTATTATTATTAGTTAATGGTATTATTATGCACCAACTAGAGTCTTTGGAGGAGGCAATATATAAGAAAATTCTACTAAATAAATAAATAAATAAATATGTATCTGCTACCTGACATCTGCATTCCTAGGCGGTGGTCAAAAGTTAATTAACAACAAATATAAAAACAGGATAAAATGATTAAAACAATTTTATGATGTAAAACCAATTAAAATTAATTAAAAGCCTGAGAAAACAGTGCATCTTAAGGGTCTTTTTAAAAACAGCCAGAGTAGGGGCATAACTATAATAGGGCAAGGGGAGACAGTTGTCTGGGGGCCCACTGCCTTGGGGGGCCCCCAGAGGCAAGTCACATGACTGACTCCCCCAGCCACACACCCACCCGGGCTTCATTCAGTTGTATTCATCCTCCAAAATTGATGTGAATGTTAAGACCTGGAGCTAGCAGAACAGCATTTCTTTCTCTAGTACCAGTAAATGGCTTGCATCATCCACAATTTACAAAATCTTTTAAAAAATAATTTAGGATGATCTTCTATTGTGGCACATAGGAGATATATACAAATATACACTTGATGATATATAGGAGATATATATACTTGATGAGCTGAGCTTCAGTGAGGGGGGTGCATTTTAAAATCTTGTCTCTGGGCCCACGCCAACCTTGCTACACTCCTGAGCCAGAGATGGAAAGACTCCGATTTTAACAGGGAGTGTGCTCCAGAGCCCCGGGGCAGCCACAGAGAAGGCCCAGTCCTGAGTAGCCACCAAGTGAGCCAGTGAGAGCTGTAACTGGACCTCCCCAGAATAGGTGGGAGGGTTTATGGCAAATCCCATGTGCCCTATATCAATGAAGGCATATGTGTGGCAAGGAGCAGTATGTTTACCACAGTAGCTCTAGGGCTGGCGGATAGTTTCTTGAAGGCGGCTGCTTTATTCTTTCAGGTTTTTCAGAGAGAATACTACACCTTTGTCTTCTCAAATGCTCATGGCTGTTATGACTGTGTTTTGCTCCTTAGGCCAGTTCAAAGCAACTCTGCTTTGCTTCAGAGACCACGTCTGATCTTCCAAAGGATCCCCATTCCCTTTGTCCCCCATCAGCCCCACATTTATGGGCCCCACTTTGCTTCAAGACAAACCCTCTAAACAGCCAAATCAGGGACTTCCATCCACCATCCTGCCACTGACAGCCATCCAGCTCTGGTGTAGTGGTAAATCTGGAACTAACTACAGCATAGGAAACTGTGCCATATCCATATTGCCTAAATATTGTGTATGTTGAGGGCATGATCCCTTAACAACTGCAATTTCCGGATATTTTGGAGCATGAGTGAACATGGAAATCCCTTCACACATTAGACAATTGGGGGGGGGGGGGTTTGTTAGTAGAATTCTGTGTAGGAGCTGTTCCTTAAGCTATCCAAGGCCCAATATGTGTATGTGTGTGTGTTATTTTAGATATATCTCCCACTTTGTTCTTCAAACAGTCTCCCTGCTGGTTACAATGGTAGTGAAAACAATGAACTAACAATACCACAAAAAATTAAATGAAACATAGCACAAGGACAGATAAAAACAGCAGATAAAAACTTGTAAAAAAAACATGAAAAAAACCACGAGAAAACAACATGAGCCTATCCTACTGAGGTCATTCACACAATCAAAAACTGTGTTCTACCCAGTTGTTCTACTCAGGAGCAGAAGCTGGGTAGAAGTGATGGTGTGGAAGCAAGGTAGAACCTGGGTAGCGTTTCCTCCTATCTTGCTTCCACACCATCACTTCTATGCAGGTTTTCCTCCTACCTTGCTTTCACACAACCAAACATTGGGAGCACACACAGCTCCCAAACCCATGTAGTTTTTGATTGTGTGAATGACCTCAAAGCCTTCATGGTTTCAAAAGTAATGAACATAACTTTGAAACAGGTCAGGAAAGTGAAAGATGATCAGTGTCATTGCTTCAGAATTGGCATCATGTGATCTTTCAGGCCAGTGCCAGGCATGTGCTTGGCCTTCCTGATCTTTTTGACCTTCCTGATCTTCTGCAGATTTCAGAGTGCTCTTCAAGTGCAGTCTCATGTAGAGAGTGCACTGCGGTAGCTCAACTTTAACACTCAACGACCATTCTTATCTTGCAAATGCCAAAGTGAGGTTTCAAATGAGCCAGGAATTCAGCTATGGGAGAAGGCTGAAATGAAAGACCAATCAAACCTTGTCTGCATTTTACTGATTTTATGAAGAGCAGCAGCATCTTCCTGGAAAACTTGAGAAATCTGGGATTGGCCCTCACAGGTGCTGCTGGTTGGTCTCCTTGCATCAAAGCCATTTGCTAAACATGCAGGAAGAGAGCTTTTCCTCCAATGAAAACAGGCTTGTGGATGTCCCTCGCTCAGGTAGCTTAACTCCTTCTCAGAGATGCTGTTCCATTATCCCCAACGATAGCTCAACAGGTGACAACCTCAGCATTTTCCTTGTGGGAGAACCTGAAATTATGGTGGCTTATTACACTCCATTCATCATGCCACGCTTGTTAGCATGCTGTTTTATAGGCACATTGCTCGGCAGTGTAACCATTTTAGTGTGCGCAAACTCGACGTTTTCCGTTTAATTTGCAGCAGATATGATATAAAGATAAACGAGTTGATGTCTCTCACCCGCCAACAGGAATTGTCGCTAGCAGTTTGCTAGCAATCAATCACAATGGGGACGGAAGTTCTCCTGCTGCACTGTATGTGTAAGTGTGTGTGTGTGTGTATATATATATACACACACACACATACTGTACATACACACATACATAGCGTGTCTTATTTGCAAAGAAGGAACAGAGGTAATGTAGAAACACGTCATTTCACTCGGTGAATTTCTAGATGAATGCTGGTGTGTGGTTTGGGATACTGAAAGCTGGTAGCTTTAAAAGAGTTCCTTCTGGCTCCATAGAAATGCAGGAAGCTGCCTTGTACTGAGTCAGGGCATTGGTCCATCTAGCTTGGTATGGTCAACACTGACTGACAATGGCTCCCCAGGGTATCAGACAGGATTTTTTCTCAGCCCCACTTGGAGATGCTGCCAAGTATTGAAAATGGGACTTTCTGCATGCAGAGCAGATGTTCTTTGACTGAACTACAGCCCTATCCCCATACATAGAAAGCAATAATTTCTGGTGGGAATAAGACTTGGTTTGATACATTTCTCCCCATGCCGCATTGCTAAAATCAGCTCGTTCACCTCCAGCCCCTTGGGTCATATGCTCTAGTAATCTCCCTCCTCGACTATGCTTCTTTCTGGACTTGGCCACACCTCCGTCCTCTCAGTCCACACCTCATTCCATAATGCACTTCTCTTTTTCCCTGGGCCATCAGTGATGTACTTCCCAGGCTGAAGGACCATGGAGAGCTCCTAGGGAACATGTTGACTATCCACTGTCTGAAGGCAGACTGAGCCCTTCAGTGCTCCGTGGCTCACACTGCTCCTCCTGGGTTCCACCTTCATGCCTGGAGTGTATGAGCTTTAAAGAGGCCACTATTCAGAGACTGGCCCTTCTACTCTGTTGTCCTCTGGCTTGCTGAAAGCCAATAATAGTGGGTGTGATGATGGAGGAGAAACTGGCTCTGTGGTGAGTTTAGGTCCCTTGGGTGCTACCTCAGGAACCCCCAGTCCCAAGTGGGCATACTCAGGAGGCTCCAGCCCCAGGACTCCTGGGCCTATAGATTCTGGTTTCCAGAATCTCAGCTGCAGAGATTCTGGTTCTGTGGCATTGTCTAGAACAGGGGTTGCAAACCTGTGGTCCTCCAGATGTTACTGAAATACAACTCCCATCATTCCCAGCCACAGTCGTGGCAATGCCACAGAACTAGACTCTCTGGGGCTGAGATGTAGTTGTGGGGCTGAGATGGGAGTTGTAGTTCTGCAACATCGGGAGGACCACAAGTTGGCAACTGGGTCCAGCACCAGCTCTGCCTCCCTGCACTCCACTGAATTGGCAGGATCCAAGGTGGGGGGGTCCACACAAGTCCCCCTCTCCACACCAGTCCCCTCTTGGAGTCGCTAATGAGAGAAGTGGTGCTGACTGGCTGGCTAGCCCATGACAATAGGATGCCCTTCTAGCTCAATTTTGCAGGGTTTCCCCCTGGCTGGGGCCCTGCTCCTATATAGGGCAGGCTGGCCCAAGGGCCTGGGGGAAGAAGAAAGAAGGGAGCAGCTTGGGTGGGGCACTGACTATCCTGTCTTTGCCTCTGCCCCACCTTTCCTCAGGTGTGTGGGATCTCATTGGGCTGTTGCTGCTGCTGTGGCTGGGGGCCCTGCACCTATATAGGGCAGGCTGGCCCAAGGGCACGAGCCTCTTGGCGCGAGCCGAAGGGCGCGAGCACAAGGGCTCTTGTCCTTGTGGCTCTCTGGCTCACATCAAGAGGCTCTCGTCTTTGTGGCTCTCAGCCATGCGGTGAGCTGCCTGGGGTCCAGAAGACCTTTCTCCTTGCAGCCCAGAAGACCTTTCTTCCTGCAGCCAAGAAGCTAGCAAGAGATTGCATAAGTCTGGTTCTGGTTTTTATTAAGCCAAGAAGCTGTGGTGGGTTAGTCTGGGGAGATGTGTCTGGGAGAGCGAAAAAGTGGGCATGGAGTGGGGGCAGCAATATCACAGGTAGCGGGCAGAGGGAGGTATGGCGGTGGGAGTTGGGCAGGCCATTACAGGGGGAAACGGTCCAGGCAATTGAGGCCTGATCCTTTTTCCGGCCCTTCTCGCAACCTTCTGACCCCAGGGAGCTCTGAGAACACTCCCTCGAGGATTAGGGTGCTGCTGCTGAATGCCAGGTCAGTTAATGCTAAAACTTCTCTCATCCACGATTTGATTGTGGATGACCGTGCTGACCTGGTATGTGTGACGGAGACCTGGTTGGATGAGCTGGGCGGGGTTGGTCTCTCTCAGCTCTGTTCTCCAGGTTTCCAGATCATGCAGCAGCCCTGCCTCGAGGGTCGGGGAGGAGGCATTGCAGTCATCTTTCGAGAGACCCTCCCCGTTTCCAGGTGCCCAGTCAGGCAATCTCAGAATTTTGAGTGTTTGTCCTTGAGGGTGGGCCTCCGAGATAGGCTGGGGATTCTGCTGGTGTATCGACCACCCCGCTGCACTTCAGTCTCCCTACTTGAGCTGGCGGGGGTGGTCTTGGAGGTGGCCTTGGGTTCCCCCAGGCTTATTGTTTTGGGGGATTTCAATGTCCACGCTGAGGCCCCCCTAGTGGGTGCGGCTCAGGAATTCATGGCCTCCATGGCAACCATGGGCCTGTCTCAATTGGTATCGGGCCCTACCCAAGTGGCAGGACACACTCTGGATCTGGTTTTTGCTGACCAGGAAATAAATGATCTGGAGGTGGGGGAATTTGAGACAACTCCCTTGTCATGGACAGATCATCATCTGGTGGGGTTTAGTTTGACTGCTCCGTCTGCCCTCTGCAGGGGTGGTGGGCCGATTAGGATGGTCCGCCCCCGGAGGCTTATGGATCCGCTTGGATTCCAGACGGCCCTCAGGGAGTTTCCAGTGTCCAGAGCTGGCGACCCTGTCGAGGCCCTGGATGATCTCTGGAATGGAGAGACGGCCCGGGGTGTTGACACGGTTGCTCCTAAATGCCCTCTCCAGCTTGGTGGAGCCTGATCTGCTCCTTGGTTTTCCTTGGAGCTTAGGGCGATGAAGCAATGTGGGTGATGGCTGCAACGACAATGGAGGAAGAGTCATGACGAATCCGACCGAACACAGGCTAGAGCCCATTTTAGGGACTACTCCGTGGTGCTGGGGGTGGCGAAGAAATGCTTTATCTCCACCTCCATTGCGTCTGCTCAGTGCAGACAAACAGAGCTGTTTTGTGTGGTAAAAACATTGCTCCACACATCACCCCAGACAATGGGGGAGGAGTCATCTACAGCTCTTTGTGATCAGTTTGCCTGTCACTTTGCAGATAAAGTCGCTCGCATCCGTGCTGACCTGGACTCCAGAGTTTTGGCAGTTCCGGCAGACGTGCCTCTGGTACCACCTTGTCCCGTTGTGTTGGATTCTTTTTGGTTGGTGTGGCCTGAGGATGTGGACAAGATCCTGGGCAGTGTGCGGGCGACATCATGCGCTCTTGACCCTTGCCCTTCATGGCTAATAAAAGCTGCCAGGGAGGGGACAGGTAGATGGTTGGAGGTGATCATTAATGCTTCATTAAGGGAGGGCAGGATGCCATCATGCCTCAAGGAGGCGGTGGTAAGACCACTATTAAAAAAGCCCTCCCTTGATCCCTCCAACCTGGATAACTATAGACCTGTGTCTAACCTTCCCTTTTTGGACAAGGAGATAGAGCGTGTGGTGGCATCCCAGCTGCAGAGGGTCTTGGATGATACAGATTATCTGGACCCTTTTCAATCTGGCTTCCACCCCAGGTATGGGACTGAGACTGCCTTGGTCGCTCTAGTGGATGACCTACGCCGGGAACTAGACAGGGGGAGTGCGTCCCTGTTGGTTCTGCTGGACCTCTCGGTGGTGTTCTATACCATCGACCATGGTATCCTTCTGGGCCGCCTCTCGAGTATGGGAATCGGAGGCACTGCTTTGCAGAGGTTCTGGCCCTTTCTTGGGGGGAGGGTCCAGAAGGTGGTGCTGGGGGACTACTGCTTGGCCCCGTGGCCGTTGGCCTGTGGGGTCCCGCAGGGATCGGTCTTGTCCCCCATGCTGTTTAACATCTATGTGAAGCCACTGGGAGAGGTCATCCGGGGACTTGGACTGAGTTGTCAGCAATATGCGGATGACACTCAGCTCTATCTCTCCTTGTCATCTGATCCAAGGGAGGTGGTGGATGTCCTAAATCGGGGATTGGAGGGCGTGATGGGCTGGATGTGGGCTAATAAACTGAAATTGAATCCAGACAAGACGGAGGTACTGTTGGTCAGTAGAAGAGCCAATCAGGATGAGGAGATTTTACCGGTTCTGGATGGGGTTGCACTCCCCTTGAAGGAGCAACTACACAGCTTGGGGGTACTGCTGGACCCGGCTCTGCTTATGGAAGCTCAGGTGGAGGTGGTGGCCAGCGGTGCCTTTGCACGGCTTTGGCTAGTGCGCCGGCTGCGTCCCTTTCTCGAGAAGGCAGATCTGGCCACGGTTACCCATGCCTTAGTCACGTCACGGCTGGATTACTGTAACGCGCTCTACGTGGGGCTGCCTTTGATGAATATCTGGAAACTGCAGCTATTGCAAAATGTGGCAGCTAGGGTTTTATCCAGAGCTGCCTGTTGGGAGCACATCACACCCATTCTGAAAGAGTTGCACTGGCTGCCGGTTCATTTCCGGGTCCAATTCAAGGTGCTGGTTTTGACCTTTAAAGTCCTTAACGGTTTGGGCCCAAGGTATTCGAGGGACCGTCTTCTCCCAAGGGTTGCTGCCCGCTTGACGAGGACATCTGAGGGGGCCCTGCTCCGGGTGCTGACAATGAGAGAGGCCCAGCTGTCATGCACTCGGGACAGGGCCTTCTCTGTTGCTGCCCCCAGACTTTGGAATGCTCTCCCAGTGGCCATGCGCTCCTCGGACTCCATCAAGGCTTTTAGAAAGCTTCTTTAAACTTGGCTTTTTATCCAGGCTTTTACATAATTGTTTTTACTGCTGCTTCTGTATATTTTTACCTGTTGTATTGTTTTTATGCTAGTATTTTATAGATTTTAAATTTGGTCTGTTTTTATATATTTTTAGCTTAATATTTTTATTGTCTTTTACTGTATGTTTTAACTTTTGTAAACTGCCTTGGGGTTGTCTTTGAACAAAAGGCGGTATATAAATGCAACAATAAATAAAAATAAATAAATTCCTGGGAGTCTTGCCACGATTATTTATCCCCATCTTAGGAACATAGGAAGCTGCCATACACTGAATCAGACCATAGATCCATCTAGCTCAGTATAGTATACACAGACTGGCAGCAGCTTCTCCAAGGCTGCAGGCAGGAATCAGCCCTATCTTGGAGATGCCAGGGAAGGAATTTGGAACCTAGATGCTCTTCCCAGAGCGGCTCCAAACCCTAAGGGGTATATCTTACAGTGCTCACACATCAAGTCTCCCATTCATATGCAACCATGGCAGACCCTGCTTAGCTAATGGGACCCTGCTTAACTCTCCTCTCATCATCTTCCTCCTCCTCCTCTTATTGAAGGTATGCCATTTTAATTAAGGCTGTTGCTGACTAGATGAGGAGTCTTAAGTAGTGCTGCAATCAACAGACATGCATGTATAATAAGGTTTATGGCATCACCAAGATGCCCTGTAAATGAAGCTATTGAAACCAAAATTAAAACCAAGAAGAAGGGAAACCCAGTTTTCCATTTTAATTTCGCCACTTTAACAGAGCATATTGTGTTTACGTGTTGGCTGTTGATGAAAGGAATTAATGAAACTCTTTCCCCTTTCCAGAGGGATGGTGGGAGTTGAGGAGTCACAGAAAGTTCACCATTTGGAGTGCCAGCCAGTTAGACCCCAAAGCTGCTCAATCAGTTCTAGGATCTCAGACTCTTCTCTAAAGGACTGCACCCCAGTTCATTTCCAAAAGCATTTTGCATAGGAAACAACAGATGTTTCATTACCTCTCTCAAAATGGCTTAATAAAGTAAACACCCCCTTTCTAATTTGTTTTTGATGCTGTAGTAATTTTTTTCTGTGGGCCTAATGCAGACACCACTAACAGCACCCGATAACCCTTCCCTTGTCTCCTGCCATGGCCTTTAGGATAGCAGAATTGGGTGTGGGGAGCAAGCCCTCTTGAAGGGTAACTTGAAGGAAATGCAGTTTTTACATATTCACTGAGCTTTTCTTTAATTCCATCAATGAATGTGTGTGTGTGTGTGTGTGTGTGTGTGTGTGTGTGTGTGTGCACATGCACACCAATGCTCATCTACAACAACATCTATATTGCATTAAAGTTGAAAAGGAGCAGCTCCCCAAGAGTAATTTCCATTTATGTTTAGGATGGGAGCATTAATGTGAAACACACTATTATTGTTCTTTCGACAATCTAACTTGTGAAGCATAGTTCAACCCACCCCGCACACAGAAGCACTTTGCCCCTTCTGTGCCCCTCCAATATCCCTTTTCTGGAACATATTCTTCCTTTATCTACTGTGTGAAATAGGAGGAAGAAATTTGAACTACTTTGGATATGGCCTCATCTCACCATGCCTTTCTCTTAACTTTTTCTTGGCACAACCTTGTGCATCCAGTTATGCAGAGCTGGTTCCAGGTTGCAGGGGGCCCTCAGGATGCTGCTCTCCATGACACCCTCCTACCTGGCTGGGTGTTGGGCCTGGCACTCTTGGTGCCAGTGGGCTGACACCTGGGGCTGACATCTGGGCCAAGGAGGACACTTCTTCTGCCCTGCCTGGAATTGCTTTCCTCAGAGTCACTGCCTGGGTGAACCCTGGCAGCAGTCACCACCATGACCACCACCACCACATGAAGGCACTGAGATGGTCTAAGGGATCAGCAGCAGGCCCTCTGGAGACCTTGGGCTCTCAGCAGTTGATTCATTCCACCAGCCCCTGCCTTGAAGTTAAGTAGCATGGTAAAGGTAAAGCGTGCTGTCAAGTTGATTTCGACTCTTGGCGCCCACAGATCTCTGTGGTTTTCTTTTGCTAGCAGCCCCTAATGTGGTCACCAAGTGAGTAAATAGGATGGGTGGAAAGGGCAGGATTGTTTGTTTTACTGCTGTTGTTGCCTAAACCAAGGTGGAGGCATGCTGTGCCAGGAAGAGTTCTGATTATATTCTGCCTCATAAGTAGTTGCAGCTATAACAGCAGGGTGTGTGAGGGTTGTTTTCCTTCTTTCTCAGTTGGGCCAGGATAATCGTCAAGTGGGCAGCAACCATTGGGAGCAGGCGGTCCCTCATGTATCCCAGGCCCAAACCATTAAGGGCTTTCAAGGTCAAAACCAGCACCTTGAATTGGACCCGGAAACACACTGGTAACCAGTGCAGCTCTTTCAAAATGGGTGTGATGTGCTCCAAATGGGCAGCTCCAGATAAGATACTAGTTGCCGCATTTTGCCCTAGCTGCAGTTTCCAGATATTCTTCAAGGGCAGCCCCATGTTGAGCATGTTACAGTAATCCAGCCATGATGTGACTAAGGCATGGGTAACCGTGGCCAGATCCGCCTTCTCGAGAAAGGGACACAGCTGGGGCACTAGCCGAAGCGGTGCAAAGACACCCCTGGACACCGCCTCCACCTGAGTTTCCATAAGCAGAGCCAAGTCCTGTAGTATCCCCAAGCTGTGTACTTGCTCCTTCAAGGGGAGTGCTAACCCTAACCCCTTAACCCTAACCCTAACCCTAACCCCATCCAGAACTGGTAGATTCTCCACATCCTGATCGGCTCTCCTACTGACCAACATTACCTCTGTCTTCTCCAGATTCAGTCTCAGTTTATTAGCCCACATCCAACCCATCACAGCCCACAGCCCCCAATTCAGGGCATCCACAGCCTCCCTAGGATAAGGTGACAAGGAGAGAGAGAGCTGAGTGTCATCTGCATATTGCTGACAACTCAGTCCAAGTCCCTGAATGACCTCTCCCAGTGGTTTCATGTAGATGTTAAACAGCATTGGGGACAGGACCGAACCCTGTGGGACTCCACAGGCAAATGTCCACAGAGCCGAGCAATAGTCCCCCAGCACCACCTTCTGGACCCTGCCCCCAAGAAATGACTGGAGCCACTCCAATGCAGTACCTCCAATTCCCATATTCAAAAGGCAGTCCAGAAAAATACCATGGTCGATGGTATTGAACTCCACTGAGATGTCCAGCAGAACCAACAGGCACGCACTCCCCCTGTCTAGTTCCCAGCGTAGGTCATCCACTAGAGCAACCAAGGCAGTTTCAGTCCCATATCCGGAGCGGAAGCCAGACTGAAAAGGGTCCAGATAATCCTTATCACCCAAAACTCTCTGAGCTGCACCAAATGCTCTATCACCTTGCCCAACAAGGGAAGGTTAGAGACCGGTCAACAGTTGTCCGGGTTGGAGGGCTTTTTAAAATAATGGTCTTACCATCACCTCCTTGAGGCATTGGGGCATCCTGCCCTCCCTTAATGAAGCATTAATGATCACCTCCAACCATCTACCTGTCCCCTCCCTGGTAGCTTTTATTAGCCATGAAGGGCAAGGGTCAAGAGCTCACGAAGTCGCCCGCACACTGCCCAGGATCTTGTCCACATCCTCAGGCCGCACCAACCGAAAAGAATCCAACACAACGGGACCAGATGGTACCAGAGGCACGTCTGCAGGAACTGCCAAAACTCTGGAGTCCAAATCAGCATGCATGCGAGCAACTTTATCAGCAAAGTGACATGCAAACTGATCACAATGAGCTGTGGATGATTCCTCCCCCGTTATCGGGGGGGGGGATGTGCAGAGCAATGTCTTTTGTACAAAACAGCTCTGCTGGTCTACACTGAGCAGATGCAATGGAGGCGGAAAAAAACACCACAGCGTAGTCCTTAAAATGGGCTGTAGACTGTGTTCTGTCGGATTCATCACAACTCTTCCTCCAGGGTCTTCCAGCCATCACCCAAGTTGTTTCATCACCCTAAGCTCTGCGGAAAACCAAGAAGCAGAATGGGCTCCATCAAGCTGGAGAGGGCATTTAGGAGCAACCATGTCAACAGCCCGGGTTGACAATGATTGCATCAATTTTGCTTTCTTAGCACCTCTGGTGAACTTCTTGGGCTCATCTGGAACCTCAGAAGGCCCACCCTTATCCTTTCCCTCAGCTACCGCATGCTTCTCTTTTTCAAGCGCTGTTTGAAAAACGCGCTATCAGTGCCCTAAAGGTGCCCAAATCATTGTCCTCATCAGAAGATGACTCAGTGGCAGGAACAGGCCTCCTGGTGAAGCGAACTGACTTCCTGCCTGTCTTCCTTTTTGCCTTCTTGGGCCCCAATGCCCAGCCCAATGCCTTGGATTTGCACAACTCAGGAACCTGAGAGATGCCCACTGCCCAAAATGCCTTATGCTCCCTGGGGAAAATAACCCAGACCAACCCCTGGGCCGTGGGCCCCACAGGCTCAACCCAGGCCCGCAGAAACTAACGGGGGAGAAAGCCCCAACTGATGTGCCCTCCCTTGGCCCAAAGGCGCTCCTCCAAACTGTGATTTTTTTTTTTTTGCAAGACCACCCCTGCTCTTGCTGCACCCAGGATTGCTACTATAAATCTGCCGCCACCGTTGAGGTGGAACCCTGTTGCCCACCGACACCGCCGCAACCCTGGAAGTGGAGGCCAAAAGCCCCAAAGACGGCCCGACTGCGGCTGATAGCAGTTCCAACCTCCACGTCCACTCCTGCTGCCTGCAAATTGCGGACTGAGAAGGTCAGATGCCAACGCTGGCCACGCAGCCATAACCACACCCCCGCATGGGCCGGCCAGCCAATAGGCTTCACCTGCACCTCGTGCCTCTTGGAAGGGGGCTGAGGCAAACTGGCCATGCTGCCCATTTGGGTAGCGAACAGCCTCACAGTTTTAAAAAGTTAAAATACCATAAAACTCCATAAAAATCAAACCTTAAAATCAGTTAAACAGTAAAAAAATCGTCACACACAGACACCATTAAAAAAAGGCAAACAGAAACAGGAGAGCTGAGAGACCTGGCAGCCCCTAAGGGGCAAAAGCCTGAACAAATAAAATGGTCTTTAGTCTTTTTTTAAAAGCAGCCACAGATGTCAAAGAGCGGACATTCGCTGGGAGAGCATTCCAGAGCCTGGGGGCAATGACAGAGAATGCCCCGTCCCGCGTGCACAAAAACTTAGCCTCTCTCAACTTCAGCACATGGCACTTGGACAAACAATATTAAAAAATGTTGCTTTGCCAAAATGTATCTCTCTGAGATGCTGCACTTCATTTGCCACTATTCCTGACTAGTGCTGCTGGTTTTGTCGCTGCTGATGCGGTCTATATTGTCTGCTTAATGGGTTTATAATTTTGGTTGTTCTTGATTTTACAATGATGGTTGGCTGTCATGAAGGACCCATTTGGGGGACAAAAGGGCAGGATGTATATTGTAAATTTTTTAAAAAAAACTTTAACTGCGCAAACACTAGAGTTTCTCCATAAAATTGTTTGGGGTGGGTGGGGGTGGAAACAAGAATTATGATGAGCATTTTAAATTGGTAATCGGGAAACACGGTCTCGTTTATCTCTTGACTGCAGCTCATTGAGGAACCAGTCTTACACCCTTCACAGCTTTCTACCACCCTTCCCCATCTTCCCCCCTTTGAGATCGAGTTCTGTCACTTCCAGTACCATAAACAGCACTTGGCCTGGGGCTCTTGTTCCTTTCTGCTTTTTTTCTAGCCTCAGGCACACACGCACCAATTCCCCCTGCCACCATTATTGCTGTGGCAACAGCTTTGGAGCCCTGAGCAGATGCAAAGTCTCAAGGTCTAGCTCTACAGGGGCTGTCAGGGCTTTGGGAGAGCTGGAGTTTCCAGTGATCTTGGGATCAAGGCTCCCCAGGTCAGGAAGAGGCATCCATCAGAGACGCAATCACATGCTCTAAGACAAGCTGCAATGTACCGGGAGTCTTGAACCAAGAACTATGGAAATTCAGGCACCCGACACTTTGGCCACCGAGACAACTCACAAGGAGAAGGACTGGCAGACTTGAGCCTTCCTATTACATAGCACCTGCTTCCCAACAGTGACCAGAAAGGAGACTGCAGGCAACCAGCCAACAGGACCTCTGCTGGCCCTATAAAAGAAATCCTCTGGGCTTGGGTTCCCATGGAGAGTTTCTCCTCAGAAAGGAAGATACCAAACATCTTATTGCCTGACTCTTCCAGAAACTGACCATCATATGTGCCTCTGTGACCTTTTTTATTTTAAGCACCAGCAGTCTGATTCCATCTTGGATCAAGTGGAGCCCATCCATTCTGAACAGGCTTCGCTTGCCCCGAAATGTATCCCAGTGCCTAACAAATCTAACCCCCTCCTCCTGGCACCACTGTCTCATCGACACATTGAGACTCCTCAGCTCTGCCTGTCTCGCTGGCCCTGCACGTGGAACAGGTAGCACTTCAGAACTGGAAAAGGTTCAAAGGAGGGCAACCAAGATGATCAGGGGTCTGGAGCATCCTCCTTATGAGGCAAGGCTACAGCAGCATCTAGGGTTTCTTAATTTGGAAAAGGCAACTATGGGGAGACATGATTGAGGTGTATAAAATTATGCCTGGAGTAGAGAGAGTAGAAAGAGAGAAATTTTTCTCCCTCTCTCGCAGCATTAGAATCAGGTGTCATCCCATGGAACTGAAGGCTGGGAAATTTAAGACAAACAAAAGGGAGAACTTTTTCACACAGTACATAATTAATCTATGAATTCCTCTGCCCCAGGATGTTGTGATGGCCACTATCTTGGATGGATTAAAGAGGGGCTTAGACAAATTCATGGAGGGCAGGTCTATCAATGGCTTCTAGAATGGTGGCTCATAGGCCACCTCCATCCTCAGAGGCAAGATGCCTCTAAATCCTAGTTGCAAGGGATTAACAGCAAGAGAGAGGGAGTGCCTCTCTCTCCTATGTGCTTCCTGTGTCCTTTCCTGTGTGCTTCTCAGAGGCATCTGGTGGGCCATTGTATGAAACAAGATGCTGGGTTGGATGAGCCTAGGGCCTGATCCAGCAGGGCTGTTCTTATCAGCCACTGGGTCCAGGGTCAGGTTCCCCCCACCAGGTTACAGTAGAAAGTAATTATTTTGCCCACATTTTTAGTTACCTACTTCACTACATATGGGGAACCATCACTGTGCATGTGGAAACCTTACTAGCCTCTCCGAGAACCATTTGTTATAGGTTCAAATAAAAATTGTTGTTTGTTGTTATTGTTAACATTATGAGCTGGGAGAGAACTCTTGGGAAATAGAGGAATTTTTTCCAGCTGCTCCTCAAGAACACTCAAAATGCCAACCAAGCAATTCCAAACTAAGTGGGGGGATTCACCCATTATTTGTTGCTGCTAAGGAGATCTAGCCCAGATAGGCAAGTGGTCAGTTTGCTGAGGTTAATTAGAAAGCTGGAGTTCAGTCTGGCAGGGTCCTTTTCTCCTAGAGTTTGGCCATAATACCTACAGCCTATGTGGTGCAAGAGGTAAAACACTTCAGCCTGGCCACGGGGTGTTCCAGTCTGAGATCCTTGGAACCTTAATTAATTAATTAAGTAATTAATAGACCACCCCAAACTTCTGCCTCTGGGCAGTTTACAACAACATAAAACAGATTAAAAATGAAACCTTAACCTATAGCGGGAGTTCTCAGTCTTAGGTCCCCTGATGTTGTTGGATTACAATAGCCACTGTGGCTGGGGATGATGGGATTTGTAGTCTGGGGACCCCAAGTTGAGAAACTGTGCCTTACAGGTGGTGTGTGTGTGTAAGATTCGATCACACATGCCCAAACCCTCTTAATTCTTGTCCCACTGATGAAGACACTAAAAAATTTGCATGCCTCAATGTTCATCGGCAATTCAAATATTAGGCACCCATAAGTTTGCTTCCTCCCCCCGCCACCAACAAGATCCAAAGTTTAATTGACTCCCTTGAGCTTGTTGATTATGGCTACAAATTTGGAAAAGAAAAGCTGATTTTTACTATTATTTATACTATCCTGGAGTGGTGCTTACAAACTCCTACTGAGAGCAAGGCCTCATTAAGCCAGGCAGTGTACAAACAGCATAGTAAAAGTTAATCCCATTGTAAAAGGCTCTTGCAGCAGAGAGGAGTCTTTTGGGTTAGGAGACACATGGTGTCGATGCAAATGGTTTCGCAGGAGGCAAGAGCAGCCATAAAAAATGCAAACAGTGCATCCTTCTTCAGCACTCCAGGAAGAGATTCACTCACAAAGTAACTTTTCCTTTCTTTTCTATGCCTCTTTCCCCCTCTTTTGATGACAATCAGATGTAGTGGGCTTTCTTACCATGGAAGTGGTTGATGGTTTCAGGCACGATATTCCCAGGGACCACTGGTTTTATGCATTAATAGCTTGGATGCTATGAACCTTGCAATTCTATATATGCCCTGGGTTTTTTCACCCTCCTTCCCTCTGCCTCACTTGCACATAGCCCTCAAAAGCTGTTCCCAAATGGTGTGCTATGCAGCAGGGCAGGGAGAGCTCTGATGGGTGGGGAGATTGACAGGAACCAGCATCCACACCCCTGTGCATGAGCTGAACTGCTGTCTCCTCAGACAAGGGGCACCTTGGATTCAGGAGGAGGAGGAGGTGGCATTTTGGGCAATGAGAAATGGAAACCATCCTTCAAATGGTGTCACTCTAAGTAGTTAGGTGGCAAAGAGGGAATGAGGCCTCTTTTTCTCCTTCCTAGTTACCCTGCCTCCTGGCTTCTTCTTAAAACATAATAACAGTCCTGCTGGTTCAGGCCCAAGGCCTATCTAGTCCAGCATCCTGTTTGACACAGGGGTCCTCCAGATACTCTGGAGAGCCCACAGGCAAGAGGTGAGGGCATGCCCACCCGCGCTTTAGCTGTTGCTCCCCTGCAACTCTGAGGCTAGAGGTGGCCCATAGCCACCAGACTAGTAGCCATTGATAAACCTGATAAGGGTCTGAGTATGTGCAGGTGTTTGTGCTGAGCGTGCTAAATGCTGATTGCCATGTTTCGGTCCCCTTACTCTTATGAAATGCTCCCTATGTTTAGTGAATGTGGGCAGCACAACCACACCCATCAGCTCCACCCACTACTGCCTGGCCAAGTACCTAGTGATCACACATTGGATGTTTTTGCAAAAGAGGTGATGCCCACATATTTGGGAAACATGGAAGTGAGTAAGAAGGGCTCGTCTTCCCATGCTAAAGTCTAATTGATGGAGTTGGCCCATCATTGTTTTGTTCTGAGCTACTTTTGACAATCTGAGCTTCTTTCCTGGGAAGTGTTGTGCACTGCACAGACTTAAAGAAAGAAGTCAAGTTCTGGCTGACAGCTCCGGATCTTGTGTGAAGCGGAATGAGAAGTAACGTTATAATGATATAGAGGGAGGTGGGGTAAGGCTGACGGGGAGGAAAGAAGGCAAAAGTGAGAATGGAGCTGGGAAATGCAGGCCTCTGGTTAATACACAGCGACATACAGACAAAAGCTCAGGTACTATTGCATGTACATCTATATATTTAATTCTCTTGGGACACGCGTATCCAGGATTTGGCGACGGAACTCTCGCGACACGCTTCGAGAGTTCCGAAGTGAGGAGGACTGAGGAGGAGAGGGGGAAGAAAGTGCCGGCAGCGGGCGGGGGGAGAGAAAGGCAGATGTGGCCATGGGCGAGAGAAAGGCGGTGGCGGGCAGTGGGCAGGGGGAGAGAAAGGAGGCGGTGGGAAGCAGCTGGGTGGAGGGGGAGAGAAAAGCCGCCGCGGCAGGCAGACGAGAGGGAGAAAAAATGGTGGCGGCAGGGCCCTTCTTGGCCGCCCGCCACAGCTCTGTGTGTGGGGAGGAACGGGAGGGGAGGAGGGCTGGAGAGTGAGAGCCGGAGGGAAGAGGAAGAGAGGAGAGACCGGGCCGGGAGGAAAAGGGAGGGGAAAACAGCTGGCCCCAAAGCGGGGTGCAGATTCTCTGTGCGGGGTTGGCTAGTATGCATATATTATAGTTATATCTTTACGTTGGATGTCACTGCTTATTATTGCTGATTTCAAGGATGAAGTACAAATCCAACAACAGTTAATACAATAGTTAGTAGTTAGTAACCCCTGCTAACTTGGCAAAGATGCACCTTTTAGTGTGGTATTCTCTTTATTTAGCAGAGGGAGAGTAACTGGCCCTATCCACCCCCAGCACAGCATCCCTCCAGTGACTGTTGCTGGTGTCTATCTTATCTTTCTTTTTAGAATGTGAGCCCTTTGGGGACAGGGATCCATCTTATTTGTTTGTTATTCTCTGCGTAAACTGCACTGAGCAGTTTTTGGAAGGGCGGTATAGAAATAGAATTAATAATAATAATAATAATAATAATAATAATAATAATAATAATTTAAAAAAAACTACTACTACTACTATTACTACCACTATGAATATTTATATACCGCTTTTCAAGAAAAGTTCCCAAAGCGGTTTACATAGAGAAATAATAAATTAATCAATGAGATGGCTCCCTGTCCTCAAAGGGCTCACACTCTAAAAAATAAACAGAAGAGAGACACCAGCAACAGCCGCGGGAGGGATGCTGTGCTGGCGATCTGTCTGCGAATTACAATTAAAATAATTTAAAACATTAAATCAATTAATTAAAAGCATTTAAAACATATAAAACATTGAAAACATTGACATTTAAAAAGATTTAAACTATAAATCTAGTTAAAAGCCTGGGTGAATAAATGTGTCTTCAGTGCCTTTTTAAAAGCTGCCAGAGATGGGGAGGCTCTTATTTCAACAGGGAGCACATTTCAAAGTCCAGGGGCAAAAACGGAGAAGGCCCGTTCCTGAGTAGCCGCCAAAGGAGTTGGTGGCAGCTGCAGATGAACCTCTCCAGATGATCGTAACAGGGGGTGGGGCTCATGGCGAAGAAAACATTCTCCTAGATACCCAGGGCTTAAGCTGTTTAGGGCTTTATAGGTAATAACCAGCACCTTGTATTTTGCCAGAAATGTATCAGCAGCCAGTGTAGATCCTTCAACACAGGAGTAATATGGTCTCTCCTAGATGACCCAGAGACCAACCTGGATGCCGCATTCTGAACCAACTGCAGTTTCTGGACTGCATACAAAGGCAGCCCTACATAGGGAGCATTGCAGTAATCCAGTCTGGAGGTTACCAGCAGATGTACCACTGTTTTGAGGTCATTCACCTCAAGCAGTGGAGTATTAGCCAAAGCTGATAAAAAGCACCTCTGTCCACCACCTCAACCTGGGACACCAGGGAGAGGTTCAGATCCAGAAGCACCCCCAGATTGCATGCCTGTTCCTTCTGGGGGAGAATGACCCCATCTGGAACCAGCAGATCAAAATCATCTCTCGAGTTCCAACCCTGCACACATAAGCACCTCCATCATATCTGGATTCAGCCTCAGTTTGTTAATCTCTCATCCAGTCCATTACTGTCTCCAGGCAAGCATTCAGGGAGGTTATGCCTTCTCCCGGTGATGTTGACATGGAGAAATAGATTTGGGAGTCATCAGCATTTTGATAACACCCTGCACCAAATCTCCTGATGATCTCCCCCAGCGGTTTCATGTAGATGTTAAACTACTACGATGAATATTTATATACCGCACTTCAACAAAAGTTCTCAAAGCGATTTACATAGAAAAATAAATAATACATAAATAAGATGGTCCCCTGTCCCCAAAGGGCTCACAATCTAAAAAGAAACATAAGGCAGATACCAGCAAAAGCCACTGAAGAGATGCTGTGCTGCGGTTGGAAAGGGCCAGTTGCTCTCACCGTGTTAAATATAAGAGAATCACCAGTGTAAAAGGTGTCTCTCTACTCATTTAGCAGACACTATATTGTCGTAGACAATATGGAGCCCTGAGGGACACCATAATAAGTTCAGATTTCGAAGAATCACCGTCTCCAAGATATACCATCTGGAATCTGCCCATGAGGTAGGAGCAGAACCACTGCAAATCAGTGTCTCCCATCCCCAGTCACCACAGACGTTCCAGAAGGATACTACGGTCAATAGTATCAAAAAGCCGCCGAGAGATCCAAAAAGACCAACAGAGTCACACTCCTTCTGTCAATTCCCAATTGGAGATCATCCATCAGGCCAACCAAGGCAGTCTCCACCCCATAGCCCGCCCCAAAACCAGTTTGAAATGGCTGTAGATAATCAGTTTCCTCCAAGACCACCTGGAGCTGGGTGGCCACCACCTTCTCAATCACCTTGCCCAACCATGGAAGATTGGAGACAGGCCTTTAATTGCTTAACTCTGAGGGATCCAAGGCAGGCTTCTTCAGAAGCGGTCTAATGACTGTATCCTTAAGACAAGGAGACATCCTGCCCTTCCTCAGAGAAGTATTTATAATCTCTACCAGGCCCTCTACAACAGCCTACCTGCCAGATAGTATAAGCCATGTCAGGCAAGGATCAAGAGGGCAGGTGGGAGGCTGCACCATTCCAAGCAAGTTGTCCACGTCCTCAGGAGGCATAAACTGAAAATGATCCAGGGTCATCACATGGTGGATGGCGCTGCTGGACACCTCGGCATCAGACTCGGTAACAATTGTAGAGTTTGAATCTAAGCCGGCTCGAATACAAGAGATTTTGTTCACAAAAAACTCATTAAAAACATCACAGCGAGTAATTGCTGGTTCCAAGTACTGATTCAAGGGGGAAGGGGTGCACATTAGCCCCTTTGTGACCTGAAACAACTCCATCGGACATGAACTTGTGGACGCGATATGGGAGGAAAAGAATCATTTCTTTGCTGCATATATCGCCTGAGCATAGATCTTTAAATGCACTCTATGTAATAATCTGTCAGATTTGAGTTGGATCTTTCTCCACTTGTGCTCTAGTCATCTACTTGGCCACTTTACCCCCTGTAGTTATTCCTATATATACATGACTATTCACATACCTATATATATAATATATGTGTATACACACACACACACACACACACACACACACACACACACACACACACACCACATTTCATAATATACATGTATATTCACATAACACCTTTTCTTTTACAGCACAATAAAAGAAAAGGGGGGAAAACAACCCCTCCTACCCCATTTTGGATGGTGGAGGCACCTGGACACCTCTAGTGACAAACAAAATGAATGGACAGCTTGACGTGGCATCCCTTCAAGTACTGAGGATTTGCGAGAAGATGGTGCGAAGCCCCCCGGAGAAGCATTTGCGATCTAATCCAGCCCACCACATTATTTGAATCTGACACCCCTGAAGGACCCAGTTCTAATTCACATAGGACTTTAAAGGTAAGGGCCACCACTTAATTGTTAAACTAAAGGCCTGTTGGAATGGTATCATCTTTATCTAGCATGATTAAGTTATGGAAATGACCAAACAAACCTGCTGGAGTGGAGAGTTCCATGCTCTGGGTGCCACTACTGAGAAGTCCCTGTCTCTCCCACCTATCAACTGCACTTCTTCTGGTGGTAGACGTGAAGCAGGACCTCCATCAAAGAGTGACGTGGGTGGCTAGGATTACTTAGGAACAAACAGTCCTTTAATTAGCTTGGCCCCAGAACTGTTTAAGGCACAGGTGGCTAGCTGGGGCCTCTACAGCTTTTTTTGGACTATATTTTCCAGTATCCCTAGCTGCAATAAATAGTAACAGTTAAAGGTTGTTCTCATGACCAGCTATACCCTGGTTGTGAGAAGCACCAGGATTGGTCCTGATCTTGGCACTCCGGGACAGGATACCCCCCCTTTTTTAATCCAGTCTAATAGTGGGGTGGAATAGTGCACCCTTCTACCCCACTCTCCATCATGTGTATGCTTGGGCTGCCTGCAGGTAGGCGAGTGGCAGAGCAGTCTGTTTAAGAGAGATTGTGCACGGGGAGGCATTCAGGAGGCTCCCCATCCACCCTCCCCAATGAGATCATGAGAACCACCTCTTTGTGTTTTCCCCATACCTAACTGGGATAGATGTGCATACTTGTAAGAATCTCATCTAAATAGATCGGTCAGTGAAGACCTTGGTGAAGTGTAGAACCCTGCAACAAAACTGAGGATTCCCCTTTACATGTACAGGGGGGCTCCCTAATCTAAGGGGAGGGGGAGAGAGAGAGAAAAAGGTCATTTTAACCTTTAAATTGTATGTGACAGGAGCGGTGGTGGAAGAAGAGGCAGCTGGTACGGATGCACAGATGCCATTTTCATGACATTCATGCATGCGCGGAGGCCATTTGTATCACCAGATGCAAATAGCCTCTGTGCATGTATGAATGTCACAAACATGGTGCATGTGCATGCGCAGAGGCCTGAACTGGGGTGCAGCCTGCCTGGGTCGAAGAAACCCCTGCTATCCCCACCGATGTCTTGCCGGATTCCCCTTGCCGGATTCCCCTTTACACATATACCCCTGAACCGCGAGCACATTCTGGGGCTGGTCCAGTTCAAAACTGGACCACCCTAACCGGGTCAGCTTGATGGCGATTCCAGCTCAAATCAAACTGTCTCACACATCTCTACCAAGGACACACTACCACGTCCACACGTTTAACGGGCACTGGTCTGAGCGAGCACAATTGCAGAACAACAGACCCAAAAGGACTGTATAAACTGTTTTGTCAGAGTGCTTTCCAAAAATTCTGTCTCACTGAAATAGCTATTTTTGACCGGAAAGTCAAAACTGGAGAAAATATTCAGTGCAATCTTAACAATGTACACGCATAGCTTCCAAATCTGTTCAACTTTGGGTACAGTCAAATACCTGTCAGAACTTTTTAACTAAGCCTGTCTCGGTTCCTTACTCTTTTCCCCCTCTCCTATGCTAGGAGAAATTGTTCCATTCTTATGATTATTCTCCAGGCCAAATTGAAATGTCTCTGCAGGAAATGGAATGGGAGAACTCCTTGGTTGCCTGTCATGTTGTCTATTCCTCAGAGAATGAGATGGGTGCAGTGAGGGAAAACAATGGTAACAGACGTTTGGGTGCCATCCTCCCCATACGTTAGTGGGATAGATGTGTATACTTGTTGGAATCTCATCTAAATATACCAGGGTACAGTCCTCTTTGATACACATGCACAGAGCAAGATGCATAGCATATCCACAAAAGGCCACTGTAGCCCTCTCCTCCTGTGCCATACCACCATGGATTCTGACCACTATTGATCTCTATGCACACCTCCATGCTCCTGCTCTGGAGTAAACTTCAAGGGGAACAACCTGGGTTTCACATTGAACCATTTACGCTAACTGCCCTTTCCCCCCTCCAGGCTTCTGGCATGTTTAAGGGGACACCATCTTCTATATGAACCACACCACTTATTAAGGTTGTCTGGGGAGGCCCACCTGGTGGCAGCTCAGAGACAGGCCTTCTCTGTAGCTATCACTGAGCTTTAGAAATCATTCCCTGCTAGAATAAGAGACCTAACATCTCTAGTGGCCTGTAGGGAGGCCATCAAGCCACACCTGTTCGAGCAGGCATTTGAGTAATTTATTGTTGTGATGGTTGTCATTGTTTCAGCTGCTTTAGTTGTTGGCATTGCTTTTGGCTATTTGATTCGGTTTCGCTATTTATTGTAAATCATTGAGGCTATTCTCACGATGGGGGGAAACTGGAGCCCAGCACAGTTTCCCCCCATCGTGAGAACCACCAGGCTTGCCCCACGAGCCCAGTGGTACTCTGGAGGCTAGCTGGCCAAAGAAGCCTCCCCCCACTTAAACAGGGTTAGTGGAGTGAGCGCTTCACTAACTCTGTTTTCCCGATCATGAGTTGCCATGACGCCAAGCCTC
The DNA here is from genome assembly GCF_027244095.1 of Hemicordylus capensis. Classification (NCBI taxonomy): domain Eukaryota; kingdom Metazoa; phylum Chordata; class Lepidosauria; order Squamata; family Cordylidae; genus Hemicordylus; species Hemicordylus capensis. The sequence goes on from NC_069658.1 coordinate 7,396,041, forward strand.
CTGGTCTCGGGGGTCTCACTAGGATGCCCCCCACACTCACGCAGGACATCCTGGGACTTCTGTGGGCTGGGCAGCCCCCAATCCCTGCAGCCCCTAACAGCTCCATGACAGAGCCAGTAGTCATGTGGGCAGCCGATCCAAGAGTGGGCTAAGCCTGCTCTCCCTGAAGAGCCCAGTAAGCTCGTGTGGAGAGCCTCAGTATCTATAAACCACCATGATAATTTATGAATGATGGTACAGAAATGTAATGAAGGAAGGAAGGAAGGAAGGAAGGAAGGAAGGAAGGAAGGAAGGAAGGAAGGACTGATGCTTGGAAGAAGCAGAAATACCACCATATGCAGGGCACAAGAGTTCTCAAAGTACATGATCTGGAGTGGCTGCAGTAGAATGTATATGGAAAGCAGTGGTGGCCCAAAGCAGAGTGAGGAGTGAGGAAGGTCAGGGATCTCTTGGCCTCCAAATCTAGAAATGCCTGCCCTACATGCTAGTCCAGCATCTTCTCCCACCCCCAGTGGCCCACCAGAAGCCAGAGATGAAGGCACGCCCTCTCTCCTGCTGTTGCTCCCCTGCAACTGGCATTCAGAGGCATCCTGGCTATGAGCCTGGAGGTAGACTATAGCCATCAAGACTAGTAGCCATTAAGAGACCTGCCTTGCATGAATTTTTCTAAGCCCCACTTAAAGTCATCCACAATGGTGGCCATCACCAGATGCTGGAGTAGAGTGGTGATGGAATGGTGGAATCCATTCCATGGCTTGATTAAGTGCTAAATTGATTAAGTGTATAAAAGTACGTCCTTTGGTTAGTACTCAATTTCCTGGCCATCAATTTTATGGGATGACCCCTGGCTCCAGTGTTGTGTGAGAGGGAGAAAAATGTATCACTATCCATACCATGCATAATTTTATAAACCTCGATCATGTCTCCCCTCCACTGCCTTTTTCCTTGTATCACAGTTCATGCTCTTTCACACAGAACTGATTTTATAGAGCATAAAGAATTTCCAGAAGCCAGCAATAGTGAAATGTTAACACCTCATGATGGCACAAAGGCAGTGCAATGCCAGCACCCTGATTCAAATCAATATATAACAACCCAGTGTGTGCAGAAATAACCTAACAGAGGAGATGGCATCTCTGTCAGTCTGCAGTCCTCTTCCTTTTAAAATTCATTTCTCTGCATCTGAATTTATTTATTCTGTGCTATTCAAGCCACCTCAACCCTCTCACTCTATGCCAAGCTATCCACAGCTGATCTGATTCAAATATCTTACACCCCAAGGAATGAGTGATATCCCTATTTTCTTATTTTATTGTTCCACTGGTTCACTCCGCCCTTTGTTCCCTTGCTTCTGAATTCTGGTTTAACTAGGATAACTTCTAAATATATTTCCAAAACAAGTGCATGTACAGTTTGCTGCAAATTTCAGTTCCTTCAGTTCATTTGCATCTTTTCTCTCCTCCATAATAAATGCACACATTGATGAAACACAGTGTTGTTGTTTTTTTAAAAAAGTGCAAGAGATGTGATCACATGTATTTTGTGTGATGTTTTATTGCAAGACCTTTTAAAAGAAAAATGCAGAACTCCACAATAGTAGGACGTTCACACGACCAACGTACCTGGTGCTGGGGAGGGCTGGTGGGAAGGACGGCTCCTACCTGCCTCCCCACACATGATCACCATTTGACTGAAAGTTGTGTCACTTTCATGGCACATGAACATGAGCAACAGAGCCTGGAGCCAGAGGAGGAAGTTCTCCAGCATCCCACAATGCACCATGCCAGGAGCAGCCCAAGCAGGCAGATCAAGCAGCCACATGACCGGAGAGCAAGGTAGAAGGGTGCACTTGAGCCCCACACTATTAGCCCAGGTACAAAACCTGGGCTACCTTGGTGCAGAGCACTAGGATCAGGACCGACCTCAGCACTCCAGAAGACTAGCCCTACCCAAATAGAGCTGGTTGTGTGAACAACCTTAGCATGCAAGTGTAATTTGTGCATGTTGTGGGCACTCTTACAACACATATCTGTGCATTTTCCTTCTCTGTGCACACAAATCTCACTGCCTAGAGTCACATTTCATGACATTTATACACCTGCATGGAGAAAATCCTCAGAACTGGGAATTTTGCAGTACCATTGCAGAAGATCGATATACTGGTGAAGGCTCTTGGGAGTAGTAATGAAGTCTGAGGGAAACATCTTTGACAAGGAGAGAAGAAATGGGGGTGCTTGATCAGGGTCTGGGTTCTAGGGAGCCTGGACTACTCCCTTTACTTTTCTGATTGTTATTAGTCATGTTTTGCATCTTTCACCATAATAGAACTTTTGCATGATTTGAATTTTTGAAGTGCACATATAGTATCTGGTAGGGATGTGCGGAAATGGTATAGTGGTCCGCAGTCCGACGGCTAGGTCCGGGGGTTTGTGGGTTCATGATCGAACCGAAACCACCACCCCTCCGGTTCCATCTGGACTGGAACCGAACCGCTGATCCGGTCCGGCACAGGTCCGCAAACATTTTTTAAAAAAATTAAAAGTGAAAGTAACTAACTGTAGCCCCTTTGGGGGGCTTGCTATAGCCACGGGGGGGACCGTGAGGGTTCCCTCTCCCCCCGCCAGCTTCCCTCATCATTGCCACAGCCAGGTAAAGGTAGTCTTTTTGGCCCTTTTAGGCCTCCGTAAAGCAAGTGGCAGCCATTTTTGCCGCCGCCACGCATGCGCAAATGCCCTCTGTAAGGCCTCGAGCCTTGCAGAGGGCATTTGCGCATGTGCAGCGGTGGTCAAAATGGCCACCACTCGCTTTACAGAGGCCCAAAAGGGCCAAAAAGACTACCTTTACCCAGCCGCAGCGGTGATGAGGGAGGCTGGTGGGGGGAGAGGGAACCCGCGTGGGAAACCCCTCCCCCGTGGCTACAGCAAGCCCCCAAAGGGGCTACAGGTAGTTACTTTTAATTTAATTTTTTTTTTTAAAAAAAAAAGTTCACCGACCTGTGCTGGACCGGACCGGGGGGGTGGGGTTCAATGGGGGCCGGACCAAACTGGCCCGGTTCTGTTTGAGGCCAATCTGGCCTCGAACCAAACCGGGCCAGATGGTTCTGTGCACACCCCTAGTATCTAGCTGCACATTTAAAAAACAAAAACAAAACCCTTTGTTACTGATGCTCACACATGTTCCTGAGCATTGGTAAGACACTATAGAAAATGAAGCATCATTGTTTATCCTGAGATCACATCAAGATTGCTTTTTTACAGTGTTTTCTCAATACTCACAATTCTACCTGCATTTCAGTAAAACATTACACAAAAAGTATCATGATGCAAGTATATTTACAATTGCATCAAGATGGTCTTTTTGCATTTTGCATTCGTGTATGCATGAATTGATTTTGTGATGTGGGAGACATAAATGGGTGGAGGAACTCAAAACTGCAGCAAACCATTCATGCACACTGCTCTGTACAAAAAAGAAAGAAAGAAAGAAAGAAAGAAAGAAAGAAAGAAAGAAAGAAAGAACTGAGGATCTAATAGTTCGACATTGCAAATACAAACAAGTAATTCAGTACTCCAAAATCTGGGCACAAATTCAGATGGGGAGAATTTCAGAAGAATCACAAGAACACAAGAAAAAGCCCTGCTGGATGAGGCCCAAGGCCCATCTAGTCCAGCATCCTGCTTCATGCAGTGGCCGGCCAGGTGCATCTGGGAAACCCACAAGTGGGAGAAAGGAGGCAACTGCCCTTTCCTGTTGGTGTCCCTTGGCACTGGTGTTCAGGAGCTTGCCACCTCTGATCCCGATGGAAATATAGAACTATCAAGGCTACTCGCCATTGATAGCTCTATCCTCCATGAATTTGCCTAGTCCCTTTTTAAAACCATGTAGATTAGTGGCCATCACCACATCTGGCAGCATTTGGAAGCCCTACTCTTTATGTAATTTTTCTGTGATAGTATTGGTATCAGTGAAAGAGGATCTTTGTCTGAAGACTCACTAACAGCAGAAGATTATAAAGCATTCAGTAAACTTGCTGATTGATTGTATAAATGATATGAAACATTTCCCCCTGTTATATTCACACAAGCTTCAAGAATATATATATATGCCTTTAACGTTTGATGTTGGTGAGGCACAAATAGCAAGCTGCTGTAATTAATAACTATTAAAGCCATTTGACTGATCATATCTTCTGGCTTGCCGAATCTCTTCTGTGCAGGTGTGTGTATTAATGGAATCCATTAAATTCATATATTTCAACAGATAGTAATTTACGATCTCTTATAAGATCTGTCACGAAACACAGTCGAAGATATAGGATTGTCTCGATGTATTACAGAGCAAATTGTACTCTTTTTTCCCTTTCCTGAAACGATTTGACTTTACTGACTAAATATGAATGTCAATGGATTGGACAGTTGCGTTAGAGTCTCACTCCCCATTCACTTTTTCTTTTCCCCCCACTGCCTCTCCAACCACCTGGGAATATGGGGTATAAAACTTTCTGATGAGTTATTAACATTTCTATTCAAGTTGGGATTGCTGGTCGTAGTTTGGGGCCCTTTTCACAGGGACGACTGAGCGTCTAAGAAGATCAAGCGTCATTCCTGTTCTTTAAGCAGCAGGGAAACATTACCCCAGTCAGACAAGATGCTAAGTACTGATGTGTGCACCTCTTGCTCATGAATGTCAATAGAAAAGACTTCCTTTGTAGGGTCTCTTATGAGCAGAGGAAGATATAAGGATGCTAAATCAGAAAGGAAATTGTGTGCTCAGAAAGCACAGGACGAAGGAGTGGGACAGGTATGAGTATTAAGTAGGAAGAGATTTCTGTATAACCTTGAAGAATGAATGCAGAACCCGATATTACAAGCGAGCTACTGTTGCTGCTCTGCCCCACTTCTACCTCCTTTTCTTGTAGCATACATGCCAGGCCCATTCACATGTTACATTCAATACTCATAGGAATGTAGGAACATAGGAAGCCATGTAATTTGTCAGACCATAGGTCCATCTAGCACAGTATTGTCTACACAGACTGTCAGCAGCTTCTCCAAGATTGCAGGCAGGAATCTCTCTCAGCCCTATCTTGGAGAAGCCAGGGAGGGAATTTCAAACCTTCTGCTCTTTCCAGAGCAGCTCCATCCCCTCGGGGAACATCTTACAGTGCTCACACATCAAGTCTCCCATTCATATGCAACCAGGGCAGACCCTACTTAGCTAAGGGGACAAGTCATGCTTTCTACCACAAGACCAGCTCTCCAAGTACAATGAGCGTATTGTACACCGGTACAGATCTGTACACAAGTACAGTCACTCACATGTTATCTATCTATCTATCTATCTATCTATCTATCTATCTATCTATCTATCTATCTATCTATCTGTCTGTCTGTCTGTCTGTCTGTCTGTCATATTTGTATACCACCCCAAACTTTCATCTCTGGGTGAGACGGGTAAGATTGTGAGACAACAACAAAAAAGGAGTTTAAAAAGAAATAAAAAACCTAAAGCCAATTTAATACCACAAGTCTAGTGGGTTGTTCAAAAGTTGGGTGAAAAAAATGTGTCGTTAAAGATTTTTGAAAACTTGTCAGAGATGGCGAGGCTCTAATTTTTGCAGGGAGCACATTCCAGAGTGTAGGGTTGGAGACAGAGAAGGCCTGTCTCTGTGTAGCCATGAGATGAGCTGGTGGCAGCTGGCAACTTCAGAGGAACCTCTCTGGATGATCTCAATGGGTGATTGGGCTCACAGTGAAGGAGACATAAGTATATAAGGACAGCCCTGCTGGATCAGGCCCAAGGAGGCCCATCTAGTCCAGCATCCTGTTTCACACAGTGGCCTACCAGATGCCTCTGAGAAGCCTACAGGCAGGAGTTGAGGGCGTGCCCTCTCTCCTGCTGTTACTCCCCTGCAACTGGTAATCAGAGGCATCCTGCCTCTTAGTCTGTAGGTGGCCTATAGCCACCAGACTAGTATCCATTATAGGCTTGTCCTCCATAAATTTATCTAAGCCCTTCTTAAAGCCATTCAGGCTGGTGGATGTCACCACATCTTGTGACAGAGAATTCCATAGCTTGATTATGTGTTGTGTGAAATAGTACTTCCTTTTGTCAGTCTCAAATTTCTTGACCATCAGTTTCATGGGATGATCCCTGGTTCTAGTGTTTTGTGTGAGGGAGAAAAAATTCTCCCTATCCACTATCTCCACACTGTGCATGATTAAAATTCTCTCTGTCCACTATCTCCACACTGTGCATAATTTTATGGCCTTTTATCATGTCACCTCTCAGTCATTTCGCTCCCTAAACTTAAGACATTCTCTTATATACCCTGGGCATCTGCTTTTTAGGGTTTGCATTTCACCTGGAAACCTATTGGTAGCCAGTGTAGTTATTTTAATATAGGAGTAATATTGGCTCTTCAAGATGATCTGGAGACCAACCTGGCGGCCACATTCTGTAAAGTAAAGTTGTGCCGTTGAGTCGGTGTCAGCTCCTGGTGCCTACAGAGCCCTGTGGTTTTCTTTGGTAGAATACAGGAGGGGTTTACCCTTGCCTCCTCCTGCACAGTGTTTGATTATGCCTTTCAGCATCTTCCTATATCGCTGCTGCCCAATATAGGTGTTTCCCATAGTCTGGGAAACATACCAGTGGGGATTCGAACAGGCAACCTCTGGCTTGCTAGTCAAATCATTTCCCTGCTGCACCATTAGGTGGCTTGTGCCACATTCTGTACCAGCTGCAACTTCCAGACTATGTACAAAAGCAGCCCCACATAGAGTGCATTGCAGTAGTCATCTGGAGGTTACCAGCATATGTATCACTGCTCTGAGGTTGTTTATCTCAATAAATGGACATAGCTGGTATATCAGCTGAAGCTGATAGAAAGCACCTCTGACCACTGCTTCAACCTGAGACAGCAGGGAGAGGTTTGTATCCAGAAGCACCCCTAGACTGCATACCTGTTCCTTCTGGGAAAGTGTGACTCTGTCTAGAACTGGCAGATCAAAATTGTCTCCTGGGTTCCAGTCCCACACAATAAGTACCTCTGTCTTATCTGGATTCAATCTCGGTTTGTTATCTCTCATCCAGCCCCTTACCGCCTCCAGGCAGGCATTTAGTGAGGTTATGCCTTCTCCTGATTATGTTGACATGGAGAAACAAATTTGGGTGTCATCAGCATATTGATAGCATCCTGCACCAAATTTCCTGACGATCTCTTCTAGCGGTTTCATGTGGATGTTAAAAAGCAGTGGATCCAGTATGGAGCGTGCATGTGCAATATATAAGTTCATGTTCTGAAGAACAACAGTCTCCAAGGGACACTATCTGGAATTTACCCGAGAGGTAGGAGCAGAACCACTTCAAAGCAGTGCCTCCCACTGCCAATCCAAAAGGATAATATGTTTGATAATATTGAAAGCTGCCAAGAGATCCAAAAGGACCAACAGTCACACCCCCTCTGATAATTCCCCATTGGAGGGGAACACTCCATAGCCTGCCTGAAAACCAGTTTGAAATGGGTCTAGATAATCAGTTACCTCCAAGACTGTCTGGAGCTAGGAGGCCACCACCTTGTCAATTACCTTGTCCAACCATGGAAGTTTGGAGACATGGCTATAGTTGCTTAGCTCTGAGGGATCCAATGCAGGCTTCTTCAGAAGACGTCTAATGATCATCTCCTTAAGAACAGGAGGCATCCTGCCCTTCCTCAGAGAAGCATTTATAATGTCCACCAGGCCCTTTACAACAACCCACAAGACCAGGAGAGCTGGCCTTGTGGTACCAAGCATGAATTGTCCCCTATGCTAAGCAGCCTCCAGCCTGGTTTGCATTTGAATGGGAGACTATATGTGTGAGCACTTTAAGATATTCTCTTAGAGGAAGAGGCCACTCTGAGAAGAGCTGAAGGTTCCAAGTTCCCTCCTTGGCATCTCCAAGATAGAACTGACTCCTACCTGCAACCTTGGAGAAGCTGCTGCCATTCTGTGTAGACAATACTGAGCTGGATAAACCAGTGGTCTGACTTGATATAAGTCAGCATCCTATGTTCCTAACCCCCCTGCTAGATAGTATAAACCATATCAAACAAGAGTCAAGAGAACAGGGGGTAGGCTGCACTGTTCCTAGTAGCTTGTCCACATCCTCAAGAGTCACAAACTGAACCTGATCCAGCCTAACCATATATAAGAGGAGTTTGCTAGACATCTCTGCATTAGACTCTGCAATAATCGTGGGGTCTGAGTCTATGTCGGCACGAATATGAGATATTTTATCCACAAGTAACTCATTTAAAACATAGTAGCGGGTATTCACACAAGCAAGACAGACTGTGTGTGCACTGCAGCCCTGCTGTGGCCAGAAAGGTCACCAGTAACCCACTGCAAAGAGATACAAAGGGTGAAGCAAAGTAAAGTGAGATCCTGCAGCAATATTGTGGACTGCTGAAGTGTGAAGCTGTACAGGAATCAAGAATGTAAGTTGCAGAGCTGTGCAGAGTGGAACTTCATATTTACCTAGTCTATACATATCTGTATGTATACAGGCCAGAACCAGATTAATCACCACTCTGACGCTAACAAATCAATTTCAACTGCTGCTTTCAAAGTACTACTTGCTCAGTTTTACACAAAGTGATCTCTCATTTTTAAGTCATCATGGAATCTATCAATCAATCATATTTGCACACTGCCCCAAACTTCTGTCTCTGGGTTTGATGGGTGAGACAACGATATATTGTTGTCAGAGGTGCTCTCTATCAGCTTCAGCTAAAATGCCAGCTATGTTCATCTTTTGAGATAAACAACCTCAGAACAGTGGTACATATGCTGGTAACCTCCAGACTTGACTACTGCAATGCACTCTATGTGGGGCTGCCTTTGTACAAAGTCTGAAAATTGCAGCTGGTACAGAATATGGCATAAGCCACCTAATGGCGCAGCCAGGGGTGTATCTAGGGTGGGGCAGGCGGGGCACGTGCCACTTGAAGGGGGCGCCATTTTTTAAAAAAAATTAAATATCCACCAAAACAAAATGGCCACCACACATGCTCTAATGGCCGCTGTGAGGCCCTAGCCCATGCCAGGCCTCACAGAGGCCATTTGAGCATGCACAGTGGCCATTTTGTTTTCAGCAGCCATTTTAAAAAATTATTTTTAAAAATGGCCACCGCACATGCTCAAATGGTCCCTGCGAGGCTCTAGATGCCAGCAGGGGGAGGGGGAACTTTTGCAGACACCCCCCCCCCCACAGCCTTTAGGAAGCCCCCTGAAGGGGCTACAGATTAAAAAATTTTTTAATTAATATAATAAAAGTCACTGTACACATATTTAGTTTGGCACGATGCACAGAGAATCAGGGTTTGTGAATACTGAGCTGAAGCATATGAGCTAGGATTGTATTCATTTGCTCTACTTTGCTTCTTGTGATAAGTGAGTTAAATGTGATGTCTTAATAATATGACTATTAATGGTGAGTTTGTCTTTAAATCAGTGTGAAATCCTTAGTATTAAGAACCACTGGTAGTTTCTTGCTCTCTTTCTCTCATTTTAACTGTCTTTCTGAAAGACTAGAATATATTCCAAGCAGTGACACAGTTTACTCTGCATATCCTTTAATTATTTTCAGAGTATCTGGGAAAAGTCAAATTCTCCATTTATTTTTAAGACGTATGTAATAGTGATGCTACAATGCATAGTAGAGAATTAGACAGGCACTTCTGTTTAGTTTCCCAAGTACACCTCCACATAGTATTTGGGTATTTCATGAGCCCCAGCATACTGAAATTTGTCATTATCTGGCATTTTTTGGTCTGGCTACGTCAACTGCTAAATATTTTTTTTAATATTAAAAGATTAAGGAGCTTGACTTGTATTTTCAGCTGATATTACGGTAAAGTTATCTGAAAGATGGGTGTCAGATGTTTGGATAGGGGATGCCATTTCAGTGCTTGCCCCAGGCGCTATTTTCCCTAGATATGCCTCTAGGCACAGGGGGGAATGATTTGACTAGCAAGCCAGAGGTTGCCAGTTTGAACCCCCTCTGGTATATTTCCCAGACTATGGGAAACACCTATATTGGGCAGCAGTGATATAGGAAGATGCTGGAAGACATCATCTCACACTGTGCGGGAGGAACCAATGGTAAACCCCTCCTGTATTCTACCAAAGACAATAAATGCAAAAAGGCCCCAAATGCTATTTCATCTTAAACCCCACCAGTGCCAGTTACAAGACCAGGGATAAAAACCCAAAGGGAACAGCCACAGATGTTTCTCACCTGGGGCATCATTTGGTCCAGGACCAGCCCTACTGATGTGCATTCTTCACCCTGGGCCATTTTCCTGGTTTCAGTGGCTCCCTACCCCTGCCCGTGAGACCTTTTGTTAGCCTTGTGGGGAAATGTGAGCACTGCATTTTAAACTGGGCAGGGGGAAAACCCATTTGGTAGGCATGATATGAAGCAAAGATAGTAGCAAGTAGGGAAAGGGTTAAGCACATCTCCCCCAATGACGTTGGGGCTCCATGAGGCACGTTGGCACGTCGTGTGCCGTTAGCCTCTAACAGATGAGGGAATATATGGAGCAAAAACACAATGAGTGTACTTAATAGCCTGGAAGGAGTGAATCATGAGGAAAGATGAAAAGAAGTAAAAGCAGAGCAGGGGGTGGAGGGAGTGCATTACTTGGGTGAAGATGACTAATAAGAGACATCACTGCATAAAATGTTTTCATAAAGTGAATTCAAAGGGTGGTCATTCATCTGTTTATATTTGTAAAGGGAAAATGAATAGTGCTTTCCCAGTATGCAAAAGTAACCAAGACAGATAAGTCAGAAGGTGTTGGTCTCTCTGAATGCCTGATGCACCACAGCAACTAGCCCAGCTTGATCTTAACATGCAGTCAATTTCAGAAATGGCCAGTGGGAAGTGGGTTTATTTCCACGCAGGGCTAATTCCAAATGGCCCCTATGGTTTGCAGTCCCATTCATGGGCAGTGGATAGTGTTTGGTGACCTGGAAGGAGAGGAGGAAGCAGATTCAAAGGGTTGGGGGGACTGACCTTATCTGGCGCTGCAGGTATGAACTTTGGGAATCAAAACCCGCAACATTTTCTTGCATGTTAATATTGAGCACAAAGGAAAATGGCAACAGGAGTGGGCAGGAAATGTTCAGAGAACTTTCTGCTCAATTGGTGGCATTTTCAGGGGCACCCCATGGTGAAGAGGGAGCTTCTAGTGGGAAACAAATTGACCACCATCCAGCAGCTCCTGACAGAAGCATCTGCCAAACACAAGAAATGTCTTTAGAGTAGGGTTGCCATGCCCCCGCCCCGGAATTCCAGGTTTCACCTGGATTCTAAGCATCTCACCAAAATTGCTTAGCCCACCCAGATTCGCCAGGATTTCAGCTTTCATTAACACCCAAAGAAAAAGCTAAGCACTAGCCCTGGTATAAGCAGAGTTATGGAGCAAAACGTGCATTCACTATTCTACTCAGAAATTATTTTCAAGCCAATTTGAATAATATGCAAATTAGGCACCCAGATTTGGAAAGCCAGAATATGGCAACCCTAGTTTAGAGTGAAGACCAAGCTACTATCAGACGTCCATCCGTTCACTAGCCTACCAGCTCACCAGTGTTATCTGTTTCCCTATTTGCACTGCCTTGCTGTGGGCAGGGCCCATAGCTTAGAGTCAGAGTACATCTTTTGCATGTAGAATGTCCCAGCTTTATACCCTGGCCACTCCACATAAAAGATCCCACATATTAGGGCTGGTAAGGGTTCCATCTGAACCCCTGTGGAGCTGCAGCTAGTATCATGCTGGATGGACCAATGACCTGAGAACATATAAAGGACCTTTGGGTGAGGCAGGTCTCACGATGAGTGAGACCCACTTTGTCTGGGTTTGCAGGGAGAGTGGGCTAAGCCCGCTCTCCCCGCAGACGATTGGGATGCCCTGCTGATCCGGCCGCCCACACAACTACCAGCTCCGTGACAGAGCCTGCGGGGGCTGGGGAGTTCATGGGTCGTGTGTCCCCTGGAAGCTCCAGTATGCCCTCCACGAGTGTGCAGGGCATACTGGAGAGACCCCCGAGCTGGGATGCTGCTTTTAAGCCTCTCGGTTGGGGGCCTCCTCGTGAGTAGTCGTGCCGTGGAGCTGTGCCGCGGCTACTCACAATCCCCAAAACTGGATTTGCGGAGCACTCGCTCCACAAACCTGGTTTAAGGGGCGGGCTACTTGAGCGGGTTACCCGCTCAGGAACCACTGGGCTCACTGCTGAGCATGATGGTTCACACGGCTGTAGGAAATCAGGCTAGCAGAGGCTAGCCCAATTTTCTACAATCGTGTGAATAGCCTCAACATGTTGTTGTTCCCCAACATTGCCTATCCAGTGACCATTACCCCAACCTTAACCCTGACCCTGCTTGATTTCCCAGTGACTGTGAATTCAGACCCCTAAGCAGTCAACCTCCTCCAGAACTTTCTCAGAGGGATGCTATTCCACAGCAGAAGCAAACTTCTTGGTTTTCTAAAGAGACGATGTTTAAACAAGAGACAAAGGGAGGTGAGGATAGATGTTTATATGCTGGCAACAGGCCTTCCCCAGAGACAAACACATTCTCATATTTGGGAAGAAAAAAGCCGCTCACGCACCTGCAGACTGGGTCACTGTCAAACAAATGCAACTGAGAGATGCCTTCGGCAAAGCGTGCTGAAGTGACGTGTTGACATCCCACCAGCCCCCACCCCCTCCCTCTTCTGTCACCACAGACATAGAGGATTTTGAGACAGAGAGAAAGAGAAAGACAGACCAAAGCTACGGGGTTCATGCTGAGGAATTCAGAAGAGATGTAATTGTGGAAATCAGGCTGAAGGGCGGTTGTAACTTTGGACTGACGTTAAGAGCTGCCTTTAAAGAAGCTTGATAAGGTCAAACTAATAAACTTGGGAGCTGCTCAAGGGGAAACCAAATTCTGGAGCTGCGAGACACTTTGACAGACAATTAGCATAAAACAGGGCAACTGCCCCACTGGATGGAAAGTAAAATCCACGAGTGCAAATAGCATCAGGCCAGCATTAGTCAACGCGAACGACCAAATTTTACCCTTAGATTCACATGAAGGACATCAGTTGCTCCTTGGGTTTTAACAAAGTGTACAACCACTCCATGGTGTCAATGGAAGTGCCTTTCATTTTAGCTTCTCCACAGAGTCTGAAAAGATACAAGGATGTTGCCTTTGAAATTCAATTTGGAACTAAAAGATCATATGAACACAGAAGGGAATCCATGGGTTATCACATCCAGATTGCCGCGATAAACAAGAATCCTACCCAAAGCCTTCCTTCATAAAAAGAGAGCCCCTCACCTCCAGAGATAGATACCTTTGCATATATGACTAGATTTAACTTTCACAAGTCCTGCAATCAATCCCCTTGCCTCAGGGATTGAATCTGCCATGAATTAATCCAAGAAAATATTTGACTCGAAAATACTTGACTCAAGGAGAGCTGGTCTTGTGGTAGCAAGCATGACTTGTCCCCTTAGCTAAGCAGGGTCTGCCCTGGTTGCATATGAATGGGAGACTTGATGTGTGAGCACTGTAAGATATTTCCCTCAGGGGATGAAGCCACTCTGGGAAGAGCAGAAGGTTTCAAGTTCCCTCCTTGGCTTCTCCAAGAGAAGGCTGAGAGAGATTCCTGCCTGCAACCTTGGAGAAGCTGCTGTCAGTCTGTGAAGACAATACTGAGCTGGATAGACCAATGGTCTGACTCAGTATATGGCAGCTTCCTATGTTTCTACCACAACCTTCTGATTTTACTGATAGTATCACAGAGTCCAGGAAGAGGAGATGCATACCGTTCATTGGCTGACATTTTGACTAATGAAATGTGGGTGCTTCTGACATCAGCATTCACACATTGTGAGTCCCCATGCTGATCTGGTGCACTTCCAAAGTGTGAGCAATCTTGCACTCTTTCTCAAAAGGGCAAATAGCTTTCTGGAGCTATTCATTTCTGGACTGGTCCAGATGATATGTCCGACTTGGCCCTCCCACCATGCAATTAAGGATGTGAGTGTATCCATCTGACTCTTTTTCCCATTGTGCCATTCCACTTTTCATCTCTGTCTGATTTAAAATGTAAATACTAGGGACTGGGCAGATGTGACTTCTGAACTGGCCCATTGTTAGTGGTGACTTCAGCCATGCAAGTCAAGTGTCTATTTTGCTTTTAACAAGCATTATAATGCTTGTTGATACAATTGTCACTTATATTCTAATGAGAAGAAGCTGAGCAAAGAGTATGTAAGTGTAGAAATAAACATGGGCACCACTAGCAACTGGTCCCCTAATTTTTTTTAAAAAAAGGTAAATATTTTTACTATTTCTTCCGAAATGAAACTATTTCCATGGTTTCTCAGATATAACATGTTTTACGGATGCTTTTCAAACACTCGCCCTTTTTCTTTTCTTTTCTTTTAAAATATGAGATCATTCAGCATTGAGGTGAAACCTTGGAGCCTTCAGTGAATGAGTTAACTCGAGCCACAGAAACATGATATATATTTATGGTGGCAATGTAAATGTTTCACATGGTTTTGCAAGGGTGACTTTAAATTTCATTGAAAGGGAAAATGTCAAGTGACACAGAGCCAGATTTTTGGCTGTTCACTCTAGTCCCAGCTGGACACTGTTAGAGGCTGGGTATATACAAATCACAGTCGTCTCTCTGCAAACTCTACAGGTTTTCAACTCCTTTTAAAGAAATACAACTTGGCAGAGAACATACCTCGGCTCTCATTATTATTCTCTGGACAACTTTCTAAATATTCTCAAGAAACAGGGAGAATATTTGTTATTATTATTATTATTATTATTGAACCTACAGTCTATGCTGTCTGGCATCCGGACTAATACTGCACTGGTGTGCAATAAAGAAAGATGCAACCACACAAGAAGGTCATATAGCACAATCACTTGTGCTCATAGTCTGCTTTGCACAAACACTGCACTTGTCCAACATGCATTGCACTTGTGAAACAAGCATTGCACCTGTGCTGGCTTACACAAGCATTGCACATGGGGCAGGTAGCTAGCTTTCCTTCAGTCCCTGCAATGTATATGAACTGAAGAAGAGGTTTCATGGCAGGAGGCAGCCACAGTTTGTGCAAGTGGACCCTTTCGCACCGTCTGCAATATGAGTCTGCAACGCAGGCTCCCAACCGTTGTTGTTGTTGTTGTTGTTATTTCTTGTTTACAAAGTCAGACAGGTGTTATTGACTGGTTTGTTTATCCAGACATCGAGTCTTTCCCAAGGACCTGGGTGCCCAAATTTTGTTATCAGTATTGTTGTTGTTCTTATTATTATTTCTTGTTTACATAGTCAGACAGGTATTATTGACTGGTTTGTTTTATCCAGACATCGAGTCCTTCCCAAGGACCTGGGATGGCTGAATTTTATTATCAATATTGTTCCCAGTAAAGATGGTTTTTGTAGTGGGCTGATGGTGATTTCTGTGGCCTCATTGGTGTTGAGGTGCTCTTCAGGATGTTTTGGAATTGCACCTAGGACGTCAATTACTACTGGGATGATTTTGGGCTTCTTCTGTCACAGCCTTTCAATTTCAATTTGTAGATCTTTGTATTTTGTTATTTTTTCTATTATTATTATGATATCTATTTATTTATTTATTTATTTATTTACACAGTCAGACAGGTGTTATTGACTGGTTTGTTTTATCTAGACATTGAGTCCTTCCCAAGGACCTGGGATGCCAGAATTTTATGGTCAATGTTGTTGTTATTGTTATAGATATTGTTGCAGAATATAAGCTGTTCCCAGTAAAGCTGCTTTTTGTAATTGGCTAATGGTGATTTCTGTGGCCC
The DNA here is from genome assembly GCF_027244095.1 of Hemicordylus capensis. NCBI lineage: Eukaryota > Metazoa > Chordata > Lepidosauria > Squamata > Cordylidae > Hemicordylus > Hemicordylus capensis. The sequence continues at coordinate 7,411,929 of NC_069658.1, forward strand.
CTATGGTGTTGAGGTGCTCTTCAAGGTCTTTTGGAACTGCACCCAGGGTGCCAATTACCACTGGGATTATTTTGGTCTTTTTCTGCCACAGCCTTTCAATTTCAATTTGTAGCTCTTTGTATTTGGTGATTTTTTCTATTTCTTTTTCTTCTATTCTGCTATCCCTTGGTATTGCTATGTCGATTATTTTAACTTGTTTTTCTTTCTTCTCAACTACAGTGATATCTGGTGTATTGTGTGGCAGATGTTTGTCTGTTTGTAGTCGGAAGTCCCATAATATTTTTACATCTTCATTTTCTTCAACTTTTTCAATTTTATGGTCCCACCAATTTTTGGCTACAGGTAGCTTGTATTTTTTGCAGATGTTCCAGTGTATCATCCCTGCTACCTTGTCATGCCTTTGTTTGTAGTCAGTCTGTGCGATCTTTTTACAACAGCTGATTAGGTGGTCCACTCTTTCATCTGCTTCTTGATAAAGGCGGCACTTGCTGTTGTTGACTTTTCTACTTTTGCTCTTATTGCATTTGTTCTTAGTGCCTGTTCTTGTGCAGCCAGTATTAAATACTCTGTTTCTTTCTTCAAGTTGCCATTCTTAAGCCATTGCCAGATCTTGGTGATGTCTGATTTTCCACTTATATTGTGCAAATATTGACAATGCAGTGGCTTCTTTTTCCATTTTTCTGCTCAGTTCTTGAATTGTTCTTTCTTCTTCTTCTTCTTCTTCTTCTTCTTCTTCTTCTTCTTCTTCTTCTTATTATTATTATTATTATTATTATTAACATTCATAAACTGCCCCATCTGAAGGCTCTGAGCGGTGTACAACAAGTTTAAAAGGCACAAAACCAAACAGCATTTAAAAACCAGTGCTCAAAGCAATAGTAAAACAATGCACAAAACAATTCAAAACCATTTAAAACCAATTAAAATACTTTAAAGAACAATTTTAAAACCTTGGAAGGCCAAGCCAAACAAGTAAGTTTTTAGGGCTCTCTTCAAGGCCGACAGCAAGCCTAAACTGCGGATATCTGCTGGGAGTGCATTCCTTATGAGAATGAAAGAATAGAGGATACATGGACCAGAGAACAAAAACATATACTGGGTAGTATATATACCGTGTATAAGTGTCTATTCACACACACAACTTACATGAAACGAGGATAAATTAAACATATATTAAGAAACACACAAATTTCTAAAGAAATTGCCTGTGTTCTAGACCCCAAAAAAGTGTGGCTGAAGGTCAATTATGCCCATGGTCCTTATACATGTAGATATATAGTCCTTCCAGATCTTTTCTCTTGCTGGTTCTGTGTTCACGTTGTTACTCCAAATGTTACTCAAATTTCTTCCAAATCTTTTTCCTTGCAAGTTCTTATTTTAATAGTAGCTCCTTGTACAAATGTTGCTCCTTCTGATAGATGCTCCTTGTCCAAAAAATACCCAACAGGTATCCTAGGTAATTTTTACCTGTTTCCTCCTGCTTGAACAGGACTTCATCAGGAGAAGTGAGATTTATTTCTTCTGAAGTGACACTGCACCTACCAGTGGTTTCTAAATTAGAAATCCTACTGGATACCAAATGCATTCCTTAGGCCAAGAGCAGCTATGGAAAAGGCCCGGTTCTGAGTCACCACCAAACATACAGGGAATAACTGGAGACAGACCTCTCCAGATGACCTCAACGTGCGATGGGGAACATACAGAATGGGTCTGACTAGTGCAACATCCCATCTGAATAAAACATCATTAACCTTAAATGCAACCAATAACCAACAAGCAAAAACAAAACCTCCAAAAAGCAGCAAAAAAACCCCTGACACGTAAAGTTGACAAGAATCAAGAGTAAAATTATGGCAATGCAATGCATCAGATCTATTAAAGGTTTGCCAGCATAAAACAGTCTTCAAATAGGTATGGAAAACTGCCAAAGTAGGAAGTAAATTAACCGCCCAGGGCCGAAAGCACGACATTCGGGCAACCTAACAGAAAAAGCTCTTCCTAAAACCCTGCCTACAGAACTTCAGAAGGCAAAGAGACCTCAAGGGGGCCTTACATCATGAAAACCCTAAAGAAGAGGCAAATTCATATGGGGAAAGCTGGTCTACATACCAATGGAGCCTACATATGATCTGGAGAAAATGTTGGAAATCAACAAATCGTTCCTTTGATTTGGTCCTGTGGTTGTGACCCACCAAGGAGAAAGCCTCCCACAACCCATATGTTGAGACCTATGGCTCTAGGAATGTGGCATACCCTCCTTACAGAGGTGTAGCAAGGTTGGAATGGGCGCTGGGAGGCAGATGGGCCCTGTCCATCCTTTTCTTCTTCAGAGAGGCACGAGGGGAAGAGCAAACAGCAAGCTGCCATGCAGCCGGCAAACCACACCATTCCAATAAGGCCTCAGGGCCATTTGTCTTCCCCACCCCATTAAATTGTAGCTTTGTCCGGCCTCCCTGAGAAATTATAGTAGTTTCTCTTTTAATCCCTCCACCCAAATCTTAAATAAGAACAGTCAAATGTGCTTCCAGTTTCATTCCAGGTGAAATCTGAGGATAAACCAGGGGCATGTGACATATTCCTGAGAAAGTTGGCTCCATCCCCTGAAGGGAATATCTTCCAGTGCTCACACTTCTAGTCCTCCATTCATATTCAACCAGGGCAGACCCTGCTTAGCTAAGGGGACAAGTCATGCTTGCTCCCACAAGACCAGCTCTCCTCTCAAGTTGCATTTGAATTTGAATGGGAGACTAGAAGTTTGAACACTGTAAGATATTCCCCTCAGGGGATGGAGCGGCTCTCGGAAGAGCAGAAGGTCCCAAGTTCCCTCCCTGGCTTCTCCAAGATAGGACAAGATTTATTTATTTTTTAGGACAAGCTTTTTTTTTATTGAACCAACAAACTACCCAAGCATACAGCATGTTATCTCAGCCCTATCTTATACAGCCCTATCTCCAAGATAGGGCTGAGACAGATTCCTGCCTGCAACCTTGGAGAAGCCACTGCCAGTCTGTGAAGATGATACTGAGCTAGATAGACCAATGGTCTGACTGAATATATGGCAGCTTCCTATGTTCCCTTGTTCCTAATTTCCCAGTGAAAACTGCTGTAAGGCATCCCTGCAAAGTCTCCTTATGCCTGCATGAGAGTATGAGAGAAACAATATTTATACTACTTCTATTTATCTGGATATCTCCTCGCAGAACAGTTTGCAAGCCTGCCTTGGTCTTGACTTTTTATTTCCCAATCCATTTTTCTTCCTGGTGTCTCATGCTCTTTTGTTATGTATGTGCCGTCTCCTTCTCAAATCCCTTATGCTTATTTTTCCAGACGCATTTATTTATGTTCTCTAACTAATTGAAAACTCTCATATTTGGCGTTATTATTCTGATTGATGTCTGTCATTGCAATCAAACAGTTGCTCACAGATGCTTTGTAAGAACCATTTTGCTTCCTCATTTATCACTATCTGTCTCCCTCCTGACCTTCTGTGGTGTTAATGTTTGCTAGGGAGAACTGTTTGATATCTCCTGGACAATGGTTGCCCAAGCTCCTAAAAGTAACTGACAGTAGCCATTGATACCCGTGTCTGAACAAGACATGAATGAATATATTCTCCAACCACTGGTTTGTTTTGTTTTGTTTTGAATGTAGTGTGGGGGAAGGATGCTTAAGAAAATTATTCTCCGATTCACAAATTCTAACCTCACAAATTTCCCCACCCAGAAATAATTCACATATTCATAGATGGCATCTTGGAAGCATGGCTAACAGAGGAATTAGACCACCAGGATACCTTAAGCGTACTCTAGGGGCTGGGGGCAGGTACACCCAAATGAATTGAGGCTTTTGGTTTTTTGTTTTGTTTTAAAGGGTGCTCAAGTGATAGAATCCATTTAATTTTATAACTAAGTTTGTGAACAAAATCAGAGACAAAAATCCCCTCGTTGTCTTGACAAATGTTTCCTTCTGTAAGAAGACAATGGGGCTATTCAGACGATCAGCAAAAATCGGGCTAGGAGAGCCTGGCCTGATTTTTGCCGATCGTAAGAACCACCGGGCTCGCAGCCGAGCCCGGTGGTTCTCGAGCAGGTAACCTGCTCGAGAACCCCTGCCTTAAAACCAGGTTTGCGGAGCAAGTGCAAGTTTGCGGAGCAAGTGCGGAGCAAGGCGGTACTAAGGAGAAGATGGCTACCAGGACCCAAGGAAATGAGGAATCTAGAGAGTCAGGAGTGGATAATGTCCCCACCACGATCCTTATCACACGGAAGCTATTCACACGATATCTCTAAACCGGGATGGACTCCCTTAGCTCGGTTTCAAGCCATCGTGAGAACCAGCTGGCTCGTGGGTGAACCTGGTGGTTCTCTGGCGGCTAGCCTGCCTAAGTACCCCTCACCCTAAACGAGGTTAACGAAGCGAGTGCTCCGTTCACCTTGTTTATTTGATTGTGTGTCAGCCGTGACTGCTGGCATTATTTGTGACACACTGGGGTGGGGGGAGAGGGAAGGTGGGACTCCAGGAAGGCACCACGCACTTGCATGGCAGCACTCCCCTTCGGCGACACACAGTGCTGCTCTCGCACAGTGGAGCTCCCGACGAGCGACTACTCGTATGCGGGGAGAGCAGGCCAAGCCTGCTTGCTCTGCACAAACCCCGTCTGGCGCTTCACACCAATCGCGTGAAGCGCCTCACTATCACCTAGCTGTGTTTTCTTTTGTGCCATTTTGTTGTTATGCTGGGAAACCGTTTAAAATAAAAGTGAACAATTTGATCTTGAAAATTGTGTTTCCATAGTCAGGGAAATTATTATTATTATTATTATTATTACATTTATATCCCGCTCTTCCTCCAAGGAGCCCAGAGCGGTGTACTACATACTTGAGTTTCTCTTTCACAACAACCCTGTGAAGTAGGTAAGGCTGAGAGAGAAGTGACTGGCCCAGAGTCACCCAGCTAGTTTCATGGCTGAGTGGGGATTTGAACTCGGGTCTCCCTGGTCCTTGTCCAGCACTCTAACCACTACACCACACAAAGAAATGGCTTCCAAAAGCGGTAGCTGGTGATGGGAGAGAAGTATTTGCTCGAGACCCTGGAAAGCCACTGCAAGTCAGAGCAGACAATACTGGGCTGGATGAACCAGTGGTCAGACTCTGCAGAAGTTTTATAAGCTCATGAGCTTCACCATTGTGTGCCAATTCCTTCATGTGAGACTTGATCCTTTCCAGTTGTGCTTTTCGTGCGGGTTCCTGATCATGCTTTTAAGCCAGTCAGGGGAAAGTTTATTATTTCCCTCTCATTTTAAATACTCTATAAAGAACTCTATCGTTCATAATAGCTTTGTTTACTGCGTGGTACAGCATGTTCTAATTACCACCTCTGCCTCACTAACCATACGGTTTATGTTCTCACACTCATCAGTTATTTTTATGCCCCCTGCAGAAAATGAAGAGAACATTAATAAGAATAATTCTTTCAAGGGAATGTTTTTGGGTGAGATGAGGAGAAATACAGAGGGAAAGGCATTAAAGTGGAATCGCCCAGCAGAAGGTCTGATATGGCTTTGTTTCTCTCTTTCCTGTCTCTTTCCTTCATAGAAAGCTTTGAAAGCGCAATTTTGATTCCTAACTCATGTTTAGAAATACACGACACTAAGGTTTTAAAGTGAACATGTAGAGAAATGTAGCAGTGCAATAATATTCTCCTTACTTGAGTGGGGATTCAGTATCCCAATCCCCTTTCTGTAAAGGGATTTCAATCAGTGTTTAGGAATTACTTGGTCATATGCAAGCCTGGAGAATGGCAGTTTTACGTGTGTGTGTGTGTGTGTGTGTGTGTGTGTGTGTGTGTGTGCATTTATTGGAATTATCAGCCACAGAGTCTTTTTAAATTTTGATTCAGGTTGTTTGGAACAAGTCCTGTAGCTGATATTAAGACACATACTAGTGTGAATTGTTTTGAATTTCCAGTTATGCTTTATTCCCAATGCTGGCTTTTAGTAAAAGGAAAAAGAAAGGGGGGGGGAAGAAAGAAAAGGACTCAATTGTTTCAAAGGAATGTGTGAGAGATATTCCAACCTCTGTTCCAGAAAATATTTGGTAGCTTTTGCTCACCAAAATTACACCTGGTCTCCATTGTGATGTCAGTCATAATAGCTTTGTCCCAAATTTGCTCCAAATTTTGTTTCTAAAATCTGGTAACAGCCAAGAGATGTTTAGAAGCCAGGGGATAGTTGCTTTCCAAAATCTTCCCAGTCTTTTCAGAACTCTTTTTTGCTGTCCTTGAAATTCACCCCTACCTGCATATCTAAAGCCCTGTTCAGACATTACACTGTACATGTATACAGGTGTCTGTACATATCGGTGTTGTTGTTTTTTTGTGGGAATGATTGTACATGTGTTCATGGTCAAAAAGAACCTCGGTACAGGACTCCTCAAAAATGCAGGGTACAGATAGGAAATATACTACGGTATATGTATTAAAAGTAATGTGTGAATAACTGTACATGTGTACAGACCTGTACATGTGTACAATGTGCACAAATTGTACATGCGATGGGCATGATGTATGAACAGGGCTATAAGGTCAGTAATACTGGCCCATTTATCAGATTGTTGTAAGGATTCCTGAAGTAACATTTGACATGTTGTGAACTCATGACATGTTCTATATAAATGCTAAGGAGGCATGCTGCCTATGAGAAGGAAGCTGGTCTTGTGGTAGCAAGCATGACTTGTCCCCTTAGCTAAGCAGGGTCTGCCCTGGTTTGCATTTGAATAGGAGACTAGAAGTGTGAGCACTATAAGATATTCCCCTCAGGAAATGAGCAGAAGGTTTCAAGTTCCCTCCTTGGCTTCTCCAGGATAGGACTGAGAGGGATTCCTGCCTGCAACCTTGGAGAAACCACTGCCAAGTCTTTTACTGATTATTTATTTGTTGATATTTATCTTTATTTACATATCTCTTTTTTCCAATTGTATCTTTCTATGTTATGAGATGTTTTGTTTACATTATGTTATGCTGACCTTGGGTCGCAAATACAGAACCTTGTACCTTGTACCCACTGCCAAGTCTCTGTAGACAATACGGAGCTAGATAGACCAATGGCTTGACTCAGTATATGGCAGCTTCCTATGTTCCTAATAAAGAGGATTTAAGCTTCTTGGATGCTATCTTATTTGAGTAAACTGCATGAAATCATCTGTTGTTCAGAACAGTAGAAATAAGGAAAATAAAAACACCCATCACAGAATTGGGAGCTGAGTGCTTGATTATTGAGCCGCTTATTTTGAACCATTTAGCACATTATGGCTGCATTCACACGTAATGTGGAACTGCAGTTGAATGGGTCAGCAGTTACATCCAAATGTGGGTTACATCCAAATGTGGGCAAATGGGGTTAGGCACGGCGACAAAACTGAGGGTTCAGATTTGGAACCCCAGTCTGAACCCTCGGGTTGTACTGAGTTTCATTGCTGCAACCCGAGGTTCCAGGCAGCCTACAGTACGTCTGAATTTGGAATTGCAGGCTGCTTCCCCTGGAACTGGAGTTGTGGGTGGAAACACCTCCCTCAATGCTAGTGTGATTGTCTGTGTGGGCTGTCCATCAGTCAAGATGGAGGACTGCACAGCCACCTCTCCTCCTCTATGCAGTCTCACTGACTGCAGAAAGACTGATCTCCAGTATGACGAAATTCAGATGGGACAGTGGTGGGCAGGGGATTACCATGGAGTCTCAAGGTGGCAAACAAGGTAAAATAAAACTAAACTATGCTAAAATATACAAAATACTAGGGAAGTGCAAATTGATTCGGGTACAAATCAATTTGTACCCAAATCTAGCTGATTCGGGTGATTTGGAGACCAAACAAATCACCCCTGTGGTCCATTGGCTAGATTCGGGTACAAATTGAAACGTTCCTGATTCAATTCAAATCAATTCAAGATTCACATTCCTTCTATTAATTCCCCCAGGTTCCTAGCTTTCATTTTTTTAAAAAAAGCTAAGCTGTAGCTCTTGTAGAAGTGGAGTTATGGAGCAAAATGTGTGGTCACTATTTTTCAAGTGTTTGGATTCTTTGGTGTATAATAACTTTCCCTCAATGAACCCCTATGAGGATTCATTACACACCTTCATTTCTTCTATTCATTTTGACTCTCTTTTCGACAGTGCCAACTGTCAACTGTCATGTGCCAACTGCACCCCACTCCCACCTGCAAGGCAGTGGGGTACTACTCAGTTTATGTTCTAGGATTTTTTTCAAGTGTTTAGACTCTTTTGAGTCTAATCACCTTTCCTCATAATGAATCCCTATGAGGATTCATTACATACCAAAGAGTCTAAACACCTCAACAATTCCTAAAATATAAACTGAGTACCCAGTGGCTTCTGGGTTGTGGGGTAGTTGGAACATGGGATGCTACTAATTCCCCACCCCCACCTGCAAAGCATTGGGGTCAAAATGAACAGAAGAAATGAAGGTGTATAATGAACACACCAAAGAATCTAAACACTTCAAAAACAAAATAAACTGCGTACCCCAGTGTATGTGTGATGGGGGGATAGTTGACACATGGCAGTTGACAGTTGGCACTGTCCAGTGACAGTCAAAATGAACAGAAGAAATGAAAATGTGCAATGAATCCTCATAGGGATTCATTATGAGGAACGATTATTATACACCAAAGAATCCAAACACTTGAAAAATAGTGACAGCACATTTTGTTCTATAACTCCACTTCTACAAGGGCTAGAGCTTTTCTTTCTTTCTTTCTTTTTTAAATGAAAGCCAGGGATCTGTGTTAGAGTTAGGATATGGCAATTTTGAATCCCCATTGTTTCCTAGGGCAGAAATGTTCAAAATCGGTAAAAATAAAAAATTCCTTAAATATCAACCAAGTGCACACCACCTTGAAATGTGGGTGGTAGGTGGCTCCCATGGGGACCTACCCACCACCCATGTTTGGTGTCCCTAGGACCTTGTTAAGTGGTCCAAATAGGTCCAAATCCAAATCAAATCAAATCAAATACAAATCGAATCTGGAGTGATTTGGAGCAGGTAGATTTGGATACAAAACAAATCAGGGGTGATTTGTTTTTGGCACAAATTGAATCAAAATACATAACCAAAACATTAAACCCATAGTAAAGACAGTGCTGACATACTGCTAAAGGGTATGACAGCCCAGTCACGTTAAATGAATGCAAGCTGGACAACTGTGGAAATTGTACAAACACCAAAAATTCTGCAAGAGATGGTGCACAAGGGTAAGCTTATTGAAAATAAATGTTTATTCTTGTGTAGCATCCTTTGCAGAAGTTTTGTGATTGCACCATTTGCACAGATGCACAACTGGTGTGTATGCCCTGTTGGCCTAGTGTATTCCTGTGTGGTATGTTTGCCACAATTTCTTTTTCATTCCCTATTATTACTATTTGCTGCCTTGAGTATTTTAGTATAAACATGTGGTTTAATAAACATTTGAAATAATATGATATAATTACCACTATAAATTGTTATTTATAAATACTCTCCTTAATGTACCACTAATTACAGTGTGTGAGTGCAGATATTTATTCACCCACCATATTTCACCCCCGCCCCCCCACAATACATATGCACACATATGAACACATGCAGAGATGTCTTGGTAGGTCTTTGCAAATAATTGTGCAATGGCTGGCATATTTTATTCTTCCTCTGTAATAATGCAACAGCAAATGAATTACCATAAATAAGTCCCGACAGCTGCATAGATAGGTGCATAAAGTTGTCCTCGCTTCCTACCAGATCTGACCTTGGAACGAAGAATGCTTTACATCTGTGATGATTCTATCTGCCTCTTGATGAATCACAACTCTTGCTTATGTTTAATCACTGCTGATAGGAGAAGGCTGACAGCCAGTTCGGGAAAAATACTCAATAGCTAAATCTTGATCTTCGGGAGGAGGGTTACGTTATACATGTACCTGTTCTGCACAGAGAGACAGAATTGTTTGAAAGTTGTCTTGCAAAGGGATCTTAAAGGACATCTAGTCTGCCTTCGTGTCTCTCTTTCCCCCAACAATGGCTGGTATCCAGTCTAGCACTGCACTGTGTGCAGCCGTGCTGACATCCGGATTAATGATGCAGCGTTTTGCAAGCAAGGGAAAAGTTGGTTTCTGATTATCTCTTTTCCTCTGAAGTCCACTGTGCCTCTTCCCCCACTCATGCAATGGCACTCTGTTAGTCTGGAAGTCAGCCCTGTGCAGAGCTAGTCTGGATGTCAGTGATATACTGTATATAGACCACAGCACTTAACAGATAGTTTGTGTCAGGTAAAATGCTGGTTCTGCAGCTGCTGCTTCTGAATAGCGTCAGGGCGGCCTTTGAAGTCTGCAGCAGCCCTGGGGCACAGTCTTATGGAATAGTAAAGCTGTGCATCAAGTTAGGCAACAACATATATGCCTCATTCACATGTAACACAAAAACAGAGTTGAAGGGGCCAGAGGTTGCCAAATCTGTATGTCTGAACGCAGGACACACCACCGAAATTCTGGTTCTGTGCAGAGAGCAACCCAAACTCCCAATTTGAACCTTCAGTTTGTGAAGAGTTTTGCTGCTCCAATCCAAAGTTAGCCACAGCCTGTGTGACGTATGGATACAGAAGTGCAGGCTGCTATCTGGAACCGGAGTTGAGGGAGGAAGCTCCTCCCCCAGGAGCTGGTTGCATACTAGGCCATCTCCCTGCAGGCTTGAAGGTCCTGGTTCCTGTCTCCACACTGGTTCTAGAACAGAGTCCTTTGTTGTGTCTGTTTGCTGCCTCTTGTTTCCACTCCCCATGCACAATTAATCAACTCACTAATTAAGCCACTCCACTAATTTTTGTAAACATCTTTGGCCCGGTTCAGATGTATCACAGAACTGAGGGTCCAATGGACCTGCGTTTCTGTGCTCCCTCCCCCAGCTCTCCCATCTGCATTCAGATGTTGAGGAGAGGGGTCTCTCTCTGCAGTCAGTGGGACTGCAGAGAGGTGAGGAAGCTGGCTGTGCAGGCTTTCTTCTTTCCTGAAGGACAGCCCACACAGCCAATAGAAGCTGGAGCAAGGGAGGAGCTTCCTCCCTCAATTCCACTTTCAGAGAGGAGAAACCGCAGTGCCAGCATTTGAATGTAATGCTGGCCCTGCACAACCACAGTTGGAGTGGGTGAAACCAAGTGATAACCGAAGGTGACAAATAGAGTTTGGGGTGGGAAACCAATGGTCCATTTTCCCCCCTTTAACTCCAGTTTGCCATGTTCAATTAACGAAACTGGAGGGACCTCCGGTTTCAAATTTCATCTGAACTCAGCCTATGGGTTTCTTTTCACTATTTCCATTCTTCATGGTTTCTATTCCTGCCCAAGGGCTTGTATTAATGCTGTTGAGTCTGGTCTGCGATTCATTTCGGAAAAGTTAGCACTGCTCCTTCGCCGTCGTCTTCTTCTGCTTGTCATTTGACTCCGATGGAGATGGAAAGACATATATCAGATCTTCGGCAGTTATCCCACTGAGAGTTCACACAGAACCGCAGTCACTTAGGCATGATCTATGCTCTCAACAGTTAAAGATAATGACTTCAGGAATAATCTTTCATAGGTTTCATAGGTTTTATATTAAATGAGACTAAAGTGCAAGTGGAGGATTAAAAGCACCTTGTTATTTGCCGAATGCTTAGAGTAACCTTAAATATGGAGATGATCAAAATTCATGACCTTTTATGTTACATTCTCTCTTTCCTTTCATTTTCTTTATTAAAAAGAATGAGGCTGCAGCTCTGTGTGGGTTATGCACAAACATGAACAACGTTGTCCTTGCATATACATCAGGCCTGTCGACCCATTAAAGATTTTTTAGTTGATTAAACGTCTGCATTGATTGGTGCACTGCTGTGGGCCACACGTGGCAATAGCCCCTATTGAAAGGACAGGAAAGAGAAGAAGGAATCGAGCTACAGGAAAGGTTGACACCCACAGCAATTGGGAAGAGGTAGAAAAAATGACCACTCAGAATCCCAGCCTATTACCCTGGGAAGACTCCATTATATGGAAGATGTCTTATACTGAGTCGGGACATGGGTTTATCTAGCTCAGTACTGTCTACTCTGACTGGTAGCAGGTTTTCAGGATTTCAGGTCAAGGGCTTTCCTACCACCTGGGGCCTACTGAATGCGAAGCAGAAACTCAGCTAGGACTAAATTTAATCTACAACCAGACAAAAATGGTGTTGTTCTGGTGGGTAGTTGTGCAGAGGTTCCGTTTCAAAAAAGTGTTAGTGTGGTTCTAGATTTCAAGTCATACAAAAGTTGAGTGATGGGGAAAGTCAGTGACTGGCAGCATCTTCTCCAAGGTTTCAGACAGGAGTCTTTCCCAATGCTACCTGCGCCTGGGACCTTCTGGAGATACTCTACTATTGAATCACTCACAGCCCTAACCCCGTCATAAGCTTCCTTTCATTTCCACAGGGTTGGGCAGGAGAACTCCACTGAAGTGCTCGAACCTGGGTCTGAGCTGCACAACTTCAAACACAAATGGAAAATCCACAACTTCTCTACATACTAAAGGAACAAGAAGGAGAGCGAGTGGCAGAGGGAGGGAGAGGGGGAGGGAGAGGGAGGCTACCTCTCTTTGTGCAGAGACCTTTTTCAAAGGGAGAAGCATTTAGGAGAAGCATTCATGAACCATCTGCAGTGATAAAGTCTAGGCACAAGTTTATCACCTCAGGAAGAACTATATTTGTAGCTGCTGGGTGTGCGGGAGCCAGAAGACACAACAGCTGCTTGCTTAGAGTGAAGCCATTTCTCTTTGGCTTTGTAGAGCAGATGAGGGGACTCAGTAACTCTCCCAGAAAAGAAATCCCACTAGAAACAATGCAACTTCCTTCCAAGCAAATGTGTTTAGGATCTAGTTGCTGGACATATTTCCAAGTTCTCCCATAATCATGATATTTGTCAGGACTTTTTCCTACATAAGGTGTACAAATTGAGTTATGTCTAATATATATATATGAATGAGAGCCAGGCTCTTACATTTCAGTTAGATGCTGAATTATACTTTCTTTCTTTCCTAACATGCTGATGTGCTCTACTAAGCAGTTGCTGAATTGCTTTGCCACCAATGCCTGCATTTCAACCCTGCCTGGCGAATTATGCAGAGTGGCAATTTATTCAATGAATGTCTATACATCTACCTATGTGCCTGTACATACTACAGTTATAACCCGGTGATAAACTGCAGAGCCAAGTGGAATTGAAGTTGTTGGTTATGACCTACTATATAAAGCCCGTGGTGCTTTGACGTCTGCATCGGCAGATTTCCCATGGTTAAAAGAAGACTTAATTTGAGCCTAGCCTGGGTGACTCGCAAGATGTTGATCCAGGATTTCGAAGGGTAACAATGCTGCATTTCATAGCAAAATTGAAATGAGGAAATCATCTCAGGAGGGAGGAGGGAGAGAACACATTTGGAACAGAGGTTAGGTAATTGTTATTTTTTATTTTTTTAAAAACCCAGAAATAAAGATGTTGCAGACTTTGTCACAACTCAATTACAGCTGCCTGCTCCAAACTTGCAGCTCTGTTAAAGCAGATTAGAGTTGTAAAACAGTTCCAGAATCTGAAAATTCCCATCAAGCATTTTCATTCACCCAAGAAATGTGCGAGTGTTTGTACTCCAGGCTGGTCTCCAGGGTGGCCATTTCCACCCAAATAACTCTGTTTCTACAGCTTTGTTGGCTTCCCCCCCAGGTGGACAGCTGGCAAAAGTTAATCTCAGGCCATGACTGGCTGCCATGGGACTCTACCTTGAAACCAGATCCCCCCCCTTTCCTGCCCCCCCCCCAATTTTGAAGAGATGGCAGTCTTGCACCATGCCCCACCTTGTGATGCTCAGAAATTGAATGTGTTTGGATACATCAGACCTGGCAACCCCCATGATCCCTGACAACCAGTGGTGTCAGGGATCAGCCAACTCAGGCAAAGGATGAGATGGTCGAGCACCTATAAAGGGTAAAGACAAAAAACAGCTGCATGAAAAGGATCCTTTATATTCCTCAGCACATTTTGAAGCCAATCTCTCTCAAGGAAATTCCTTTTAGACTGCTTGGAAAAGATCCTTGCCTCCCAAACTCCCAAGCAGAATGGACACAGGCCACTGCCGACCTCCGAGGCCCTGATGAAAAAAGATACTGCCACTAATATAGTGGCCAAAAGAGCACTGCCGTGGCCACCACCATAGCCTCCTACAAGGATTCTGGAGAGGCTGTAGTGGAGTAGCCCAGAACACTCTTTGTGTTGGTGGCCATCATGCTGGTGGCCATCACCTTTTATTTTCTCATCAATGAATTGAGACAATTCCTGGGAGTTCTCTGAGAAGGTCTAGAAAAACTGGGCCCATTTCAATTTGAGAGGGGAGTTTTCACCCATTGCTAGCAAGAAATGCCCCCCCCCCCCAACAGAGGCAACACAACCACCCTATTCAGGTAAAGTATACATCTGGGTTCTAAGGGGACCCTGATATTATATGTGGAGGATCTTCTTTAAAAACAAACACCCTTCAGCACATGTAACCTTTAGTTCCTTAAGGTTGGTGCCTTGGCTAGTTTAGGCTTCTGAAACCTCCTAATGTGCACTGACATCGCAAATCAACGACAAGAAAGTTCATAGAAGGGCAATCCCGAGAAAACATGCCAAGAGCATTAGCATGCGCCCAGCAACCTCGCCTCCAGTTTGTGTGAAGTTGATGGTTGGAGGTTATGCTTTCATTAAAAATTGACAACATTTTAAATGCTAATCAAAACTGCTTGTCCTTTCTAAGTCTATTTATCTTTGGGGTGGGGGGAGGAGGCGGGAAGAAGGGAGGGTGAAGGAAACATAAAAGAATCCTGACTTTGAACCATAACAAATAGTCTTTCTATTTCCTCTGCCCGCCCCCTCCTCCTGTGTTCCACTGATAAGAGTTATGCAGATTGAGTGTCAGGACCCCAGCAGCAAAGAGGGAACACTACAATTCAGGACTCCCAGGCTCTCCAAGAGAATAGGCAGCAACACACCAGCTGTTCAGAAGGGAGTTCGATGGGAGATGCTGCTTCTCTGAAGAAGGATGGATCAGTAAACATTGTTGGCGAGAGGGGGGCGTCGATCTGTTCTAGAAAACAAAAGCTGCTGAAATATTTCTTTTTAAAAAGTACAACACGGAAAGTACTTTACAGATCTGCTTCCTAGTAAACTTGCAGGAACTTTTGGATTATTGTTGACTATTGTTCATGGATTGTTGATTATTATTTCTTGTTTACACAGTCGGACAGGTGTTACTGACTGGTTTGTTTTATCCAGACATCAAGTCCTTCCCAAGGAGCTGGGATGGCTGAATTTTATTATCAATATTGTTCTTCTTGTTGTTATAGATATCGTCGCAGAATATAGGCTGTTCCCAGTAAAGCTGCTTTTTGTAATTGGCTGATTGTGATTTCTGTGACCCCTATGGTGTTGAGGTGTTCTTCAAGCAGTTTTGGAATTGCACCTAGGGCGCCAATTACTACTGGAATTATTTTGGTCTTCTTCTGCCACAGCCTTTCAATTTCAATTTGTAGATCTTTGTATTTGGTGATTTTTTTCTATTTCTTTTTCTTTTATTCTGCTATCCCCTGGTATTGCTATGTCAATTATTTTGACTTGTTTTTCTTTCATGATTATTGATGATGATGATGATGATGATGATGATGATGATTTACATTTTATATCCCGCTCTTCCTCCAAGGAACCCAGAGCAGTGTACTACATACTTACATTTCTCCTCACAACACCCCTGTGAGGTAGGTTAGGCTGAGAGAGGAATGACTGGCTCAGAGTCACCCAGCAAGTATAATGGCTGAATGGGGATTTCAACTCGGGCCTCCCCAGACCTAGTCCAGCACTCTAACCACTACACTACACTGGCTTCGTTGATTTTTGATTTTTGTTCCTGCTCCCTTCTCTTCCCTCCCCCCCTTGTGATTAAATTATTCCCACATAGTGGCTAACTTCCAGGCTAGGTTACTCCTGAGCAGTCCTAATGGCTGACACAGTATTACATTTTCACACTGTAACACTGTGCTGTGGGGCTTCTAGGCAGTTCAAAGGAAGCATCTTGGGGTTCTGCAAAATGGGTATGCTTCCGCAGATTTCTACATTGTCTTAAATGGGGATCACACTGAGTTTTTCCTCAAGCAAAATTTCAAGGAAAATCTGGAGGTTCCTGTTTTGAAGAAAGAACCACCAAAGGAATTCTGAGGGACACATCAATTGTTGTTATAAGACCAGTGAAATGTCCCCACGTTTCTGCACTTCCCTAGGCCTACAGTGTGGAGAAACCAGCTTAGAAAATTCTCCTATGTTTCTCCTTGGGAGGAACCCTCACATTCCCTTTCAAATTTCCCTTTCATTCCCTTTCATGCAACCCTCCTAGATGCAGTAACACCCTAAGCCTCAAAGGCTTGGCCAAAGAAATGTTGTTGTTTTTTGCTAGTCTTAAAAGTGAATAATGATAGCATGAATTGGGCTTCATGTAGGGGTGGTAATAGAATTCTCCCTATCCAAATTTTTACCCAGATCTTGGGCCCCCACATTACCGGATCTTGTTTGCAAAGAGCACTAATTAATATTCTTCCAGTTTCAGTTTCTTGACATTGTACAGACGGCTCAAGTTTTCAGTGCTTTCTGTCCATTCGCAACTCTTTGTTCTGTCCAGGTTAACGATACACACATTTCCTTTTGCCCTATTTCCTCAATCTGCTCAACTGTAAGGCATTAAAAAAGAAGAAGAAGAAGAAGAAGGAAGGAACTGAAAGCTGCAGCAAACTGTCTGTGCACCAATTCCAGATTTTATTTTTTTTTTAAGTCTCATGTTGGACCACATTCACCCATAGAAATCTGACAGGGCCCTTAGTTCATCACCTCAGGTGGTCCTGCCACTGACTGAGATCCAGTTGGTGAGCAAAGAAATACAGACAGGGCCTTCTCAGGTATGGCCCCTCAACTCTGGAATACCCTCTCAGAAGAACTTTGCCGGGCTCCCCCCGCCCCTCGGGGTTTTTTTAAAAACAAAAATCTTCAAAGACATATGTTACAGAGGCTTTTTAACACATTTTAATGTAGCTTGTATGTGATGGGATTTCAATTGGTTGAAATCCAGTTTTAATTATATTATTGTTACATTTTTTATACCACCTTCATTAAAATAATCTCATGGCGGTTGGGCCTGTTCTCATTTATCTTTAAATATAATTCCCTTAAACGTAACCATTGCTAATCCCATGCGTGGCAGCTCTCCCGAGAGTTTGCGGGCAGCTGCTGATAGCAAATGCAACCACAGTGCTCTCTGGGTGCCAGGAGTCGGAATCAACTTTATGGCACACTTTACCTTTTTTGGTTGCCTTGGAATGGAAGGGCCTAAGCACACATAACTGTATGCCGGATTGCGGCCATGGTGAATCACATTGGTATTCCTTCAGGAAGATACAACAGACTATTATTCTAAAATCTCATTCAACCATGGAATTAAGATCCCAAAGAAGGGACTGCAATAAACATGCCCTTTGGAAAAAAAATCAAATTACTCATATTTCAAGCATTTTTATTGTAAATTAAAATGCATGGTTTAGACCATATTTCAATTATCATCTCAACATTACTGTTTAAGCAAATGACTGGAGTTAACAAGAGAGCTACTACATTTTGAATACATTGATTTTCTGCTTGGTGTAAACTCTAAATAGCCGATTAGAAGGCTGTGAATCAGAAGGACTTCGTGTACCTAATATACGCAGCGATAAATTATGAGCTGAACACTGTGCAGCTCTTTGAAGGAGAAATGTATTCTAAGCATGTGACCATAGGAACTTAAATGCAGAGGCAATAATGGCACTACCTGTCTGTTCGATTGAGAAACAGTCCAGTTTTGATAGGCATATCAGGCTAATTTGGAAATCCATTATGCTTAAAGGTACCAAAGTCCATCAGACTTGCTCATAGAAAAGAACGCTGTGTCAGAATGAATATTGCTGACTTGTGCCTTTTCTTCCATTGGACAGGCTTACTGCTGGCACAGGGACCACGTATGACCACAACAGAAGGCAGGCCCTAAGGACATTTGCCATCTCAGCCTATCAGCATAGAGTGGCTAAAGACAGCACTCAATTTGCCTTCCCTGCTGCTGGCACATCAGCTGCCACACAAAAGATGG
This sequence comes from Hemicordylus capensis, assembly GCF_027244095.1. NCBI lineage: Eukaryota > Metazoa > Chordata > Lepidosauria > Squamata > Cordylidae > Hemicordylus > Hemicordylus capensis. Next base: position 7,430,163 of record NC_069658.1, read on the forward strand.
AGCTCAGGATGCATAATATTTTAGCAAAGAAGACTGCAGGTGAGTTTCCAAAGAATGTTTCTTTCCAGAGTTTCCAGAAAGAACACAGCACCAAAGACAAAGGGCTGACTCAGAGCAAGGTAGTACTCCGTTTGCCAAACTAACGAAGCCTGAACAGTACAATATGAACAATAAGCAAACTCTATGGAACAGTGCCTCTAGTGGTCATTCTACACTAGGACCATCAATGACTAGCAGCAGAAGGTTGGACTTCAGACAACCCTTCATTCATCTTGTATTCAGAACCCACCCAGAAGTTTGCAGCATTCTTAATCTACACTTGATCTCCAGAGCATTGACTGTACATTGAGGTCAGAAGGAGATGCTTCTATCACTGGGAACCTTTTGAAGCCAGCGTCCTACTCACTGATCCATCCGCCCTCACTCTCCCCTTCCCAAAGGGATGGAGACTTCAGAAAGGGTCAACATGCACTCATAATCTTTGCCTAGGGATGCTTTAATTTCATTAAGGATCAGAAGTGAATATGCTTCAGTTCACCCTCCCCCCTTATTAAATTGCATTTGCATTTTAATAAATATGACACTCATGCCTTTGTTTTGTTTTAATTGCACTTCAGGAAGCTCCTACCTTTTCCTTGCCTTGACTTTGAGGAGCTCTCTCGGAAATGGCGGGGGGGGGGTTGTTTCTTTGGCTGCAAGCCAACGCGATGGGTCTCCAAAGTCACAGGCACTTCAAAGCTGGGGGAGCTCCATGCTGTCAGCAACAGCCTGGACAAGAATTGGGGGCCTCTTGATCTGCATTCTGCTGCCCTTCTACTGAGTCTCTCAGAACTACAAAGAGAAGGATGAAAGAGAAGCTAGGGAGTGAATAAATCCCTTTCCCCATTGCCACCAATGCTTTCCCCACATAAAGTGGGAGGGCATCTGACACTTTCATGGTGGGGGGGCATGAAAGTGTATGAATTGGGCTTACCTAAAGCAGCCATACAGTGTTTCTTTCTTGTATTTACTTTGCCTCCAGGGCAGCTCCATTTTACTTCTCAGAATTCACTGGGGGCGGGGGGGGGGGGTGATGCTTCTTACACTGTTGTGCTTCTCACATTGTTGTGCTTGCTACTGCCCCCAAAGTCAGAAGGAGTTACTTTAAATACTGCTAACAGAGGAAAGTGGTAATTCTCTTCTATTTAGCAGGGAGAGAGCAACTGTCCCTCCAGTGGTTGTCGCTGGTGTCTACCTTGTGTTTCTTTTCAGATTGCAAGCCCTTTTGGGACAGGGAACCATCTTATTAATTAATTAATTAATTCTATATGTAAACTGCTTAGACACCTTTTGTTGAAAAGCAGTAGAACATAGGAACATAGGAAGCTGCCATATGCTGAGTCAGACCATTGGTCTATCTTTCTCAGTATTGTCTTCACAGACTGGCAGTGGCTTATCCAAGGTGGCAGACAGGAGTCTCTCTCAGCCCTATCTTGGAAAGGCTGCCAGGGAGGGAACTTGGAACCTCAATGCTCTTCCCAGAGTGGCTCCATCCCCTGAGGGGAATATCTCACAATGCTCACACATCAAGTCTCCCATTCATATGTAACCAGGACAGACCCTGCTTAGCTAAGGGGAGAAGCCATGCTTGCTACTACAAGACCAGTATAGAAATAAGTCATTTTAGTAGTAGTAGTAGTAGTAGTAGTAGTAGTCGTAGTCGTTGTTGTTGTTGTAGAAGAAGAAGAAGAAGAAGACAATGACAAGAAAAACCATTGCCATTACCCTGTTGTTGACTCAGGTAGCCTCCCCCTCCCCACCAAAAAAACCTTAAGATAATTGTGTGTGTCCCCATGAAAGAGAGAAGAGCTTCCAACCCCAACATAATCTCCCAAATCTTCAAATCAATGGTACTACAAATTGACATACTTCAGAAACAGTGGTTGCATTCGTACATAATGTAGAACCATGGGTCCAATGGACCCATGGACCCGCAGTTCCACTCCCCCTTCCCCCCGCTCTCCCATCTTGATTTGAGCATACTGGAGTGCTCCCTCTCTGCAGCCAGTGAGACTGCAGTTGGAACTGGCTGCTGGAGCTTCCTTCTTGACTGAAGAAACTTGACTGAAGGACTTTTGAACTCTGGTTTCACTCCACTAGTACCATGGTATGTCCGCTCAGTAACATTGTGTGCATGCACGTTGCACAAGTGCACAAATCACACAAATGCAAAAAAAATGTGTGAATAACATCACACAAGAGTAATGAAATGCACATTATTTCCAATGGGCTTAGTCTTCTATAACATAATTGACAATGATGCAATTTTTGACATGGTGCAACTTGTGTGCACACATTACTGGGTGACATACTGTAGTGCAGTATGTCAGTTATGATGTCTAGCAGCCATTGATAGACACTAACCTCCTCCATTAATATGTCCAATTCCATCTTATAGCCAACTAAGTCATTACCACATAGGAAGACAGGAAACTGAAGCTCAGTATTGTCTACACAGACTGGCAGCAGCTTCTTCAAGGTTACAGGCAGGAGATGCCAGGGAGGGAAGATGGAACCTGAAGATGGAACCTGAAAATGGAATATGATAGAGGTCTATAAAACCATGCATGGTGTGGAGAAAGTGGATAGAGAGAAATTCTTCTCCTTCTCACATAACACTAGAACCAGAGGTCGTCCCATGAAATTGATTGCCAGGAAATCCAGGATCAACAAACGGAAGTACTTTTTCATGCAACATATAAGCCACTTGTGGAATTCTCTGCCAAAAGATGTGGTGACAGCCAACAACCTGGATGGCTTTAAGAAGGGTTTGGATAACTTCATGGAGGAAAGGTCTATCAACGGCTACTTGTCGGAGCGCTGTGGGCCACCTCCAGCCTCAAAGGCAGGATGCCTCTGAGTACCAGTTGCAGGGGAGTAACAGCAGGAGAGAGGGCATGCCCTCAACTCCTGCCTGTGGCTTCCAGTGGCATCTGGTGGGCCACTGTGCAAAACAGGATGCTGGACTAGATGGGCCTTGGGCCTGATCCAGCAGGGCTGTTCTTATGTTTTTAACCTTCTGCATGCAAGTATGCAGATGCTCTTCCCAGAGCAGCCCCCATCCTAAGGGAAATATCTTACAGTGCTCACACATGTAGACTCTTATTTAAATGCAAACCAGGGTAGACCCTGCTTAGCCAGGAGGGAAATTCATGTTTGCTACCACAAGACCAGCTCTCTTCCCCATCTTGTGGTAGTGGCCTGGGTTTGCTTCATTTGAGATGTTTTAAAACATTGCAATTTTTCAAAATAATTTCACTTGGTGTTTGTTTGTTTGTTTAGTTTGGTATAGAATGTTTTGGAGAAAGGGGAGGATACAGAATAAACAAAATACACTCTTTTGTGGCTACAGACTTTTCTGTCAAAACCTTCACAAAGTGTGATTAATTTGATTTTTTTTAAAAAAGAAATCCTACGATGAGATTTTTTTTTTTTAATCACCTCAGGTACAGCCTCCATCACCTTCCCTTCCTACCAAGCCCATAAGCTTTCCATCTGCTTTGGTGCTAAACATTTGTCAATGAAAAATATTTTTGTCAAAAAAAAAAAAAAGGAAAAAAGAGAAATTTATCGCCCCTATTAAATTTTAAGAGCTAGAAAGAAACTTTGCATTTTTAAGTTAAAAAGGATAGCATTTTAATTGGCCAAAATGAGCCTTTGAAAAGCAATCATTTTTTTTCACTGCAAAAATAAAACAAAGCAAAAGTACTTTCCTCAACTTTTGCATGAATCTAATTCCAGCATAAATTTCAATTATCACTTTATTAAACCTCAAGCTATTGGGGAGTGGAGGAGGAAGGAAGCAAAAGATAAATGCAAAGCAACATTTTAAAGGGAAAAAAATAACATTTCTTGTATTTCAGTTATTCCTTTTCCCTGCAAGAAATATGTTTGATTTTGAGAACAGCTTCATAAATTACTGCAACTCCACCCACCCACCAACCCACCTCCTTGCATGCACATCATCACAGGTCAGATCAAAAGTTGGCAGCAATTTTTGATTACCAAGGAGCATTTTAGGTCCGGCTTCATTGTTCTACCTGGCTTTGAATGAAGTATGAGGCATTGGGAGCTTTCTGATTGATCAGGAGTTTCCATGTGGGATGGAGCCAGAGAGCTTTGCAGTGTGTGCCCATTCACAGCTTCATTCAACCTTAGAGAGGCATTCTTCCCCCACTCCCAACATGGCATTGCTCACCCATTTGGGGACCAGGTAGGGGTGTTTGGGTTGCCATTGAAACTGGCTAGAGACAGGGGTCTTTTTTAATCTACATATGCATTTACCTAAATAGAAGACGACCCTGAATTTAAGATGACCCTCTTAAAAATATAATTTAAATACAGGTTATATACCTGTATTTACCCAGAAGAAACATCACTCTGAATTTAAGACAACCCCCCCCCCCCGATTTCTGATATCAAAAATTTGGGGAAAAACTAGTCTTGGATTCAGGTAAATATAGCACCTCACACTATGCTCTTTAGTTAGGTTGTTTTCCTGGTCACAACTTCAGGTACAGTGCAGGACCGATCTAGTCACGATACTATAGCACCCTGAAGCATGTGTTTCGGGTTAGGGGGAGTCCTCAGACAGTCTCTAAAAACCTTGAGGCCCAGGAAGTGCTAGTTGGGGTTTTCTCTAGCACTGTGCATAGACATTACCAACTTTAAAGGCAGCACAGCTTGGTGAGGGGTGATGCTTCCTACAGCTGCCTTGACTCCCTTCAGTTGACTAAGAGGAGCAGCTGTTGACCTTAGGGCTGTGGTGCTGCTCTGAGCCAAAGTGTAATCACCTGATATGATGTAGGTTAGAAGTTTGGAAAGAGGAAGTACTGAATTGTGAAGTGCTGGTTTTGCTCTCTGAAACCGGTGGTTTTGAAATAGACCATCTTCTACCATATGATCCTGCCCATCAGATAAGACCTGGTCCTTCTCTGGGTACCTCCCACTTCTGAAGTCTAGCAGATTGTTATTGGAGAGCAGGCTTTTTCTGAGGTAGCACCCAATTACAGCACTCTCTGCCCCCAGGGATGTTCACCAGGCATCATCTCTGTTATTCATTTGGCATCAGCCCAAATCCATCATATTTTCTTTGACTCTTAATCGGCTATATATTTTAAGAATTGGCTGGCTGGCTGGCTGGTTGGTTTGTGTGAAATAGTCATACTTCCCAGTGACCTACAGATACCAAATTTTGGATTCACAACACTGCCACTTAAAATAGCTGAATTCACTGCTTTTCACACCAAACTATGCTTGGGGGAAGGTTTAATTCTTTTGTATTTTTATAATAAATTCTGAATATAATAATCATATTTTACCTGTTATTGTTCTCAACAGATTTTTAATACTCAGTAATCAGATCATTAATTCCCATCATGCCCAAAAGAATCAGAAGATCTTTCTCAGATTCAAATTTACTATGAATCAAATTTACCATAGATGGTCATTATTCAATAAAATGAATAATGTTTCAAGTTGAAATCCTACAAATTTCACACTCTTCTTTGGCTTCCCTTTTGCAAGCACATCAATAAAAAAGATGATATATATTTAATTTGTTCAACTTCCTTATAAGTATAATTTATGCAAAATGACAGTGCCCGGTCATCAGAAGGCCTCACCTACTTGTGGTATATACTGGACCGGGTCTCACGATCCGTGAGACCCGGTTTCTTTGGGTGAGTGGGGAGGGAGCTGTGGGCGGCTGGATTGGCCGCCCACACAATTGCTGGCTCCATAACGGAGCTGCCGGGGGCTGGGGGGAGCGGGGGCCATGTGGCTCCCACAAGCCCCAGTATGCTCTGCACGAGTGTGCAGGGCATACTGGGGAGACCCGCGGAGATGGGATGTGGCTTTACACCTCCCCTCCAGGGGTCTACACATGAGTAGGCATGGCGCGAAGCCATGCCACGGCTACTCATGACCTGGAAAACCAGGTTTGCAGAGCGCTCGCTCCGCGAACCTGGTTTTTGACCGGAGGTTCTTGAGTGGGTTACCCGCTCTAGAACCATCTGCCTCGTAGCCGAGCCCAGTGGTTCTCACAAATAGCAAAAATTGGTCTAGGCTCTCCTAGACTGATTTCTGCTAATCGTGTGAATGGCCCCACTATATTTTAATGGTCTATTTTCTACTTGTATTATATGTTGCCTTTTTATCATCTGCTGGATTGCTGTTGTATCTTGCTGGTATTTATGGTGTTTTATTATTGTAAGCCACCTGGAGATCATTTGATGGTGAAATGCTGCACTGAAATTTTAGACATGAATAAATAAATCCTGCTCCCCTTCCTGAACGACTTGATTGGGTAATTGGTGATTTTCTGACCAGGGTGAACCATGTTGCTTACCTAGAACTAGATCGGGAGTGGACCACTCAGCCTCCATTTCCACTCATACTTCCATACTCATATGGAAACCTTTCCCTATGAAGTAGTGGAATACTTCACCACAAGATGCGGTGACAGCCAACAACCTGGATGGCTTTAAGAAGGGTTTGGATAACTTCTTGGAGGAGAGGTCTATCAACGGCTACTCATCGGAGGGCTGTTGGCCACCTCCAGCCTCAAAGGCAGGGTGCCTCTGAGTACCAGTTGCAGGAGAGTAACAGCAGAAGAGAGGGCATGCCCTCAACTCCTGCCTGTGGCTTCCAGCGACATCTGGTGGGCCACTGTGCAAAACAGGATGCTGGACTAGAAGGGCCTCCTTGGGCCTTATCCAGCAGGGCTGTTTTTATGTTCTTAATACCTTTGTGGAAACCTTTCCCCAACAAACAGTGGAGCAGCCATGTGGAAACCTGCTCCTACCAAAGAGTGATAGAGCAAGCACTACCCTTCTGACCAGGCAATACATGTGAAGACCCAGCAGCTCGACTCTAACTTGTGCTTCTTTGCACTTGTGATTCCTAATTCAGCTAGAGACCCCATGTTATACCTGTGCAGCCAGACACCTGGCACTACTCACTATGTTGTTCACAAAGTATGTTGCCTGGGGAAATTACAAAGGCTGTGTTTGTGTCCACAACCTAGGCAATGTTCCTGTGAATGAATCTTTTGGGATGTTACAAAGAAACACAGGCAGCTTAATGTGAAAGGGGTCACACAGGTGGCTGGTGATGCTTGTATTTGTTTATAGGTTTTTAAAACAATTATTTGTCTGCTCCCCCATTGCAACACACTCCCCGCCCCCCCCAAAAAAACCCTACCACATCTGGAAGCAGTTTCAGCTAGAAAGCATAAACTGACTTGAGGCACACAATCCCTTGGACATCTTCCACTTGTTTCAATGGGATTGTGCAAAATAACTGCTTGGTGGATCGGGGCCATTTCCTTTTACATTTATTTAAGAGCCAAATGAGCTTGAAGAGGTTTCTATATGTGAATTGGGCATTTAGTAATGGCATGTACACTAATTAAGGTAATTATGATAAAGGCAACACATTAACATTGTTAACATAAATGACCCAAGGCACAACTCCTTAATATATATTGAAGTTAACTCATTAGACACAATTGCAGAGAAGAGACAGTGCTAAACAAATTTGAGCAGATGAATCCCAATTGGTTATGCAAAAGGTCTCCTACTGCTAGAGAGCTGATGTGGTGGAGTGATGAAAAATGGAAAAGGCACAGCTGGAAAGTTGCAGAAAAGGACAATTCAATGATTGAAGTGGGGGAGAGGGGGAGGAAAGGCATTAGTGGATCTTTGTTGAGAAAAAAGATGACCAAGTGGGACATAAGAGAAGCTTATGCAATTATGCATGGGTTAGGAGATGTGGCAGTGCAGAGTGGGTGAAAAAACTCTTGTCTCAAGGCCAACGTGAATTGTGGGCAGAATGCCTTAGTGTCCCAGAAGCAGCTGTTGCATCTTATACTGTTTATACCTTACTCCAGGCTGGTATATGTAGGGATACCAGTGAAGGAGTTTGGCTAAGGTGTTGGCAGGAATCCATAAGAGAAACAGGACTACAGAAAGATCACTGGGAAGGAACAGGACCATGGACAGATCCCCAGCCAAGAACAGACTGGATACGAGGAATGTGCAAAACGTTTCAAGCACGTTTTTAACAATTTTTTATCCTTTTAATCCTAGCCTATCTAGTCCAACATCCTGTTTCCCACAGTAGCCCACCAGATGCCTATGAGAAGCCCACAGGCAAGAGGTGAAGGCACACCTTCTCTCTTGCTGTTGCTGCCCTGCAACTGGTATGTAGAGGCATCTTGCCTTTGATGCTGGAGGTGGCCTATAGCCACCAGACTAGTCGCCATTGATAGACTGTCCCCCATGACTGTGTCTAAGCCCCTTTTAAAGCCATCCAAGCTAGTGGCCACCACCACATCCCGTAGCAGAGAATTCCATAGATTAATTGTGCGCTGTATGAAAAAGTACTTCCTTTTTTCGGGCCTAAATTTCCTGGCCATAGGTTTCATGGGATGACCCCTGGTTCTAGTGCTGTGCAAGAGGGAGAGAAACTTCTCTCTGTCCACTCTCTCCACTCCATGCATAATTTTATACACCTCTATCATGTTGTGCAAAAGCACTCTTGCACTAAAATGGAATATTACTCAGTCACACTTCTGCAATTACATGGCCTTTGGAAACAATGACCATCATGTCAGGGAAGCACAATTGTGTGATTTTTGACATTGGTGCAATAACATTCTTGTGTAACACCTCCAACATTCTTTTAGTCACCTGTAGCAGTAAGTGCAATGCTGAACTGCCCACAGTATGCTGAAGGACATGTTAGCCAGTGTCAGTACATGAGGGGGAAACTTCATGGTTGTATCAATTCCCCATCCCATTGCCAAAATGCTCTGCAACTTTGCACCTTTCCAATGAAGAAGCAAATGGTGTGTATGTGTGGTTTCAGCTCAGCTCTGGGGTTGCTTCCACCAGGAAACACTATTTGTGTTCATCTTCTGACATGAGGGAGAACAGCATTGTCCCCTCTTCTTCATAATAGGTAATTAGATTTCTAATTGAATGAGATCCTTCAGAGCAAATTGAAATGCTGACATTTTGCAGCTATTTGCCACTGTGAATAATATGTAAACATACTATTTACAGCTAAAGTGGCTTTCAGAACCTTACGGTTCCATAAGGGCAGGTGCTTACTGCAAAAATCTGTGTATTTTGCTTGATATACTGCAACATTATCTACTTCAGTGCTACTATTTAGTCTGGGTTGCTTACATTTCATTGTACCCTTATACTTTACTTTCCTTAAATGAAGGAGGTGAGGGAATAGAGGGGGAATAAAATGTATTGCACACTACTGCAGGATCCCAGTTAAGCACTGGATGCAAACGGCGGGCCAATCTACACATTATAAGAACAAAAGAACAGTCCTGCTGGATCAGGCCCAAGGTGTATCTAGTCCAGCATCCTGTTTCACACAGTGGCCCACCAGATGCTTCTGGGGAGCCCACAGGCAAGAGGTATGTGCGTGCCCTCTCACCTCCTGTTGCTCTCCTTCAACTGGTATTGAGAGAGGCATCCTACCTCTGAGGCTGGAGGTGGCCCACATCCACCAGATGAGTTGTCATTGATAGACCTGTCCTCCATGAATTTGTCTATAAGAACATTAAGCAGAATGGCTGGTTGGATGAGGGGTTACAATTATGGACCAATTTTGCCAGATTATGGATTTGGAATCCCTGTTTGAACACCTCAACATTTTCCCCCCAAGAACTCTTTTGAGTGGTAGTGGGCAGGCTTCCTCATGAACCACCTCTTCTTTCTCTCAGAACGGCATCGTTAGCTGTTGGGCCACACTGCATGTCACATTAAGGCTGCCTTCATGCATAAAGTCACACTAGGGCCAAACAAGGTAGAGGTTTGATTTTGTGGTCACCCAAATGAATGAAACCATGGTTCCATCACAAAAGTGATCCGAGGTTTACAAGCACAAACCATAATATGAACCTTCACTTGGCAGTGAGTTTTGCTGGCGTCTGAGTGTAGATTCTCTGGTGGCAAATAAGAGTGGATTCATTTTCAATGACAAGCAATGAATCCACTCTCATTTGCTACCATAGAATCTACACTCGGAATACCTCAGAAACAACAATACCCAGTACCCCATGAGCTTGTGGGTATGGGGGTGGTTGGCACCCTATGTGCAATATGCCGCCACTCACTCTGGGCCACCCTGGTGCCCCCCCAGAGGAGTTATGGGGCTGCTTAAACCCCCATTATTCCTTATGGAGAGAAAGCATAAAGATGCTAAAGATTCAGAAATTCTTTAAATATCAGCCCTTTGCCCAATTCCTTTGAAATTTGGGTGGTAGCAGGCACCCATTGGGGCACTACTGCCTGACCCACTCTTCTGCCCCCGAAACCCCCTTTCTGCCCCAAATTTGCCCCAAAGACATGCCAACTTCAGGAAAATCAGCCTTTTGCCCAATTCCTTTGAAATCTGAGTGGTAGCTTCCTTGCACCCATTGGGCCTACCACCCACCACTACCCACCCTGGGCCACCCTGGTGTCACTTGCCATGGGGAGTTCTAACTAAGGCTACTGAAATCCTTATTATTCCCTATGGGTAAAATCTTAAAGACGTGTAAACTTCAAAAATCATTTAAATATCAGCCCTTTGCCCAATTTCTTTGAAATCTGAGTGGTAGCTTCCTTGCACCCATTAGACACTACCACCCACCACACTCCACACTGGGCCACCCTGGTGCCCCCCATGTGGAGTTATAAGGCTTCTGAAATCCCCATTACTCCCTATAGGAAAAATCTTAAAGACGTGTGAACTTCAAAAATTCTTTAAATATCACCCCTTTGCCCAATTTCTTTGCAATATGCGTGGTAGCTTCCACCCATTGGGCACCCCCCACTTTTGACCACGTGACCCTTTTAAAAAATTTGAACCGATTCAGATTCGGATTTAAATATTCAGGTACAAATTGAATCAGGGGTGATGGGGGGGTCAGATTTAGACTCAAAACAATCAGGGGTGTTTCAAATTGGGTACAAATTGAAACAAAAAATTGATTCATGCACACCCCTAGATACAGGGGCAGGAGTGTGTTGGGGCTCCCTGGACTGCTTGGACCACGCCTACCATCAAAAAAGCATTTTTAATCACAGTGGACCATATCCCAGGATCCTTTGCCCACCCTTATAAATATATTCCCTCCTAGGAAGTCATCATGATCCCTTCCCAGAGTAACAGAAAACAAGTGCCTCTGCATGCCCAGAGACCTGTAGTTCAGCGTGTGCAACACTGCATGCCTTTGGTGGAGGGGTTTAAATGACCTTTCCTTCCCAAGGGCAGCTGACTGATGCTGAAAAGAAACAATAGCACTTGGTACACCCCCTTGAAAATCAGGGCCAATTGTTGCAGCACTGCTGGTGAAGAGCATGATGTGTGCTACCTACCTACCATCAAACTCACAAAAACAAATGGGCAATCAGGTGATTTTTAACAAATTCTTAACCTTTCCACCAACATGGCAAAGGATCCTACAGGTGTTTTTTGTTAGTTTGTTTTTTAAGAATAATTTTTAAAAGTATTACCTGCTTGCCCATTTCCTTTGTGGGTTGGGTGGTAGGTAGCACCCATCATGCCCTTCCACACAACCCACTTTGGTGTCCCTAGAAGCTTTCCCCATTGTTCCCTGTGGCCAAAATACATCGAAACACTCAGCTTGATCGCTGTTTTTGACGAAACATTTTGGCCATTTGTGTTTCGTTCCAAGCTCAAAACAGAACACAACATCCGTTTCATGCACTTCCCTAGTGGAGATATATACTATTTGGATGTAATCTATTTTTCTATTTTAAATTATTATAGTTGAGAGGGGTTGGAATTATGCTCTGTAATTTTTTAATAATAACTTATGTAATTGTTATGTATATTGTACTTTGCAACTTCTTAAAGGGCTAAATTCTTCTAATCTGCTATTCACAGACCATAATAAAGATTGGATTTTATCTGACAGCTGGTTCAAGTCTTTGATTTGTCCTGTGCATCTAAAACAAATGTCTTTCATACCTACTACGTAATAGCAACAGTATGGGTGCAAATAGAAAATATTCCGCATCCATTCCCATTTGTTTCACCAATTGATCTCTGGAACTCAGCAACACTGGATACAGTATTTATCTATTGTGATATCCCTCTGTTGTGCTCAAGAATAATACAAACTGAGATGGCATCTCCGACTGAAATGGAACAAAACAAAACACTGAGCAACAAGCCAACCACCTGAGTTAGAGCTAGCCCAAATAATGGGGAAGCATGGTTTCAGGTCCACCCCACATTCACCCTGACTTTTTGGTAACTGGGAAGATGAAATGTGTTGCCATTGATGATACAAGCAGGCAGCTCTTCCTATCTTCTTGTTCTGCAATTAGAAAAACAATTGAAGAACAAATCTTCTTGTTCTGCAGTTAAAAAATCTTCTTGAAGTGCAATTAGACTCAGGGTACCAAATCAGGAATAGTTCTGCTTTGCCATTTTCCCTCCTTCCCCAGTTAAAGTTGTGTGCCAAGGAGGCTTTGTATTGCCACCGATCTGAATGAGAGAGGGAGAAAGGTTTGCCAGAGGAGTAATCGGTGAAGCTGCTACCCCTCTTGGATTACTGTCTGGACAATAATGATAGTTCTTTGCAGGTGCTGTGGATAATGCGCTCCCTGCAGCTGCTTTAAAGTACATTGCCAGAGTTGAACATCAGTACCGCCCCCCCCCCCGTGTTTGAGCCCTAGCCATGTGCATTCTTGGGCATGTGTCCTTTGCCTGTGGCCCTTTGGCCCTAATACTTTTGAGCCCCATCCTCAGAAAGCAGACTCAGAAAGCAGCCTGACAAGCTAACCCCAAGAGTCTCAGGACAGCTTCATAAACATCGTCCAATACTTCTTGAACAGCTACCGTGAGAGGCATAGAAAGAACACTGAACATCATCATCCCCCCTGCTTAAATCAAACTTCAGAAACAGCCATTTTTAGAGCGTCAATTAACATATGCTGCTGTCCTTTCTTTGCATTGCCACATAAATAAGAAGACAGAAAGGAGACAGTGTCTGCTGAAGAGAATATTGAGAAGGAGGGGTGAGACCAATCCAGGACAGCTCGTTTAGTTGGGTTTAATTTTTCATTTTAAAAAAATCATTAAAAATGACACTGTCCTCTCCCCCCCTGTTTTTCCAGTGCAGCATCTGCCATTGTCAAGCTGTTCTATTCTTTTTGCATGTGAGGGTATGAAACAGTGATTTTCTTTCTTTTTTTAAATGACAGCTTGCTTTTATTTGGAGACAGATCTTAAGGAGGAAAGCACACTCTTTTAACCCTCCTTTTCCTTACCTCCCCCACCCCCCAGAGCCCTTGCAAATATTTTTTGCACAGTATCGGCTTCCTGCAGAGAATTGGGGCTCTGCATATGACTTTGCTACTTGCCTTGGCTGCTTTTTCAATTGCATGATTTGTTCCCCACAGCAGGAATTCAACCCAAGTTCTAATTTGGAGTAACTTCCAAAATGTATTGAGCCCTACATGAGCCCTTTGCAGACCATGAGCCCTGTTCAGCTGTCATTAAAAACAGCGGATGCTGTACACAATTTGAAGCCCCATCCCATGCTGACGTGCTTAAAAGCTCCACCCCCTCGCTGTCTATGGCTACAAAGACAAACACTGTACCCATGGGCAGGTTCTTTCTGGGATTGTTTCACTGGCATTCCAATCATGGGCATAATCTGTTCATGAATACAGCGAGTCGAGTCTCATGATCACTGAGACCCACCTTAAAACCTCCCTTAGCCCTCTCTCCCCACAGATGATTACAATTGCAGCCCTGGGCGGCCAGACTGGCCACCCACACGAGTGCCAGCTCCGTTACGGAGCTGGCGGGGATCGTGGGCTACACAAGTGAGCATCCTAGAGAGACCCCCGAGCCCAGGAGGCTTCTTGCAGAGAAAGAGAAAAAGAGGACAACCAGCAGCAAGATGGATGGACTCGATTACAACAGCAATGAATGCACCATTGAGAGACCTTAAAGGCCAAGTTGAAGACAGATCATCCTGGAGAGAATCAATCTATGTAGTTGCTAAGAGTCTGTGTGGTCACTAAGAGTTGACATCGCCTTGACGGCACTTAATCGATCAATGAATCACTTATGTAGGGGGTCTCCTCATGTGCTGATGCGGTGCGGAGCTGCACCGTGGCAATACACGATCGAAACGCCGAGGTTAACAGAGAGCTCACTTCGTTAACCTCGGCTAAGGGGAGCGGGAATTACCGAGGTTTGCTGCCAGGAGCCATGCAGCTCCCATTGCAGCACATGATCGGCAAAAAGTGGGCTAGGCTCACTTAGCCCACTTTTTGCTGATCATGAGAATTGCCTCAGTGTATACTTTTGCAGCCATGGACAGTGACGAGATGGAGCTTTTGAGTATATCAGCATGAAAGGGGGCTTGAGAGTGCATTCTCTGAAATGCTGGGAGCCCATTCTCACAACCCATGTTCACTTACCCAGCCCCCAGACGATGTGATGATAAACATGGCTGCTGGTGGCTGGAGCTGCATTTATGACCGATCACACACTCAGATGACCACAAAGGAAGCTAGGATGGACTTGGTTGTCCTCCTACCTCACTTTAAACCTGGGTAGCAAGTCTAGGCTACCCAGGTTTGACATGGCTGAGCTGGGGGGGGGGGCTCTTGGTTCCTCAGACAACCAGGGGCCCCTGGTTTAACCCTCTCCTACCCAGGGATCTCTGGTCGTGTGAACAGTCTCTGTGCATAAGTAGAGCATCCGCACTTTTTATAATGCCTGAACAGGGCTTTGTTGCCCTGCCCTTCAATTAAAAAAAGGAAGGGAAGGGAAACAATAGCATAGTAACAATCACATAATAATCAGGCTGTTCACACCACCATTTGGGGATGAGTTCTCTGCCCCATTAGCATCACCTCTCTTTGGGTCCACAAGCCCAAGAAACAGGCGAGGAAGGCACCTGCTGCATCTGTTGTTGAAAGTGGCAGCTGCAAGTCCCATCCCACCATGGAAAGTCCCCCTATGCCTTCCTAGCATGCTTTGTGCTGCCAGCAGACTGGAAAAGCCTTATGACATCAGCAGCTGTTCTTCCATGGGCCACAGAGGAGCAGGAGGTGGACCCAGCCAAAGCTGCTCCTGAACATAAGAACAGCCCTGCTGGATCAGGCCCAAGAAGGCCCATCTAGTCCAGCATCCTGTTTTGCACAGTGACCCACCAGATGCTGCTAGAAGCCACAGGCAGGAGTTGGTGGCCTACAGCCCTCCGACTTGTGGCCGTCAATAGACCTCTCCTCCATGAAGTTACACAAAACCCTCTTAAAGCCATCCAGGTTGTTGGCTGTCACCACATCTCGTGGTAGACAATTCCATAAGTGGATGATGCATAGTGTGGAAAAGTACTTCCGTTTGTTGGTCCTAGATTTCCCGGCAATCAATTTCATGGGATGACCCCTGGCGGAGGATGCTTTGCAGGCTAGCACATCCCTTGATGGCAGCTGCTGAAGTCATAGCTATCTATGGTTTCCATGTGGGGGAGGGCATGCTGGGTCCTGGTGGCTGAGTGGAAGAGGGATGTGAGTTCTCACAAGCACAGAATCAAGAGAGGAGAGCTCTCCTCTCCTCTACCCTCAGTTAAATGCAGGGTAGGAAAACGGGGTTATCCTGCTTTGACCAACCAGGGCTAGAGGGATTTGCCTGAGTTCTCACGATCATACAAAAATGGGTAACAGGCCTCCTATGCTGATTTTGATGGGTGTGTGAACCAGCCTAATAACTAAAGCAACAGACAAATCAACAACTTGGCAACTTTAACCAGTTCTAAGAGCACACTTAAAACACAGATGAAAAAGGTTGGGCATAAATAATAAGAAAATAATAATAGACATGTCTTCATCTGATGTTGGAAAGACATCAGAATCAGCACCAAGCACACTTCTTTGGGGAAGAAATTCCGCTGAGAGGGGTGCCACCCTCAAAAAGGCCCTTTCTGCCATTACTACCTGCCTCAGTAATGAAGGTAGGGGCACCTGGAAAAGGACTTCTGAAGACGATCTCAACTTTTGGCTGGGTCTTTGTGGAGGTGGATACTTGGGAAGTTTGGGAACTGATCCATAGCCTGTCTTGTGGGCTCTGGATCTCTTCCAGAAACAGCACGCAAAGTAGAGCTTCAAGTAGCTAGTCCAATGGAATGAATCTGCCAAAATATTTCAGTGCAGAACCAAACACTTCCTCTCTTTTCAACAAATCATCATGACAACAATTTATTAGGGATATGCAAACCGGCTCGAGGTCAAGCTGGTTCACCATCAAACTGCACCGGCTCAAGCAGCTCTAGGGTGAACCCTCAAGCCAGCCTGGGGTGGTTCGGCTCAAGGTTGAACTGGGGTGGTTCGGTTCGAGAAGTTAATTTTTTTTAATAACTCACCGCCAGACCCAGGATAATTCTGTCGCCTCTCTGGGGTGCTGCAGGGGATGCAGGGGGATCTCTGAAGCTCCCCCCTCCACCTGCCAGCCTCCCCCTGACTTTTCTGAGCCGGTGAGCATGCAAATAGCTCATGTGGGGTATTTGCACCCCTGGCCCGGAGGTGAGTAATTTTTTACATTTTTAAAAACTTTTTGAACTTTTGTGTGCACAAAACCAAACATGCCTGGTCTGGTGCAAGTCTGGTCTGGACTCGAACCGAACCAGGCAAGCCAGTTTTGTGCACATCCCTACAATTTCTTACTCTTTAACTAGCAGCATTAGTGTACATGGTATTGCAGAGCAAAACAAGCAAAAAAGACAGATCTCTTCCCCAGAGTGCAAGTACACTCTGAATTGTAATGCGGCAGGACCCATGACAACAGCAGCAGGATGGGGAAGAAGAGGCTTCCTTTCTTTTTAGTCTTCAAAGTGGATTGCAGGCTCTCTCCCTCTGCTGGCATCTCTGGAGCAGTGGGGTGGAGTGCAACAGAACAAAGAAAGGGGAGTCTTGCAATCTTTGGAATGGCGGGTCACAATGATGCTTTGGATCACTTCTGGAAGAGGAACCTGGCATCTGTGCTCCTTTGAGGCACTTGTTTGAACTTTTGTACTTTCGTGCCAAAGCACACATCATGTAAAGCCCTTCATTAAGAGATGGGCTAAAAAAACAGAAGTGTCTCTCTTTTCACAAAAAGTAGCTGTAGAAGGGCTCAGTGTGAATACTGACAGCAGGGAGCAGGGAGCAATTTAACTTTCCCTGGCCAACATCCTAACTAATCCTGTGTGTGTGTTTCTGTGTCTCTCTGTGTGTGTGTGTATGTGCATGCACACACGCACGGACGCACGCACACACACAGAGCTAAGAGAATCATGCATGCAGTGGCTATATGGCTACTTCTGAAGTACAGATGTTCATACCCTGGGGAAGATTTTCACTGATCTCGCCTTCTCCAGGAAGCACTCTGCAATGTGGAATTGTGCCCCTGAGGGCTGTATGACCCTCAGGGACATAACTGCACATTCCGCAGAACACTTCTGGGGGAAGGGGACATGGTTAAACTAGCCCTGTGTGCAAGCATTCATGCTTTGGAAAAGCCACGTAGCTAATCAAACCATCCAGTAGCTGGTTCCCTCCTTAGGACACCTGCATTATGAACATAAGATCATAGACCCAGTGTGGTATAGTGGTTAGAGTGCTGGACTAGGACCGAGGAGACCCGAGTTCAAATTCCCATTCAGCCATGAAACTAGCTGGGTGACTCTGGGCCAGTCACTTCTCTCTCAGCCTAACCTACTGTCCATTTCATACCACAAAACACTGTCCATTTCTCAAAGACAAAAAACAAACAAAAAACAAACCACAGTGCAAGGAAGGAAGGCACCCAAGTTCTTCCTTTGTCAATTTGAGATCCAGCAAAATCAGATAGTTATAGCAATAATAGCACACAGCGAGGCGGTTCCCACGATCAGTGGGAACCGCCAGATGGGGTTATGTGGAGACAGCGGGCTTAGGCCAATTTCCCCTCTGATGAGCACCGACAGAGCCCTGGGCAGCTGGATCGGCCACCCACACGACTGCTGGCTCTGTCACAGAGCTGGTGGGGGCTGCAGGGATCACTCAGCCCCCGGAAGCTCTAGCATGCCCTGCGCAAGTGCGCAGGGCATGCTGGAGAGATCCCCGAGCCTGGAGGCTGCTTCTGAGCCTCCTGGTCAGGGGTCTACTTGAGAGTTGCAGTGCGGAGCCATGCCATGGTAATACACGATCCAAAAGCCCGGGTTAGCAGAGCACTCACTCCACCAGCCTGGGCTTAGGGAGGGTAACTGTAGCGGGTTACCCGCTTTGGTGAGACCGGACTCGGCTGTGAGCCTGGTGGTTCTCACGCATGAGCGAAATTTGGCTTGGCTCCCTTAGCCCGATTTCGCCCGATCATGAGAATCACCTCAGCATATTATACTCAATACTGAGAAAAAGAAAACCACAAAATCAAACCTTCCTTCCTCTTCTCCTGTCCTCATATATCCTCTTCTTCAAGAGAGGCACACTATAAGGGCTCTCTCTGCCTCCCAGTCTATTTGAATACATTTTAAAATTCCCTCCTTTTGTGTTTCCCTCCCTCACCCCTCCTCCTCCAGCCAGTGAAGGAATAGTTGCCCATGACAAGACTTGATTTGTATAATAAAACAACCAAGAAGCAAGGAGAGGGCAAACCAAATGTAAGCCAATGCCCAAAAACCAACCAGCAAGGTAAAAACAGGCTTCCAAAATGGTGCTCAGAACATCAAAACGTTTTGATTGAATGGGGTTGTTCTGCGCTGAGGTTGAAACAGACCCTTTATTTAAAGGGTGTTCTCTTTCAAGCTTGAAAAACTTGCAACAGCTTGTTTCAAGTCAAAAAGTTTCAATGTCGGGGTTTTCTGCACATCCTTATTCTCAACAATTGTCACTTTAAAAGTTCATTATTAAAAGTTGATGTTAGTTCACAGTGAATTCTATAAGCAGCTGCACAAAACTTAGCAACACGGTAAGTAATTGTTGGTTGCTGATCAGAGAGACGAAATAGATAAAATTCATCTGCACAACTGGGCAAATTTGATAAAAGAGAGAAAATCAAATAATTTTGCAAATCACAGTGATAAGTGCAGTACAGCAAAACATGCCTTATTGTTTCAACTGCACCAGAATGAACCAGCTGTCTGCAGTTCCTCGATCTGCTGATACCACTTTTGGCTGAGGTGTGAGCAACTGGTGTCAAACTGAACAAATGTCCAAGTCTTAAAGTGCCTATAGAACCCAGTGCAGGTTGTTTGATGATCATAGCTAGATGCTGTGCAGTGCAGATTTAGTGCAAGGTATTGAGTGCACATTCTCTTATCAGCTCATCTGTGCAATGCTGTGGATAATGTAACAATGCATCAGGCAGAAATCCATCAGGTGTATCTGTAGGAAGTGATTGCGGATGGCTTGTGGACCTTTGTATTTTCTGAATTAGAGATACACTTTAATTGGCATGTCCAATCTTCTTTTATTTTCGAAAATAAAGATAGGAAGCTGTCTTCTGCTGAGCCAGACAGGTCCATCTAGAACAATGTTGTCTGCACTCATCTGCTACCTCCCAGAGTTTCAAGGATTGTTCTTTGCCAATACAACCTGGAGATGTCAAGGATTGAACCTGGGACCTACTGCATAAAAAGCTGGTGGTCTTCTATCAATGAGCCTAAACCTCTGCCCATTTTAAATTACCTCTCTTTGTGTTTGAATACATGTCTTGTTTTTACTAAATATATACATGCTATTAAATTATTATTATCATCATTATCATTATCATCATCATCAAATTTAGGACTGACAAACAGAAGTACTTTTTCACACAATGCATCAACTTGTGGAATTCTCTGCTAGAAGATGTGGTGACAGCCAACAACCTGGATGGCTTCAAGAGGGGTTTGGATAACTTCATGGAGGAGAGGTCTATCAACGGCTACTAGTCGGAGGGCTGTGGGCCACCTCCAGCCTCAGAGGCAGGATGCCTCTTAGTACCAGTTGCAGGGAAGTAACAGCAGGAGAGAGGGCATGCCCTTCACTCCTGCTTGTGGCTTCCAGCGGCATCTGGTGGGCCACTGTGTGCAACAGGATGTTGGACTAGATGGGCCTCCTTGGGCCTGATCCAGCAGGGCTGTTCTTATGTCCTTATGTTCTTCAAGTTGAATAAATTGAATTCCATGGAATCCGAAATCGAATGAATGAATGAATAAATAAACAAATAAAATAAATCTGCTAATCTGCACCCTAGGATTAAGCCCCACTGAAATCAATAGGACTGGCTCAATCCAGGGGTGTGACTGCCCCCTTATGCCCCCACTCTGGACATCCATGTCTAGTATTTATGCACTGCTTCACAGGCTTGAGCACGGTCCTCAACCTTGGATCCCCTGATGTTGTTAAGACTACAGCCTCTATCATCCCCAGGTACAATGGCCCAAAGCACTGAACTCCAACATCATTCAAGCTTGAGAATCCTTGACCTAGAAGAATAGGAGTCTCTTTTTCAAATGTATATATTCACAAGCAAGCCTTCATTCTTTCAAACAATGATTTTTAAAACATTTTAAAAAATGAAGCCAGTTATTTGGAGGGTCCCACTCTGTCCTGTCTGCTAAAAACTAAGCCTTCTGGTTCCCAGCAAGATGCTCACAAACAGGAGGAAGATAAATGCTTCTGTACATCCACATATATGTATATAGATGGCAGAGATTTTCACAGGATGAGTTTGCTTTCTGGAGTGGATGTAAGAAGTTTGTGTTTAAAAGAAGTAGGCAAGAAATTTGTACACTGCCCAGACCTCCTTAGAAGGAACGCAGGATAGACATGCCTGGAACAAATGGTGCAATTCTATGCCTGTTTACTCAGAAGTACATCCCATTTTGTTCATGGGGCTTACTCCCAGGTTATTGTTGCCTTAGCTTCTGCTTTTTAAAAAGAGATTAATTCCAGTGTAGGTGGTGCTGTTTCCCCCGCAAATGTAAAGAATAGAGAACGGAGGATTAAGTCACTGTTTTGCTCAATCAGACAAAAGGTCCACAGCAACGTTTGCAATGGAGGCCAGTCAGATGCCTACAGGAGAGTTGACAGCCAGCATAGCATAGTGGTTAGAGTGTTGGACTCAGACTGGGAGGAGCCGAGTTCGAATCCCCTTTCAACCATGAAACTCACTGGGTGACTCTGGGCCAGTCATGTAACTCTTAGCCTAACCTACCTCACAGGGTTGTCGTGAGGATAAAAATAATCATGTGCTCTGAGCTCTTCAGAGGAAGAGCGGGATAGAAATGTTAAAATAAGATACCTAGCAGTGAAATTAATGTCTTTTTAATGCTTTTAATAAAAATTAGAAATTGCAGAAAGCACTGAAAAGGAATGAACAAGAAACCAGTGGAAGCAAAGGACATGAGGTAAAAGGCAGAATTCAGACATAAGATCTGGGGACACCATAGACAGGAGATCATTAACATTCTTTCCACCAGCACTGCACCTCTTTCTCGTTTGGCTTTAAAATCCAATTCCACAAAGGGGGTGGAATTGGAAAACCTCAAATCCACATGAAAGTGTGGAATAGATCTTTTTTTTTTTTTTTTTTTGCTGTTTCTGCTTCTTTTAAAAAAGGATTACTCAGCTTTATAGAGCTCTTTCCCCCTTTAAGCATGCTATTTATTTTGCCAGAAACTAATCTTGCTGCTGCTGAGGCAGATTTTGCATGTGCATCCTACAGGGGTGTGATCCCACACTGCAGGGGTGTGCATATGAACAGTTATACCACATAGGTGTTTTTTTTAAAAAATTCCACTTTAGAAAATGTCTTCAGAAGTTTAGATTCTCAAACTGCATTCCGATTGCTCCGGTGGCTGAGAGAGGTCTCTCTGCGTGGTATTTACTTGATGTTGACAGCAGCAAAATGAAGACATTATACCTATATTATAAAAGCTGTCTACAGAAAGCACAGCCTCTGATGTTTGTCATCAGACCCTGTAGGGGACAAATTACAAATAAGCTATCAGTTAATGATGCTTGCAGGGAATGCAGAAAGAAAGACAAAAATGACTACCTTGCTTTAAAAAAAAAATGTCAAGAGGCAGGACAGTCTCTGAGCATAAACAGAGTGCATTTATCTCCTTTAAGCATGGGCTTCCTTCTTGCAGTAATTTCTACCTAGTAGGAAGGTAGGGCCACTTTGGATGGGCTTAAAAGTGGGGTTAGGACTGTGCAAAAAGGCCACCGCGCCAGACGGGGAAGGCCCGAGCGGGTTGAAGAGCTGGCCGAACAGCTGGTATAGGCATGAAGGGAGGCTGGCGGGGGGAAGGGGAACCTCCACGGACCCCCCCCCGCCTCCAACAACTGCCCCAAAGGCGGTAATATATATGTATATCCATGAACCCCCAGAACAGTCAGGGAGTGTTCGGTCCAGGGTCGGACTGAACAGGGGATGGTTTGGTTCGACCCCAAATGGTCGAACCAAACTGGTTTGACATTGAACACATTCGACGTTGAACCTGTTTACACATCCCTAGTCATTTGTGCCTTGAGTGGAAATTCTGGACTGATTGTTCTATGATCTATTTGTTTGTTTTCCTGGCTGTCCATGGTATCCTCAAAAGTCGTCTGCAGCACCAACGTTCAAAAGCGTCAATGCTTTTTCTATCTTGCTTCATCAAAGTCCAGCCTTCGCATCCATAGAGTGTCACAGGGAAAACCATGGTCCAAACGATTCTAATCTTTGTAGGTGTAGACATGTCATGGTATCTAAATGGCCTTTCCAAGGCCTTCAGTGCAACCCTACCAAGTGCGAGTCTGTGGCGTATTTCTTGACTGCTGGATCAAGAAATTTAGGATCGCCTGCTTGGCGGGCGATCCTAAAAGGCAGAAGCTATCCACCACTTCAATGTTAGGTACAGGTAGGTATGGCCCTCCCTTTTTAACTAGTCTTGGCTGACATGATGTGCAACATTTCAGTAACACTGCATGCCACATTGTTGGGCTTGCCACAAGTGTGCATTTTAGAAGCCCATAGCGGGAAGGGCAGACCAGTCTTGCCCATATCACACTGTGGAACATGTCAGCTGCTGCTGAAACGAAGAACTGGGATCTCTTTCATCTCTGGTAGACAAATGGAGGAGAGGGTACTCAGAAGCTGGATTTAGATATGTGGTTTCCAATCTATAACAGAGGAGGGGGAGTCTGGGAAAAATAAGTTCTGCAACTATAGCTCAGACATTTACACTTAAACAATCCAGTTGCAAGCTATGCAAGCAAGATATCATCTGGGTTGGCAGGCGGGAATTGACTAAATAGAACGTCTGTGTTCCTAGGCAGTATACTTCTGGGGAGAAGACAAAGAGCGTTGCAATAACTAGTGATGTGCAAATCTATTTGGGTACAAAATGATTTGTATCCAAATCTACCTCTTTTGGGTGATTTGTAGACAAAACAAATCGCCCCTGTGCTAGCTGGCCAGATTCGGATCCAAAACAAATAGCACAGATTTCAGACCTGAAAAATTCGTAGATGCAATGCTCCATTTCATGGCCATCACTCTTGCTGTCTCCATTTTGTGTCATGAATTTTATTTGAAAATCCCACCCTCCCAAGCTTCAGATTAGTGACTGACAGTGTGCAACAACTGGCTGGCAATCTCCCCGCTGGCTCCAGATTGGCTCGTTTCCATTCAGATCTTGTGTTGCCGGGGGTGACTGAACCAACATTGGTTAGGGGAAGGATCAAAGAAGGGACAAGGGTGGGGGGAATTTGAAGGAGGGATTTTCAAATGTATTTAAGGAGGCAGGCAGCCACCATTCTGCCTTTCTGCCTCGTGGGAGAAGAGAGGGAGGGAGAGAGAGAGCCAGAGGAGCTTTCCTTTGCCCTGCCTGTCTGCTGCCTGGAGTGGATCCTCTGCTTTTTGTTCCTGCTTTCCTGATTGAGGAAAAGAGAAGAGAATTTTTTTTCACCCCCTTCCTGCTGCTGAGAGAATCACTGCCTGCACCAGCTGCCTGTGAGAATCGATCTGATGCATTGTCAGATGCTGTCTGTGCGACTCGATTTGTACCCGAATCTCCGTGTTTCGGGAGCTTGCTGCCTATGCAAATCAATTTAGGCACAAAACAATTTGTACCCGAATCAACCTGTTTTGGGAGATTTGTGGACAAAACAAATCATCCCTGTCCTAGCTGGCCAGATTTCGAACCCCAAAATCAGGGATGATTTGATTCGGGTACATATCAAATGGGGGGGTATGATTTGTGCACACCCCTAGCAATAACCTTGCAAATTACTCCACTCTATTTTGAAAAGTTTGCTAACAGGTGCTCTGAGTGAGTCAAAAGTGAAAAAATGACAACGAAGGGGGAGTGGGGGACTGCATAGGGGGAGTATGAAATGAAGGGGGAGTAGAAAGGACTGCAGAGGCTTGCACTGCAATTTGTGTAGAGGGGGGAAGCTACTGACAGCTGTTCTTGCTGTGCGACATTTCCATCTACAGGCGTATTTTTTTTGTACAGGAGAGTGTTCAGAAACGAAGGCAGGGTTTACACTCCTAAGCTTCGGGTCACAGGAAGGATTAAATATGAGCAAGAGACTCTCGAGGGTTCCAGACAGGGGTTTCTTCCAGCCCAGCTGGGAGATGCCAGGGATTGAATCTGGGACTTTTTGTTCTGTGCGCTGGGGAGTAAAGAGCAGGATGCTGGTTCTTGTGTAGCAGCTCTGTGATGGGGCATCTTCCACAAAGCACAATGGCTCCAAACACGGAGAATCGACAGCGGCAGAGGGATGTTTCAATAGGGCTCTCGAGCTATTATGGGGCTGCACATCCACTGCTGTTTCCGACATGCTGGGTGCACGTTTAACTCTTCGCTCCCCTCACCCCTGCCTGCCCTTTCCCCTCCCACTCACCCCAGGGAGCCCTCTCCTGTCTCCTGGACATTGCTTGTTGCCCTTTTCCTTGACATCGCCGGGCCACTCTGGCCACAGGCTTGTTCTGCCAGATATGTTTCATTTTCTGCATGACTTCACCTGGATGGGCATTTCAAGCTGTGTTTCCTAAGCTTCATCTCACACTGTAGATCCTGTTATCTGAGCTCTTTAAAAAAAAAAAAGAAGCTTTAAAGTTCAAAGTAAACTCGATGAACAATGCTTCAGAAGCAGCCTCACGGCCTCAGCATCCTCTGGGTGTGAGCAGTCTTGGGAAAGTGTCAGAACTGCAGAAAGCTTTTGTTCGGAGAAGAAGCAATTAAAAGGCCAGACGCAAGTCAGAAAAGTGGTTGGAAACTACATTAAGGCCACTTTGGTAAGGTAGAACCGCAGGTCTGATGATGATGATGATGATGATGATGATGATGATGATGATAACAACAATAGCAGTAGCAGCAGCAACAACGACTACTTTATTTGTTAGCTGCCCCACAACAAACTGTTTTCTGAGTGGCTCACAACAGAGCATTAAAACATAAAATAAAAACACATAACAATAAATCATAACAGAGCAAAAGGGAGTGGGAGACAAAATACAATACAAAGCTATTTCAAAACTCTTTCAAAATAAGTTAAATATCAAATTTGAGAGTCAACATTCAAAAGGCCTGAGTGAACAAAAAGGTCTTCACAGTATAAAAATGTGTACATACTCACCCTGACCCCAAACCTTTCCTCTGTGCCAAAAAGGACTGCAATTTTACCCTAATTGTTTGGAGTTACGGATAAAGAAGGGGGATGATACAGAGAAAGCTGTATCCATGGTATTACCTTTTTTCCATCTCTATGGGGTAAAGAAAAAGAAAGGAAAGGAAAGGAAAGTTGTGCCATCGAGTCGGCGTCAACTCCTGGCGCCCACAGAGCCCTGTGGTTGTCTTTGGTAGAATATAGGAGAGGTTTACCATTGCCATATCCTGTGCAGTATGAGATGATGCCTTTCAGCATCTTCCTATATCGCTGCTGCCCGATATAGGAGTTCCCCATAGTCTGGGAAACATACCAGTGGGGATTCGAACTGGCAAGCTCTTGCTCCGTAGGCAAGTTACTTCCCCACTGCACCATCAGTTGGCCTTGTCTCTTGCCAAAAGTCACTCTGAGCCTTCAGCCTCTGAAATGACCAAAAATTGTGGGCCTGGCCCATGGACTATGTGAATGGAAAGAGCTTCTCTGAACACAGTAGGCAGCATTGTGCTGTAAAGGTCATACCCAGTATGCAGCCTGCACCTTAGGTGGAAAAGGAAATGATGAAAGGACAGTAGTGGATTGATCCAGTCTCATAATCATGGAAGCACCCACCATCCCACTCACAGCTCTTCCCTTTGCAGACAAGTCCCAACGTAAGCATGAGTGGCGAGGTGTGCTGCTGATCCACATGGCATGGGTGGGACTTCCTCCCCCTTCGCCCCGCTGTACATGGTCACAGCAGGGCAAAGAGGTTAGTGACAATGAGGGGAAGTTCTTTAATCCTTTAGCCAGAGGTGTGGGGAGTTGCTCACAGATTGACATCTCTCTCGCGGCTTGAAGGATACCTACAGAGCCCCCATGTTGCATACGTTTTGTAAAGAATGGCAACAGAGGAGAGTCTGCTTCTCCTAAGCACTCAGTACCACCTTTCCCCATCATGTTTATGGAAGTGTTTCTACTTTGCTGTTATTGAAACAAGAAAATTGCTTTGCGGTATTGCTGCTTTAAAGACTGCACTCCTAAGGAATAGATTTCTTCCGCAGAAGTCTGTGTGTGTATCTAGATGAGATATGTTCTTGTTACTTTGCAACCATCCCTGATTTCATTTCTCACTTTATTGCCACAGTCATGGGAGTGGATTAAGGCACAAAATGTCACTGTTACTTTAAGAAATCATCATTTTTTCTTTTGAATCAAAAAGGTCTTTTTAAAAAAAACAAACAAGATGTATTTGGGATTGGGTTAAGCAGGAGTCTATAATAGAAAAATCAAGAGAGCATGAATCAGGTTTCGTGTCGGGAGACAGCACTGACCAGCATTTCCCAAGCTCTATGCCCTGGCCTAGGGGCTCCCAAGCTTGGGACCCCAGATATGGTCAGACTATCAGGCATTCAGGCAGCCATCTGTTATGAATGCTCCAGCTCTCAATCAAGTGGGGAGGTGGACTTGAAGGCCTCCAATGAGGAGGAGCCTGATAAGGGGGAGCAAGGGGGTGAATCAGGGCCAACATCCAAGCCCTCGGCCATCCCTGACCCACCCCAGTGGGAACCAGGAGATCTCCCAGCCTCCAGCCTCCCCCAGCATGAGCTTCCATACCTCCCACATCCACCAGCCCC
This sequence comes from Hemicordylus capensis, assembly GCF_027244095.1. Lineage (NCBI taxonomy): Eukaryota > Metazoa > Chordata > Lepidosauria > Squamata > Cordylidae > Hemicordylus > Hemicordylus capensis. Next base: position 7,457,473 of record NC_069658.1, read on the forward strand.
AAGAGCCACTGAGCAGCTGAGCTCTGATGCTGTGGGTGGGATGTACATGAACTGGTTTAGAGGTCGTTTTCTGGACCGGTCCAGCGGTTCGGCTGGTTTGGCCTTGCAGGTTACCCTTAAGGAGCATGGACGGTGCTCTTACACCCACACCCCCACACACACACATTTCCCCAGCTGGTGCTGTGCCGAAAATCACTGGTGAAAGTTGGCAGCGTATCCCCTTGCCTTCTGGCATCAGACCAGAATTTCATCAGACCAGCAATTTCTGGCACAGGGCTGGTGGGGAAAACGCAGCGGGGAGGGTGTAAGTGCACCCTCCCTGCTCCTTAATGGTAACCCGCCCCCCATCTGCCAGTTTGTGCATATCCCTAGTTGTGGGTGCCCAGCTGGTTTGGATCACAGCTGCCGCTGCGGTTCCAAGGAATGGCATAGCCGGAGGCGCAGCTTGTGACTCTGGGTGGGGGGGGGCACTGAATGTCAGAGCAAGCAGATACAGAACTGGCCACAGCTGCATCTCTCTCTCTCTGTATCTCTTTTCACCCCACCATGGTTGCTCTTTCTCTCTCTCTTATCACCGTGGTCTTTTCTTCAGCCAAGTGGGCTAGTCATTCAGCAGGGTGATGGGGAGAGCATCTGGAAGCCCCTGCTTTAGGCTTACATGGGTGGTGGGAGCAGCAACAGATGCCCAGAGTGCTTTAACGAGTCCTTCTTCTTTAACAAGCATGCAATGTGCACATCATATCACAACATGACACCACCAGTGCAGTCTTTGCCCAAAAGTCTGGCTAGGAAGAGGTTACCAGGCTGTATGTCAGAAGTGGTCTGGAATGCTTTGCACTGGAGTCAGCCCTGGTTATGCACAGGATGTGTGCAAACTGGGGAGGGTCTCCATCTTGATTCATCAACAGGCACCTTGTTTTTCAAGGATCTGGAGAGAGTGTCGTGCCCAGCAGTTTACAGCAATGGCAAGGTAAACCCATCCAAGATGGCTGCAGGCATCTGCATTTCAGGCATCATTACATAGGAAGCTGCCATATACTGAGTTATACCATTGGACTATCTAGCACAGTATTGTCTTTACAGACTGGCAGCAGCTTCTCCAAGGTTTCAGGCAGGATTCTCTCTCAGCCCTATCTTGGAGATGCCAGAGAAGGAACTTGGAACCTAGAGGCTCTTCCCAGAGCAGCTCTATCCCCTAAGAGGAATCTCTTACAGTGCTCACACTGTCTCCCATTCAAATGCTACCAGGGTGGATCCTGCTTCGCTAAGGGGACAAGTCATGCTTGCTACCACCAGACCAGCTCTCCTCTCCGATGAACTTTGAATAGAGCAGACCATGCCTGACATCTCTTTGGACTTGTTTCCCCCCACTAAGGGAGATGTGGGCTTGATCTACACACAGAGCGAATGAGACCATGGGACCCTGAGGTGATAGAACAGATTGCACAGATTGCACATGAGGGATGCCAGGAATTGAACTGGAAACCTGCCATGCTCTGATAAGGCTACCTCACCCTGGTGAGCCCCCAGGCAGCGGTCTGGAGCATCTTTGGGGGCTATAAGATGGCCACAATTCTGGGCTGATCCCAGAAGGACCACTTGGTCCTCCAAAAGATCAGGCTTTGTGTTTCTGCTACGATCTTGACAGTAATCTCTCTCTGGCTCCTGACTCTGCTCATCTTCTGGTTCAATCCATTCTACCACTTCATTCCCACCTCATTCTTCTGCATATGCAGACTAGGCCCAAGTATGTCAAGTAATGGTGGAGGAGTCCAGAAGTAACTTAGATTTTTTTTAAACTACCAAATAAACCCCTAATACAAATCCTGGAGAATCCTCCCCACCCCCATTCATTTTAGTTCGGCGGGGGGGCACATAGCACCAAATAAATCCTCAAAAGTCCCCCTCAAAAGAGCGCTTGTTCTTTCAAGATTTCTAAGTGACCCAGAATCGCTTGACTTTTGCCTCTGCTGCCAAGTCATTCTTACAAGTTCCAAAATACTGGGAAATGGAGCCCCCTAAATATGCACATATCCAAGCTCTTCTTTGCTAAAGAGAAATGATTCTCATATCTCAAAGTGACAGCCATCTCGAGAATTCACAGTGACCTATTCATTAAAGCCCTGGTCCCTTGTGCATAGCAGAATTCATTAAGTTGCACATCCGCTAAGCAAATGCTATAGGATTCTACCATCTGACATTCATAAATATTTGTGTCATGCAATTTACCTGGAAAAGGGAAGGGGGAAAAGGCTTCACCGAGTTGGAAAGGAAATATTAAAATCAAGTCATCCTCCCCCCACCCCACCCCCCGCATCTTCTTCTTCTGAATGGCTTGGACTTTTGTCAGTCAAGTTAAGAGCACAGATTCTGTTGCATAAAGAACAGGGGCTTACTTCAACACATCAAAGTATCATCTTGTCCAAGGTCATTTCATTCCATCCAGCCTGGAGCTGGGGCCTCGAAAGTGGATTCATTGATAGGCTGGTGAATGGATTGACATAAAGGCTTGCCGAGGTAGCAACCCAACTTCCTGCTAACAAGAACGGAGACTCTTGCAATTGATGGATGCTTCAATTCTCAGAGTGACATCCTTGTGTGAGCTGATACACAATGTTGCGCTTCTCTAACCCGCTATGGTGGGGATGTGCTAATCACCTCTTTGTTGTGCTGCAGCTTGTGTGTGAGTCCTCCTTGCGCTCGACAACAGTGCTGCTCATGGGAAGACGTTGTGCGGCAGCTTGGCAGGCCTCGTCAAGGAGGACAATAAGACGTTTTAGTAAGTCTGTAAAACCTATCATTGTTCATAATGTCACCCTGTTGAAAATTGGAAAAGCAGAACTAATAGGCCCATTCGTTCACAGTCTCTAATGTTCCTTGAAAAGCAAATGCAAAGGTTTTACTTAGTATCCGTTTTATATGGAGTTATCCAAAGTACTGCCTTAAACACCAAAGCGTCTCTTTCCTCAGATCTGGGAGACAACAGGAAGGAAAACGTGTCTGTTCATCCAGGATCAGACCTCCAGCTCACTCTTTTTGTTCTTTCTGTAATTTCTTTTCCTGCTTGATCTACCATCATTTGACATTTATCAAGCTCTGCTGAGTGTTTAACCATACAAGTAACACAGTCTCTGTCAAATCGGTTTACAATCTAGATTAGACAGACTCACAGAATCATAAACCCAACAGTGAGGGTGCCCAAGAGAGCGTTTAGGGGAAGGGCATATGCTTATGCCCTGAATACCATCTCTAGCTGTGGCCATCTTTGATATCCTAGAAAATGGCAGGAACGTGTCCACAAGCGACCAGGCAAGACAAAGACCACTCCAGGCCCCATTGGACAGCAACAAAGATCCTGTTTCCACCATCCCAAATATATTATTGTTCACCATCTTATGTGGCTCAAAAGGAGGCATATAAATATTTTAAATACTTTAAATGTCATAATATTGTGTGTATGTATTAAATGTATATACTACCTAATCAAAAATCTCTTGGTGGTTTACCACCCACTTAAAACAAACTAGTTAAAATATAGAAATGAAAACAGAACCAATTAAAACCGGTTGTAATCAATAAGTTCCAATAAGATCTAATCCACCTACTTTCCTTTCGCTATAATTTTAATTGATAATTATCATATGCACTTGTCGGTAAACGCCAAATGCAATATGTAGGGTGCCATAAAACAGTCATCGCCAGAGTCTCGCCTATAAGAACGGGGTGGAGGATGGCAAAGAGAGAATGACATCATCATAAAATGCACCATTGACATGTCCCTATGGGGCACCACAACTATACTAAATAGGATCCAAATGGGTTCTGGAATTCATTTATGGGATATCAAGGTTTAATATCCTTTGTGTTTGGTTTTGGACCACAATCAACTGACTGAATAGCTTCTATAATCTTAAACCTGTATGCCAAGTTTGGTGCAAATCTGTGAGGCAGTTCACAAGTTAGTCCACTTCCACTTCAAACATTCACACATCCACCATCTTGAATGGGGTGGATGGCATCATCACAAAATATGCCATTAGGATGCTCATATGTGTCACTACAACTGTACCAGATTTGGTCCAAATTGGTCCAGGCATGGCACAATTGTTAGGGACACACACATGGCAGGGCGGATGGACACATGGACACACATGTGGACAGTGAGGTGATCTCATAAGGCTACTTTCCATGAGGAAAGGAGGCTAAAAACACAGTGTTTAAATGTCCCTATGGGGCACTATACTATACTAAATTTGATCCAAACTGGTCTAGGCATTGCAAAGTTGTTAGGGACACACACACACACACACACACACACACACACACACGCACACACGCGCGCAGCTAGGTGATCTCATAAGACTTCTTTCTATGAAGAAAGTAAACTAAACATAGCCCCACAGCACAACAGAAAAGTTCAGATTCAGTCATTCCCCTTCTTAACTAGCCTCCCATGGCAGGGCACTTCACAAAACTGGTGCTACAACCAGAAAAACCTTGATCCTAGCAGCTGACAGAGAAGTACACAGAGCTTCAGATGTTGAGTGGAGAGCACGAGGAGATACACACAATTTTCAGTCCTATGTCTTTATCTAGCTCAATGATATCCAATATATTCCCACACGGCTATCAGCTGATATCAGGGCTTAACTGTTTTGTTAGTTATTTGATAAGATTAACTGATTACAAGTTTGTAGTCAATTTTTAAAAGTGGTGTGAAATAGTTGGGCAGTAGATTTTTGTTTTTAAAATGTAAATTATTTTAAATGCATGCATTCATGAGTGACAAGCATAGTCACATAAGAGGCATTCCCCCATCTCAGAGGAGGCATTCCTCCTCATACAGGAAAACGTGCATCTTCTGATATGGTGTCTTCCACAAAACACATCTGCAGAACAAAAGAAATGTATGCCCTTTTCTCCAAATGTATGCAGATTGATTAATCAATGAAAACCCATAAATTAATCAACTAAGAATTCTTTAACTGGGCAGCGCCTATTGATATCCTATGACCACAATGCTGCTCAGTGACGTAAGTGAACACATAATGGCCAGCGTCCTGACTAACTGTGCTTTTGCAGCAAAGCTGTGCTAGCTCAAGAAGATCACATTGCTGCGCAAAGTCACGAGGGTTTTTAAAAACTGTATTCTCGCACTCTTGTGCTATTGCACAAAACTTCCTGACAAAACATTTAAGGCTTGCCACAGGCAGTGCACCTTGTTACACAGAGTTTGTAAGAACACAACACTAGTCTGGAATGCAAACTCGAAGCTTAACATAACCAGCTAGTGCAACAGCCTTGTGCTTGTGCAATGTCCTTGCACAAGCGCAGCATTAGACTCTTGCTTGAAGCATTTGGCTTCTGAATAGGACCTAACCTGGTGAGCTATCTCAACGACGATATATGCTTTAGCCTCAGAGCTCCATTCCAGGCGAGGCACAGAAAGAGACAGCATTGACTCGTCCAATTGGCAGGCAGAATGAAGCTTCTGGATTGGCCAGGACTGGTAGTGCATATTGATTAAGAACCTGGCAAACTTCTCCAGCCAGTCCTAGAGAGCAGTGCCTGGAGCACTGCAGGGGCCCACAACCATCTCCTCCAGCTTTTTCAGCCTCCTGCTGCCCCAGCTCCATCTTCAGGAACCCTTGGCTGGAGAGCACACTCAGTTTGCGTGTGGTCACCCACAGCCCCTGCCAGGCCCTGACACTAGGGACGTGCAAATCGATTCGGGTACAAAATGATTTGTACCCAAATCTAACCATTTTTGGTGATTTGTGGACAAAACAAATCACCCCTGTGCTAGCTGGCCAGATTCAGGTCCAAAACACATCACCCAGATTCCGGACCTGAACAATGTAGAGACCTCCATTTTGTGACGATTTCTCCTGCTGTCTCCATTTTGTGTCAGGGAAATGTTTTGAAAATCCCGCCCTCCCAAGCTTCAGATTGGTAACTTACAGTGTGCAAGGATTGGCTGGCGATTCCCACCTGTTACCAGATTGGCTCGTTTCCATTCAAATCTTGTGTTGCCGGGGTGACTGACCCTGCATTGGCTAGGGGAAGGGTCAAAGAAAGGACAAGGGTGGGGGAATTTGAAGGAGGGATTTTCAAACGTATTTAAGGAGGCAGGCAGCCACCATTCTGCCTTTCTGCCTCATGGGAGAAGAGAGGGAGGGAGAGAGCGAGCCAGAGGAGCTTTCTTTTGCCCTGCCTGTCTGCTGTCTGGAGTGGATCCTCTGCTTTTTGTTCCTGCTTTCCTGATTGAGGAAAAAAATTTTTTCCACCCCCTTCCTGCTGCTGAGAGAATCACTGCCTGCACCTGCTGCCTGTGAGAATCGATCTGATGCATTGTCAGATGCTGTCTGTGAGACTCGATTTGTACCTGAATCTCCCTGTTTTGGGAGATTTGTTGACAAAACAAATTGCCCCTGTGCTAGCTGGCCAGATTCAGACACAAAACAAATTGGGGGTGATTCAATTCGGGTACATATTGAATTAAAAAAAAATGATTCGTGCACATCCCTACCTGACAGTATGCTGGTATGGAAAGAGGGGACCCTGTAACTCACTGTCGGGCCAGTTCCTAAAGTTGAAAAAGAAAGGATGGGAACGGCTTATTTATCTCACTGAAGGAGACCAAAATTATTCATTTAACCCTGGAAGAGTAAACTTCCTTGATGCATTTCCTTTGAAACAGGCCGTTTTGATCTAAAATACTTGGATGGTGCTTTCATGGAATGATAGCATTTATCTATCATCCCTCCCTCTCCTCCTCCTCTTCCCTTCTTTCCCTTCTTGGTTTAAAATGCATTGTCAGATTTATTTGCGGTACTATTTAGTTTGAAAGCCTAGCCGTTTCAAACCCAGCACTTCTAATGTAATTCAGGCTTTTGACTCAAAGTCTCATCTTCAGATATTAAATCAACACGGGCCTTTATAACTCAACCTTTATCTTTGGGTTGATGATTGAATTCATAATTTAGAAATGCATCTGTATAAATAGATCCCGTCTAATCAAGGCAAAAGATAATCCTGCCATATCCCCCTTTTATTTCCCTTCTAAAGAATCATTCAAATAAGGGATGATGACTTTTTAAAAAGAAATAGATTTTCTCATCAGAAGTATATGTGTGAAAGTGTAAGATTATCCACTTTGTTGCTCTTTCAGTTTTCAGAGAGGTATACATAATGACAAGGTATTAGACATTATAGCTAAATGGAACCTCCAAGTTCAGAGGCAGTATATCTCTAAGTACATGTGCTGAGCAACAACAGGAAATGCCATGGCCTTCATGCGTTGCTTGTGAGCATTCCGGGTCATCTCAATGGTGGATGTTGGATACAGAATGCTGGATTTGATGGGGCCTTAGGAGTAAGAACTATTAGGTTCTTACATTCTACCCCAAAGTCCCATCAGTAAAACAAATATTGAAGCTAGATGTCTGGATTTGATACAGAATGATCTTTTCTGAACAGAACTGCCTTTAGTGGCTGACCAGGATGTTTGCTACAGTGAACCTGAAGAGAGGTACTTCCTCACTATTTTGTTATTGTGTCATGTCCAGGCAGCAAAGGGCCAGAGAGAGGTTGGCTACATTCACATATAACATGAAACCGGAGTCCAAAGACTCGTGTTTTGAAAACGATGCAATCAAAAGTGGGCAATTTGTTAAAAAAAAATGGACCCACAGTTTCTCTCCCTGGACTGTGGTTTGCACCTTCGGTTTATAGTGAGGTCCACCGCCAGGACCTACGGTTCCATGGTGCCAGTGTTACATCCAAATTCTTGCACCAGAGTCTGTTTTTTTGCAACTGGAGTTGAGGGAGGAAGCTCCTCCCTTGCTCTGGGTGATATTGTCTGCAGGAATGTCCTTCAGTAAAGAAGGAAGCCTGGGCAGCCAGTTCCCCCTGCTTGCTACAGTCAGCAAGACTCAAGACTGCAGAGAGGAAGCTCCCCTAAACATCTGAATTCAGATGGGAGAGTGGTAGCAAGAGGGCATAGAATTGTGGGTCCATCGGACCTGTGGTTCTGCATTACATCAGAAGGTGGATGTCTTCTTCATGATCCCTGTCTCATGTATATGGAGCTGGCCCTTAAATCATCTAAATGTTGCTCGTCATCTGATGAGCTTGAAAGGTTTTGATAGGACTACCTGAATTTGTCAGTGGTGTTTGCATGCATATCTGTAAGTTTTCCACTGAATTCTTAAAAAAGAAAAATGCAAAGCTTAAGGGCATAAGAAGAATCCTGCATCAGAGCAAGAATGAGTCCTGGACAGAAATGACTCTAGAACAGGGCTGCTGAACTTCGGCCCTTCTGCAGATGTTGGCCTACAACTCCCATAATCCTTGGCTATTGGCCACTGTCGCTGGGAATTATGGGAGCTGTAGTCCAAAAACAGCTGGAGGGCCTAAGTTGAGCAGGCCTGCTCTAGAACAACTAGTTTTGGGGGAGCAAAGAATGTTATTAGGTTATTATATCTAATATAATATTAGAATGTTAATGCTATACATTATACAGAGGTACGGTAATGTTGTTAGCTTATTTAACTTATTAATGAAGCTTGGTGGACGTTTTCAAACTTTCAGAAAATGGGCCAGATTCCTCTTATACAATGAGGCTATTCTGACGATCAGCAAACATTGGCCTAGCCTCCGCTAGCCCGATTTTTGCTGATCGGCAGAACCACCGGGCTCGCAGCCGAGCTCGGTGGTTCTGGAGCGGCTAACCCGCTCTGGAACCCCTGGTAAAAAGCAGCTTTGCAGAGCGAGTGCTCCGCAAACCTGCTTTTTACAATCGTGAGTAGCCGCATCGCACCTTTGTGTCACGCCTACTCATGAGTAGACCCCTGGCCGGGAGGCGAAAAGCCACCTCCTGGCTCCGGGGGTCTCCCCAGTATGCCCTGCGCGCTCACACAGGACATACTGGGGCCTGCGGAGGCCACACGGCCCCCAAGCTCCCCAGCCCCCTCCGGCTCCGTCACGGAGCCGGCAACTGTGTGGGCGGCCAATTCGGCTGCCCAGGGCTCCCTGCCCGCTCGTCTGCAGGGAGTGCGAGCTTAGCCCGCTCTCCCCGCAGTTTCTAAAAAAGCGGGTCTCACGGATCGTGAGACCTGTCTCAATATTGTCTACCGATCTGCTTTCCAAGCAAGTTTTCTCTTTCTGTCTCTTCTCTTCCATGTGGCAGGAAAGACTGGGTGAGGAGTGAGATCAAGACCAAGCCAGCTGAAATCTGCAGGAGAGGTAACCTGACACTCCCGCCTTGCACACATAGCCTCACCTAGCATATTTCCTGTTCAGGGAGGAAGCTCAGGGGTTGGCCTGGCTCCTGGGAGGCTGGAGAAGTCTACTACCTACCTGGCTGCACCAGCTTCTGCTGCTTGTTCTGGAGTAGAGGGGTGAATGAATGATGCTTATTTATGTAATGGAGGCATTTAAAAATAATTCAAGCTATAGGACCATAATCAAGCTTTTTGCCAGCTGTGTTTCATTCAACAACTCTGACCATTCCTTGAGGAGAATAACCTGAAAACAGTGGTACACCAGTTGGTAACCTCCAGGTTGGACTACTGCAAGGCGCTCTATGTAGGGCTGCCTTTGTATGTAGTTTGGAAACTGCAGTTCGTTCACAATGCAGCATCCAGATTGGTCTCTGGGGTATCCTGGAGAGACCACATTATGCCTGTTCTTAAACAGTTGCTCTGGCTGCCGATATGTTTCCAAGCAAAGTACAAAGTGCTGGTTATTACCTTTAAAGCCCTGAATGGCTTAGGCCTGGGTTACCTGAAAGAGCACCCTTCTCTACAAGACCCCCACCACAAATTAAGATCATCAGGAGGGGTCCGTCTTCGGGTGCCACCGGTTCATCTGGTGGCAACTTGGGATTGGGCCTTCTCAGCTGCCACCCCTGGGTTGTGGAACATGCTCTCTGTGGATATGAGAGGGTTATCTTCCTTGGAGGCCCTCAGGGGAGCATTAAAGACCCATCCTTTTATCTTGGCATGTAATGATACCTAGTTTTAATTTCAGTTTTCATCTGGCTTAAAAGTTTTTTTTAAAAAAGACTTAATTGTAATTGTCTTCTTATGTGTTTTTGATTTTAATGTAAACCACCCTGAGCCACTTTAGGAAGAGCAGCATATACATTGAATGAATGAATGAAATGCTATGACTGTATAGTCTGACCCTTTGCTGAAAGGTTCAAGCCTGGTGGATGGGGGATTGAAAAGGGGAGCAGGAAATATGTTGCGGGAAGTATCTACTACCCCTTGGAGGAATTCCTAGTCTTGTATCCAGGCTGGTTAAAGTGTATGAAAATAAGAAATGGGGTTCTGAAATATATCCGGGGCTAGGGAGCAGTTTCAAACCGGGCTGTTGGACTGGGAGGGAGATGCCAGTGAGGTAACTGTGCTCCTACCCTGCTGCACCATTGCCAAGGAAGGAACTGAGCAGAGATACTGGTGGCTCCACAATCCTATTCAGACATTTAAGTGAAAATGCTCCCAATGCCTGATCCATGCTGTCGATCATGGAAGCACCTGGCATGGTGATCACAGCATTTCCCTCTTCACACAAACTCCACTGTAACCATACTACTGTGAGGGGAAGTGGTTGAATGAGACACTGGGGTAGGACTTCCGACCTGCTTCAGCACTGTAAGTGTGTTGGGAGAATTTTTTTAATTTCAATTTCTGACATGAATCGTTGCAGTTCTGTTGGTGGTGACAGTTATGCCGTATCCATCTTCTTTTTCATTTGATCTGATCTGCTTTCTCATGGTGGGGGAAAAGCATTTTGAAGACTCGATGTGCAAATTACTTCTGGGAAATAGGTGGTAAGGATATACGAATAAAAATATGGGAAGCTGCCTTGTACTGAGTTACAGGTGAAACTTGGAAAATTAGAATATCGTGCAAAAGTCCATTAATTTCAGTAATGCAAATTAAAAGGTGAAACTGATATATGAGACAGACGCATTACATGCAAAGCGAGATAAGTCAAGCCTTAATTTGTTATAATTGTGATGATCATGGCGTACAGCTCATGAAAACCCCAAATCCACAATCCCAGAAAATTAGAATATTACATGGAACCAAGAAGACAAGGATTGTAGAATAGAACAATATCGGACCTCTGAAAAGTATACAGTGTACTGTGCTTGATTGGCCAGCAAACTCGCCTGACCTGACCCCATAGAGAATCTATGGGGCATTGCCGAGAGAAGGATGAGAGACATGAGACCAAACAATGCAGAAGAGCTAAAGGCCGCTAATGAAGCATCCTGGTCTTCCATAACACCTCATCAGTGCCACAGGCTGATAGCATCCATGCCACGCCGCATTGAGGCAGTAATTGCTGCAAAAGGGGCCCAAACCAAGTACTGAATACATATGCATGCTTATACTTTTCAGAGGTCCGATATTGTTCTGTTCTACAATCCTTGTCTTCTTGGTTCCATGTAATATTCTAATTTTCTGGGATTGTGGATTTGGGGTTTTCATGAGCTGTATGCCATGATCATCACAATTATAACAAATTAAGGCTTGACTTATCTCACTTTGCATGTAATGCGTCTGTCTCATATATCAGTTTCACCTTTTAATTTGCATTACTGAAATTAATGGACTTTTGCGCGATATTCTAATTTTCCGAGTTTCATCTGTAGATCATTGGTCTGTCTAGCTCAGTATTATCTTCACTGACTGGTTGCAGCTCTCCAAGGCTTCAGGTAGGATTCTTTCCCAGCCCTACCTGGAGGCACCATGGATTGAAGCTGGGACCTTTTGCATGCCAAGCAGATATTCTACCACTCAGAGGTGTATCTAGGGAAAATAGCACCTAGGGCAAGCACTGAAATTGCGCCCGTCCAAACATCTGACACCCATCCTTCAGGTAACTTTTCCATAATATTGCTCAAAAATACAAGTTCAGACACTTTCAGGAGAAACAGGTTGTAAGCAACACACACAGGCATACACATGCACATACAACCACACATGTGCCAGTCACCTTCCTAAGGAAACACAGCACATCCATGTGCTGGGCATGCCTCCATGGAGCTAAGCAGTGGAAGCTCTCTTTAACAAATGCACTACCACCTCAGCACACCTCACTACACGTTGCTGCCTCCAAGAAATTCAGGGAAATTTTCTGTCCAAACAGCTTTTGCCTTAGAGAGAGATGGTTGCAATAGAAAATCCTAGGGGCCTCAAACAATCTGAAATTATCCAGCAGCTTACAATAGGCTTGGATCTAGCAGCCTGATCAGGAAGAAGGTGGAAGTTGCAGCTAGCCACAGAACAGCAAAACAGTGTGATATTCAGTTTTTTTCAAAGCACCACACAAGTTAAAGGCAGGCACTTTCCAAGTTTGAAATCCCACAAACCTTATAATCAGATTGCTTGACAAATATTCAGATAAAGATAGAGCTCTGTAGAGAGAATTAAACAGCATGCAAGTGAATATTTCCATTTTATTCTTTGCCTCTCCCTTGCTACCCTTCAGTTTTGCCAGCTTACAAGGTATTAAACTAACATTGTCTTTTAAAGGGATGTTTGGTCCACTTACTTTTGTGCCATTTATATCTGTTTTTTAAATTCTCGGGTCCCTTGCTAATAACTTTGCATTCTTCTGACTCCCTAGATCAAGGAAAAATCTAGACTTGAGTATTGCAGATGCCATTTGAGCATGTGCAGCAGACATTTTTGTTTTCAACAGCCTTTTTTATTTTTAAAAAATGCATGCTCAAATGGTCCCTGCGAGGTCCTATGCCTTGCCAGGCCTTGCAGAGGCCTTTTGAGCATGTGCGGCAACCTCCAAAATGGCCACTGCACTGATCTTTGTAGGCCCAAACAGGCCTGAAAATCAGCCCAGGACAGCCTGCGGCAGTGATCTAAGAGGCTGGCGGGGGAGGGGGAAACTTTGCAGACCCCCCCGGAAGCCCCCCAGAATCTTTGCAGACCCCCCCGAAGCCCCCCAAAGGGTCTACAGGTAAAAAACAATAATTTCAAAAAAATCCGTGAATTGGGGAGGGGGTGGGGCGCAGCATGCCCCCCCAGTGGCACCTAGGGTACGTGCCCTGGCGGCCCCCCGCCCCGTTTCACCTATGCTACCACTGAGTTCCATCCCCATCCCCCAATGAGAATATGCATCTGAAAGGAAATCCATATGTATATCTGATGGTATATCCTGTTGGTGGGTAACCCTGTGCTGCAAAAGGGAATGAGCTCTGTGCACTTGCATATTCAGGGGAAGAGCCACTGATGCCTTTCCCCTCTCTCCCATCTACACAGGAAGCTTGCAGTCCAAAAGGGCTGATCAAGAGCAGTACCAAAGCACATTGCATATTTGGCAGTCACGCAGCAGCCAGTTTGTTACATTTTATTTCCCTTTCATTTGTTTCTCCCAATTCAAGAGTGTCTTTTTTTTTTTTAATGTAGTTTAAGGATTTAATTATCTGGGCTAGGGGTTCTGTGGTTGATGGATGAGCAGTAGATCCCATGGAAAGCAATGGATGCATCTGCTTTTGGAAGCATGTTTGGATACACATCTGATTTGTACCTGCTAACCTGCAGTGCCTAAAAATAATATCAGATTCTCTGTGGAATATCAGTGAGTATCTTAGACCATGGAACAGGAAAGCAGAAAACTGGGGAAATAAAGACGCTGGCTGACATACAGAGTAAGAATGTACCAATGCAGCAAAGGAGCAGCCTAACAGAGCTTCCCAATTAACTGCACTGGTACAGTGAGGAAGGGTTGATTTTTGCTAATCTCCTTTTCTCCAGGAAGCCCGCTAGGCCACCCAAGAATATGTCCCCAAGGGCTGTAGAACCCTCAAGGACATAGTTTTGAGTGGCACAGAGGGATTCCTGGGGAAGGGGAGGGCCTCAAAAATTGCCACTTCCCCACTACACCAGTGCAGTTAGGTGGTACGTTCTGTTATCCTGTTCTCTCCCTGCACAGGTGCATCCTTGCTCTGTATGTTAGTGCAGTTTCCATACATCCTTAGACTTGAAGCTTTGCTTGAAGGAGTTCTCCTGGGTAAGCATTACACACTTTCAGATTAAGCAAATTGTAGGGCTGCTGCCTAACGCAGTTAACTTTTCTCCGGTTAGAAATTAATTGCAACACGAAGTCATGAGAAATCATTTTAAAAAATAGAAATAATGACCAAAAAACTCAGGGAGTGATAGAAAAAGAGGGGAGGGGGGCTGAATTATTTTAAAACTTAATTTAATAAAGTGTGTTACAGATGCTGAAAAATGCATTTACTTCTGAACTGGCAGGACGGTGTATTGTGAAGTAGAATTTAGCTGTAATGGGGTTTCTGGGCCATCAGCTGCAATAATTATTTTTCTCGATTGCCTTGGCCATTTTGTATAATGATTTCTAGGTGTGCATTTGCAAATACATGAGAGGGAGAGAATGCTTGCACATTGATATGTGCAAATGAGTGCTTTATTTACATCCCATTCTGGCTTCTTTCCCCCATACACTACCCCCCATCCCAAAAATGGTTTGTGCTATGGATCAGCAACATCAAGGAATTTGGATTACAAGACACAAGAGCTTATTTGGAAGGTGAATGACCAAATGTTGATAGAGAAGTTTGCTAAGGTGGTAGGATAAAGCAGGGCTGGGCAGCACCAATTTCTTTTTTGCTTTCGCTTTAGGAATCTTAGTATTACATGCTTTACAAATAATGAATAATAATTCTGCATTATCCACTTTGGTTTGCTTTAATGACAGGCTAAAATCAAGTGCAAGGAACAGGACACAATGGTTAATTTAAGCATCAGGCCATCCATCAAACAAGAAAACTGAAATCAGAAGACGGAAATAATAAATATCCAAGATCTGGTTTACAATCCACAAACTGATCACCATAAAAAAAATGGTAAGGCATTTTGCTATTGCCCTCCCAAAATTAACTGCATTCTATGTTAGGTCCCTGTTACTACTGGCGAATAAATTAAAACTGAGAACTTTCAGCTCAAAATTCAGAGAGTGCTCAAAAACCATCCCCAGCTGACTTTACTAGCTGACATTGTTGCAACTTTCACAGTAAAGTAAAGGCTTTACTCAAAGGCAGTCTGCAGAATTCTGATCAGTTAGTGTTGAAGCCATGATATATTATGGGCTGCCTCAGAATTAGAAACAATAAAGCAATAAGAACATATGAACAGACCTGCTGGATCAGGCCCAAGTCCCATCTAGTCCAGCATCCTATTTTGCACAGTGGCCCACCAGATGCCTCTGAGAAGCTCACAGGCAAGAGGTATGTGCATGTCCTCTCTCCTGCTGTTGCTCCCCTGCAACTGGTACACAGAGGCATCCTGCCTTTGAGGCTGGAGGTGGCCTTTAGCCCTCCAACTAGTAGCCAATGATAGACCTCTCCTCCATGAAGTTATCCAAACCCCTCTTAAAGCCATCCAGGTTGTTGGCTGTCACCACATCTTGTGGCAGAGAATTCCCCAAGTTGATTATGCATTGTGTGAAAAAGTACTTCCATTTGCTGATCCTAAATTTCCTGACAATCAATTTCATGGGATGATCCTTGGGTCTAGTGTTACGTGAGAAGGAGCAGAATTTCCCTCTATCCACTTTCTCCACACCATGCATGATTTTATAGACCTCTATCATATCTCCCCGCAGTCATCTTCTTTCTAAACTAAATAGCCCCAGCTGTTGTAGCCTTGCCTCATAAAAAAATAAGGCGCTCTAGGCCCTTGATCATCTTGGTTGCCCTATTCTGCACCTTTTCCAGATCTACCATGTCCTTTTTTAGATGTGGCCATAATTGTACACACTACTCCAGGTGTGGCCACACCAGCATTTTGTATAAATGCATTATAATATTAGCCGTTTTTCCCCCAGCCCCCTTCCTAAAGATCCCTAGCATGGAATTGGCCTTTTTCACAGCTGCCGCACATTGAGTCGACACTTGCAACTTTTTGGGTGGAGCATTCTTCAAGTTGAGAAATTTCCCATTCTTTTTGTTCAAACCCTCCTTCTCCCCAACCTTGTCACTCACTGAGTTCCATGAGCTCTGCCTATCTGGTTGTCTGTTAAATATCCTCTGAACATTCCACTCCATTGAGTTATATTGGGGCAGTTTGGGTGGGTTTTTGTGATTGTTTGTTGACTCCTTCGGATTTTTTCTTCACATTTTTGTGAAACCAATATATCTGCAGATTATCCTGAGTTTGCCAGTACCTTCCTTTTGCCTGCAAG
Source organism: Hemicordylus capensis (assembly GCF_027244095.1). NCBI lineage: Eukaryota > Metazoa > Chordata > Lepidosauria > Squamata > Cordylidae > Hemicordylus > Hemicordylus capensis. Next base: position 7,473,712 of record NC_069658.1, read on the forward strand.
TGCTCCAATTATGCATCCATAAGGATTATGACATTTCCAGGTCTTTGGAAACAATTATAAGATATGATGATGGCAATAATAACACTTTTGCAAGGATCTATACAACAAGAGTTGTTCCATGTGCAGAATTGTACAGATGTAGTTTAACTTTATTTCTTTCTTTCTTTCTTTCTTTCTTTATAATATCTATCTATCTATCTATCTATCTATCTATCTATCTATTTATTTATTTATTTATTTATTTATTTAGAATATTTATACTCTGCCCCTCCAGTACACTATTGCTCGGAGTGGCTCAGAACATTAATAAAAAAATACAATGTAAAAGTAACATGACTAATAAAACTAACCAGATTTAAGTTAAACAAGTTCAGCCAGGCAAAAAACACATTTAATATTACTTTAAAAAAAAATCCAAATTAAAAGTTATTTTAAAAGCTAAAAACTGGGAACTGTAAAAACTAAAGAACCTACCAGATATAAACAGAGATGGGACATGAAAAAGCCACATTAAATTGATGTGTTTTGCAAAATCAAGAGTTGTCTAGGTTATCTGTTGACAAGTAGTTAGCTATAACCCCTTAGAATTAACAAACAAAGATTTACTATAAATTAATAAGACCTAACCTTTATTTATTTTTGTTCATATGCCACCCTATATAGAATCTCAGGGCAGTTTACAATTTAACCAACGAACGAAACACTAAAAATCAAGTTAAAACAAACTAAAATTACCTTCAATAAAACCCGAATACTTTAAAACAATTATTTTAATACCATTAGGAAAATGTCTTCTAAAAGAAGATTTTCAAAACTGAAACCTAGCCCTAATGTTTGTTGAGAATAGATCGTAATTTCCTCCTGATAAATGGTGCATTAGATTACCGATTTCGGGCTGTGGGAGCCTCCATATTATGTACAGCATTTACACTATGGCTTTGTAGAATTCTAATGAAATGTGTGAATTTTTAATAGAATGATATAATTCTTCACTGCACACTTCCTCCTGTTTTCCATGGATTTGAATGATTTTATTCATTAATTTCAAAATGCCTTTTTTGTTGATATTTTGCAAGGTTTTGCTTAGCCTTTCATTTTCTCGAGATGTGGACTTTTTAAAAACATGTTTTCTGAATGCAAAGAACATGGAGAAAGATGTACAGCAGATCACTTGCAACGTTTTTGTCATTGCTGGATGATGCTATTATCTAAAAACACTTACACAAGGGAATGCATGATACATGTATTTTGTGAATTGGTGGAGACAGATGGGTTTCTTGTTCTCATCAATATGTTTGACTAGGCTTTTCTAGGTGAGTGAAATGTTCCAGACTGAAAAGGACCCTGCCATTTCCTGTATCTCTGCGGCCACAGAATAGGGCTGCTGCTCAGTCGTGGAAAATGTGTTTGGCATGCAGATAGTTCCCTGATTTAACCCCTGGCAATTCCAGAACAGGCAGGGATTGACCATGTCTGAAGCTTTTGAGAGACACTGGGGCTGTTCCCACGATCATGCAAAATTGGGCTAGGGGAGCCTAGCCCAATTTTGCCTGATCGTGGGAGCCACCGGGCTTGGAGGAGAGCCCGGTGGCTCCCAGGCGGTTAACCCGCCTAAGTACCCCTCCCCTTAAACCGGGTTTGCAGAGCAAACATGGTTTTTAAGATCATGAATAACTGTGCAGCGCGGCTCCATGGCACAGTTACTCATGAGGAGACCCCGGAGGAGAGGGAAAAAACTGCCTCCCGGCTCCGGGGGTCTCACCAGCATGGTGCGCAGGGCATGCCGGAGCTTCTGGGGGCCAATCGGCCCCCGCTCCCCCCAGGCTCCGCCGGCTCCGTCACGGAGCCAGCAATTGTGTGGGAGGCCGATCCGGCCACCCAGGCCTCCCTCCCTGATCGTCTGTGGGGAGAGTGGGATTAGCTCACTCTTCCCGCTCTGCTGCACAAACTGGGTCTCACTGATCGTGAGACTCAGCTCACTGTTGGTTATTGTAGACAATACTGAGCCCTTTCTCATGACTGGTGAGAAAGTGAGGAAGCCTTTAAAAGGATACCTCCTTGCAGATGATCCTCATTGAGAGTCTGGGTGCAGAGATTACATGCCCAGATGTACAGCTGCCTCCTCAGGCAGTGTGGAGATCGAGGAGCCAGGAGGCATCACCCCACCCCCCAGAACCCCCATGTGTGTATGGTGCATACAGCCGTGTGTGCAGTGCAAGCAGCCGGGGCTGGCAGTCGATTACAAAGAGAGCACTTGCTTAGGAGGGTGGCTGATTTGTCAGGTTTGCTGCTGAGTGCCTGGGCTTGGCTTTGTTTGCCCGGTTTTGTCTGTACGTGAGAACAGCCTCACTGAGTGTGATGGACATGACTAAGTATAGGGCAGCTTTATATATTCATCATGGCTCCCTCACAGCTGAGCCACATGCACTGGATTTTAAACATACAAGTTGCCACCAAATTTCACCCACAGCCAAGTCAGTCCATGTGCTTCTCATCTCACTAGGTACAATTCCTCCTTCATATCCTTTGGGGCAACATCCCTTTCACAATACAATGCACTACAGATAGTTTACTATTTCTCAGTACCCCATCTGAGCTATTGCTGAGACAGAGGCACTTCACACAAACTATATGAAGTACTGAAAGGAGGTCTGCAGGGAGAGCAGGTTTGACCCACTCTCCCCGCAGATGACCCCCTAGCCCTCCTTGGGTGGCTGGATTGGCTGCCAGGACTATTACGGGCTCCATCTTGGAGCCAGTGTGGAGTGAGTGCATGGAATGAGTGTGAGTATGGGGAGCCTCTCAACACTGTTTGGGAGGCTACTTATCTGTTGGTGCTCCATGACGCTATGCGGCACCAACACATGATCACTTAACCTGGGTTTTGGGCATGCTCGCTGTGGTGGGCTACTTTAGAAAGCTCACCACCTAGCTGCCACCAGGAGCCACACAGTTCTCAGCAGTTCACACGTGCAGCGGAAACCAGGCTGGGCTTCCCTAGCCCAGTTTTTGCCACGTGTGAGAATAGCTTCATTGGCATCTTACAGACTAGGGGCTTCACAACAGAAGGGGTAGCAAAAGCTGGGAAGCGCTTTTACTGCGGTTCATTGCAGGCTGTTCACAAACCCAGTTTCTCTTTCTGATCTTCTCCCACTTCCTTCCTTCCACACGTGGCCAAGTTTGCAAGGAAACATTTCAGTTGCTATGCCCGAGTTCCCCCCTTTCCCCCCTTGCCCACCTCAGTCTCTGCAAGTTGCTTGCATTCTCTGCCTGGGCATGTGAGTGCAGACTTGGGTAGCGCCAACCCCCTTCTCTCTGCTACAGTCCCTGTGGTCAACAGTCAGAGGGAGCTCAGGTGCACTTTTAGCAGTGTCTCTCCCCATCCATCCTTATACCTAGAACTCTTTTCCTTGGCAATTATAGAAAGGTGGCTGTCCTGCCTTGTAGGTCAGCTGCTGCTCTATGGTCCCTCCAGGGGTGAGTGTTGTTCCTGCCAGTGTTGGCCGCCAGCCCAGCCCAGACTCAGAAGGAAAGAGAGGGGGTTGTGACACCCACAAAACTTCCCCTTTCAGGCCTTTCTCCATGGCTGACTCCTCACTGGAACTGCGGCCACCTCTGTCGCTCTGCCCCTTATCATCACTGGCCAGCTGTTTTTAAAGACTGTTTTGCATGCCATACATCTTGGCCTCACCATTCCTGTTTCCTCCCCTCTATTGTTTATTAAAGGTATCCCGACCCCACTTCCTCTTCCTGACCATCCCAAGTTCCCCCGACATAGTGCTCCCATGATGTCACATGTGGGCACCTGGATAACGCTGCTGCTGTCGGGCCACCAGCTCCCACTTGCATCTCCCCAGGAGTGTCCTCTGTTGGGGCTGACTGCTTGCTCCTGTCTCCCAGACCACCCTCTCTTCCTTCCTCTGTAGAGTGAGTTGGGTCAGTGGAGGGCATGCTGGAGAGACCCCCAAACTGGGAGGCTGCATTTAGCTTCCCTGGCGAAGGTCTCCTCATGAGTTGCTGCAGCACAGAGCCTCACCGTGGCAACTCACAATTAAAAAAATGGGTTAGCGGAGCACTCGCTCCACTAACCTTGGCTATGGGGAGGGGAAAATAGTGGTGTTTGCTCCCGTGGCAGAAGATGATCAACAAAAAGAGGGCTAGGCTCCCTTAGCCCACTTTTTGTTGAAGGTATGACTTGCCTCTGAGTCTTATAGCTGAATGGGAATCTAAACTCACTTATGTGGCCTTCAGGGAGTAGTCAACATCTCCCAGCTGTGGCTGGCCTATCTAACAGGACAATGTAACACCGATTTTCAAAAAGGGATCTGGGGCGATCTGGGAAATTACCGGCCAGTTAGCTTACCATCTATTCCAGGCAAAGTGATGGAAAGCATTCTCAAGGATAAAATTGTAAAGCACATAGCAGAACAGGCCCTGTTCGCACAGCGCATGCTGGAGCTTCCAGGGGCCGCATGGCCCCTCGAACTCACTAGTTACGTACCGGAGCCGGCGGTCGTGTGGGCAGCTGGTTTGGCTGACTGCAGCTGACTGACGGGTCATCTGCGAGGAGAGCAGGCTAAGCCTGCTCTCCTCACAAACCCCATCTTGGTTGTTCCCACTGATCGTGGGAACTGCCTCACTGAGTTACTACCGGCCAATGTATCTCTCAGCCTAACCTACCTCACAGGGTTCTTATAAGGATAAACATAATCATGTGCAATTCATTAGAGGAACAGCAGGAGATAAATGTTAAAATAAATAATATTAATACGTTTACAAAGGGCAAAATCTGCATTGCAACCCTTAGCATATTTTCTCAGAAGAAAGTTCCATGGAGTTTGTAGCATTTGGGTCTGATTCTACTGTGTGAGTTAAGTTTATTTCCAGACATTTTTCACCTTTAAGATAACTTAGGCTTCTTTGCTTCAGCTATATCTCCTCTGCCACCATTTGTTTGCTGTGAAGCCTCCATATCATTTCAGGTTTCTTATCCTAGTAGCATGACCTTGCAGACATGGCGAAGGTTGCCGTCAGGAATCACTTAGTCAGAGGTGTTTCAAACAAAACAAGAATAACATTTATTAACAATGAGTTCTGAGATTTGTGCACACTACTAGCAAGTAGGTCTGTGGTCTTACTTAGCTATAATGTGGATGCTGTTGCTTTACACAGAGCTTGGTTTCTTTACACTTTGTTCTTAAACTTAAACTCAGTTCCTTCCTAGAATTGCCCTTTTCTTTGGTTTTTACCTCAGACCTGTGTTACCAGCTGAGCTGTCCGGCTCCCTGAAGCCTCCCTGTTTACAGCTGCATCTCCAGGCTTGGAGATTAAACTTTTGCTATGCTCAGGAGCTGCACTGCAATGTGAGCTCCCAGTTTTTGTTATACATGGGGACATGTCACTTGGTAGTGGACTGGTCAGCCCTAGATTTGGGCTGCAAGTAACACAAATTGCAAAGGGGATTAGCTTCACACGCCCTTTCCCTATGTGGGGACCTGGCTAAGCAGACTCCAGAGAACGAGCTACTGACAGTTATTTTGCATCTGAGGTCATTTTGGACTTAAGATGAACTCTAAAACTCCCCTCATCCTCCTGCAAGAGAGATAACACCTGATACTAACAAAGCAATTAGGCCAAGAAGGGAAGGCAGATAAGACAAGTGCAGCAGCAGACTCCCTCACAAAAGGGATGAGTCAGTGACATAACTTTCAAAAGGTGCCCATCAAAACTTTTGATAGAATTATTGGGAGAGTCAGTCCCAACACAGGCTATGCTTTGACACACCTGCACACTCTGATTTCCATTACAATCAGCCTTGCATACAATAGGCAATTCACACACCTTCCTACTCAAGAAGGACGATCAGACAAAATGCATTCTGAAAAAGCCTGTCTGAACTCTTCTATTCAGAAAAGTATTATAAAAGAAATATGTGCTCGCACAGGGCATACTGGACCTACCCCCGAACTCCCCAGCTCTGGCCGGCTCCATGATGCAGCTGGTAGTTGTGTGGGCAGCCGCTGCGGCCACCCAGAGCAGACTACTGCTCGTGTGCGGAGAGAGGGGACTAAGCCGCTCCCTCTGGAACCCTCCTAGAGGCTCTTCACACGAATCATGTGAAGAGCCTCAATGGATTACATGACAAGCAGAAATGGCAAAAGGTGGTCTAAAACCAGTTCATCACTGTCCCAAAGCGTACTTCAAACATGAGCACACAGGAATAGCATGTGGAACAATCAGAGACACGGAGAGGCTATTCACACAAGCATACAAAACTGGGCTAAGGGAGCCCAACCTGGTTTTGTATGCTTGTGTGAACTCCTGGGATCAGGCCCAAACCTAGTGTCTACATGGCAGCAAACCTGCCTAAGTAGCCGCCTTCTCACATGACGTTAAGGGAGCAAGCACTCCCTTAACCTTATTTTATTGATTGTGTGTCAGCTGCTGGTGCTTGCAATCATGGCTGGCACACTCGGGGGGAGGTGGGAACCTAATAATGCACTGTGCACTCTTGGGAGATGATTTTGATCTGCCATTCTGGATGGGGCCATGCTCCTCCGGAAGGAACAGGTACACACTCTGGGGATACTTCTGGATCTGGACATCTCCTTGGTGGCCCAGGTTGAGGCGGGGGCCCGCGGTATTACTAACCCTAACCCTAAACAACTTAGGCCCTACGTATTTAAGAGAACGTGTTCTTTGCCATGATCCCCATCGTGGGTAGAGATCTTCTGGAGAGGTCCGTCTGCGGTTGCCACCAGTTAATCTGGTGGCTACTCAGGAACGGGCCTTCTCCGTTGTTGCCCCTGGACTTTGGAATGTGCTCCCTGTTGAAATAAGAACCTCCCCATTTCTGGCAACTTTAAAAAAGGCACTGAAGACACATTTGTTCACCCAAGCTTGTAATTAGACATATAGTTTTAATACCTTTAATGCTGGGTTTTAAATTATTTTAATTGTAAAGCACCCAGAGATGCAAGTTTTGGGCAGTATAGAAATATGTTAAATAAAATAAAATAAAATAAAATAAAATAACCCATTTCCTGTACTGGCTTGGCATTAAAGGATTCCAGTTTGTCTAACAAATCGTGTCCTGAAGCAGACAAGTCTGAGCCGCCCAAAATATCGCTTGGTTCATCTGTCAGCTGGGTTGTCTCAGCCAACCCAGCAGGCAAATCCTATTGATGCTTTGATTCCCCCCCCCCCACGGTGGTTCTTGGTTTTGCTCTCTGTTCCTTCCCTTCCAATCCCTTCTCTAAGGTCACCCCCCTCACTTTGTGTCAGCCCTAGTGATGGCCATGATTTCGCCATCCAGTCTGGCTGTTCAAGAGCCAGATGCAGCGGCTAATTTTGCCAACGGACTCGCTTTGCTATTCCAGTAGACCGAAGTGGGATCTTCTGACTTAGAAGATAGAAGTTAGAAGTGGCCGTCTCCAGCCCCAGCACAGTGTCCCTCTAGTGGCTGTTGCTGTTATCTGCCTTATGTATCTTCTTCTTAGATTGTGAGCTCTTTGGGGACAGGGGACCATCTTATTTACGTATTACTTGATTTTTCTATATAAACCACTTTGAGAACTTTGATTGAAGAGTGGTATATAAATATTTTGTTGTTGTCATTCCTACAAAAGCTTTTTGTAAGCAAGGTCTCCCCCTCCTGGTTTTTAAAAGCCATTTTGCCTCCAAAAACTTCCAGTGTTCAGAAAGAGCCATGACCATGTAGTCTGAATCAGTAAAAAATGCCAATTTCTTTTCTCTGGGCTCTTATTTCTAAATACTAGCAATAGCAAAGGCTTCAGGCAGCTGTGTGGACACAGCAGGTGATGCCCCTTGGAGGACATGTTTATTTCTGCAGCAAAACCCGATAACGGTTGCCCTTTCCTGTAAAAAGTGGATCCAAATTTCTCTATCCACATTTACCACCAACCACGACAGGCCAGTCTGGTACCCTCAATTAATAGCCCATATTGTATTGGATTGAGCTTTGATTCAGGACTAACCATCACCTTTCTATCTGAGCGGGCAAAAGTCCATTGGGCAATCATTTGGGAAGAGATTCTCGCCTTTTGAGTCTTTCCAGTTATTATGTATTTAAAGGGATTGTGAGACTGGGTTGGGCCTTATTAGCAGATGCCATTTGTGCAACACATTAAAGACTGGCATTCCTTCTACGATGGAAAAAATGTCTGTTCCACTGGGGACCAAATCTGTGATGCCAAGGCTATGGGATGCTTTGTTCTGGGTTCCCCTCCCTCTTGGTGCAGCATAGCTGCAAAGGCATCTTCATTAGAACCTAACTGGATAGGAAATGGGCTCTTTTCATCCAGATAACCCAAAACTGTGGCTTGGCTCAGGGTGGTTTTTAAGTTTTCAAAAGCCTTTTGATGAATCGGCTCCCAAAGGAACTCAGGATCCTTTTTCAGCAGAGTTTAGAATGAAGCCCCTGAAAATCAATTCATGACTCCAAGGAATTTTGGAGTGCAATTTGAGTCTCTGGAATGGGCAATTCCAGAATACCTCCTCTACTTTATGTCTATCAGGGTGTCTACCCTCCCTTCCAAGAGTATTTCCTACATACTTCATTTCCTCCTTACATAAATGGAACTTGTCACAATTCATTTAGAAGCCTGTGTCCCAAACAAGCTGTATCACATTCTGTGCTTTCTTGGATATCCAGGAAAGGTTTTAGCCATAACAAACACATCATCCATGAAGGAATAGACAAATTTCCTAAGTTCAGGGGGCAAATGGTCCAGGATGCTGGAAATAACGTTACAGATTCCAGGGGATCTAGACCACCTCTGGTGGGTCCTTGTGAACAAAAGGGACTCCCTGGCATGTTGGATGCTAATCCTTATATAGTCTTCTGCATGTAATGGGATGGAATCTATCGATCGATCTATCTATCTATCTATCTATCTACCGTCCCTCCAAAATGACTCAGGGTGGTATAAAACAAATAAAAACAATTAAAATCAATTTAACAGTTAAAGTAAAAAATAAATCAATTAGACAATTAAAATCATTTAAATCTTAAAAACATTAACATTAAAGTCATTTTAAACCATCATTAAAAACTTAAACCATGAATCGAATGAAAAGCCTGGGTGAATAAATGTGTCTTCAGTGCCTTTTAAAAAGTTGTCAGAGATGGGGAGGCTCTTATTTCAACAGGGAGCACATTCCAAAGTCCAGGGGCAGCAACAGAGAAGGCCCGCCAAACAACAGAGAAGGCCCGCCAAACAACAGAGAAGTTGCCGCCAAACAAGTTGGTGGCAACTGCAGGCGAACCTCTTTAGATGATCTCAATAGGCAGTGGGGCTCATGGTGAAGAAGACGTTCTCTTAAATACCCAGGGCCTAATCTGTTTATGAAAAGCATTCATGATGTGCAATACTGTATGAAAACACATGCCATCTTTAATGGCCACAATGATGTCCTCATAATTAAGTGGAACCAGAGCTAAAGGCATGGTTGCCTTATTGACATTTCTGATGTCCACAGTCAATCTCTATTCCCCAACTTTTTAGCCACAGGCCAGATATTAGAGTTTGTGAGGCTCACCCCAGGTATTAGGATTCCTTGTTCCTTTAGCCTGTTAATTTTTCAATGACTGCCTGTCTAGCTTCTCAAGGAATCTGGTATTGATGTTGAGTGAGAAACAACATTGAGTGATAACACTTAGTCATAAAATCCAGTGGCCCATGGATTTTAGGAGTAGTATATCCCCTCACTAGGTCTGCCTCATGCTTGTGAGTTATCAAAAAATCCAGGAACTTCTTAACCCAATAATCTTCCTTGTCTAATGTGATAGGGAATGAAGGCTTCCATCTCTGCCACTAGGTTTCAGAGGGTACAACATGTGCACCCTCTGGCCCATTAGGGTTGTGGTACAGACAGTTAGAAGCTAAGTCCACTGCAAGATTGCCTGCCATCATGGTTGGAGAACCCAAAATTCCTGTGTCTGCATTAAAACAACCCTCAACTTCTGTGATTATTTTGAAGGGACCAATCTATATAAGGACCTGTTCAATGGCAACTCCAAGTTGTGTGGTAGCTCTGTGTAGCTCATTAAAGGGACACTTTGTTTAGTCATGGATGGAAGAGGTACCCAAGGCAATGGGAACACATTCATGCTTGCACCTGTATCAGTCAAATAATTGTTTCTTTTCTTCGCCAGCCCCCACCTTAATCTGAGTCCTTGGTTGACTATGTTCATCCAGCTGAAGCTCAGAAACAAAAAAACCCAATCCATTGGTAATGGGCTGGGGCTATATCATTGGACAGTATTGTGGCTCAATGTAGAGTTAGAGTCGGTGTCCTGATTCTCAATTCCTGTAAAAGTTGCAATCGGACTCAGATTGAAAGGCGAATAAGGAGAATCTGGTGGGATGGTAACATGTGGACTTCCCACTAGGTATAGGAGTTGATTCACCAAAACTTCAATAGGTTAATTATGCATTTCCCGCATGTCAGCGCTCAACTCAAGACAAAGTCCTCCCAAGCTGTATCCAGACTGAACATTACTTTGAAGGTTGAAAGTTCAGGGCGATTGGCCATAGTGTGGCTTTCTCCTTCAAGTGGATGGAGATGCAGGATAGCCAGCATCCTGGAGACAATTTGGTGGGTATTAGAACCGCAGCTCACTCGTATTAGCACCCCAGCTCACTCTTCTGGGAGCAGGAATAGGAGTTCTCTGCAATTCTGGTCTGGGCTCTTGGTAACTATTCTTAGGTCTAGGAAAAGGCATTCTCTGTAGGGGTGTTGTTTAAGAGTTATGGTAAGAGCCAAAGGTCTGAATCTGGGCTATTTTATTTCCAGGTAAGGGACCAATTGTTATAAGTCCCAGGTCACAGGGATAGCACCATGCTTCTAGCCTTCCGAACGATGTCAGCAGTATTATCTCCCACCCTTCCATTTCTTGGTTCCTATGTCAATTTTTTCAATGGACTTAATAGCCGGGTGGAATCCTTTCACCCAAGACCTTTTAAAAAGGACATCATTGAAACCCAACCTTTCTGGTCAGGAATATAAGTTCCCAAATTGGTGAGTGCCCAGAGAGTTTTCTTCTGAGCGATGTTATGTTCAGGAGTTTGACCTGGCTGTTGCTGGATTTGATCAAAGTGGCCTGGATTAAGGGGCCATTATGTGGCCTGGACATAATTACCTCAGCCCAGTCTTTGAACCATAATTCAGCGTGGTGCTCATCCACTGTCAAATTAGAAAATAAGGAAGGATCGATGGCCTCCCTCTCTGTGCATGCAGTAGCGAGGGAATTCAGGTCTGAGACAGAAAGATCTCATGCCCTAATCTGCCATGCCCTAATCATTTGAGCCTTTCATGGGAAGAGAGCTTTCTCTCCCAAAGATCCTACTGTTTTAGACAAGGCATGGATCTCATTGGAGTCCAAAGCCTTATAGGAGTCACCTCCTCTGTCTCGATGAAGGGTGCAGTCGGAGTCCCCTTTGGACTGGGTGGTCTCATTTCCAAAGATTTCTGTAAAAGTCATTGGACCTTTTCTATCATAAGCCCCCTCCTTTTCTGAGGCACACTTCCTGCTCAGATTCCTTCATTGCCTGTTCTAGCTCATGGTCAATCTGTCTTTCCATGGATTCTAAATAAATTCCGGAAGAAGTTCTCTGCATTCCAGGAGTTATCCGGGTTATTTAGAATGTCTTCAGTAATTCTGGTGCCCCCTATGGATTTCCTCATAACCTTACTTTTCGTCAAGGCACTTATGGGTTTTGTGTCTACTATATCCCCTTCCCTCTCTTCCTCTGCTGAGAACATCTGGTCTACAATGTCCTAATGTTCCTTCAAGTCCTTCCACCACCAAAATTGGAGGGGGGAGTAGGTTTAACAGGGGAGCTGATGGTGACATGTCAGAATGATTACTTTGAGTATTTCCTGCAGTTGTTACCATAGCCATTACAGAGGCTTTTAATCGCAGCTGTTTGGTCAGTCTGTTGATTTTCTCAGTGCATTTAGAATGATCGGAAGACAGCTGTTTCCTGTCCTGCTCCTTACGCTCAAGAATAAGTTGAAAAGCTGTCTCAGGGTCTTTCTTTTCCCCCCTCCAACAATCTTATTTGCTGTCTTAATGCCTCAATCTGTTCTTCAAAATTTTTAATTGTTTCATCTTTTTTGAGGCACAGACGTGTAATGTTTAAAACCTGGCCAGAAAAGGAGGAATTTTGACTATTTATCTGACTGTTCATTAACCGTTGGTTGTCCACCTGCAATTTCATGTCTGTTATTGTGGTCTGTGCTGCTTCAAATTGATCTGCCAGTTTCTGTACTTCAGAATATAAATTATTAGAAACCATAAACAGACCCATAGCACAGCAGCCTTAATTTTATTTTCTGAAGAGGATGCATTTTATCAGTTTGTCAAACTGAGTCAGGAATTCTCCCAGAGCAGAAAGTCCCCACAACGCCAAGGACATCCATGGAGAACTTCCCTTACTCTTCAGATAAGTCAGTATAGGGGGATCAACTGCTTCAGCTAAAGGAGATTCAATTTGTGCCTTGAAACAGAAATGGAACAATCCCTAATTAGCAAGGTTTAAGCCTCAAATAAGCACTTTCCAGGAAGTTAAACCAGTAGGGTCACAAACATTCACCCAGTACTTCCTTCCCCAGACAACACAAGGTCCAAAGTCTTAATATAAACAGGATTAGGGATGTGCAAAAAGTTTCGGGCACAGAACGATCTGTGCCGGAAATGAGCAATTTTGGGTGATTCGGGGCCGAACCGAATCACCCCTGATGTCCCCCGATATTTTTAGGGCCCGAGCCGAATCATCCGAATTTTGGGCCCAAAAAATTCGGGTGATTCGGTTCATGGTTGATTTTGGGGGATTTTTTTGAAGTTTTAGTGACTTTGGGGTAGTTCGGGAGCATAGCATGGGATCTGGGCAAAAAGAGTGGGGTGGGGTGGTAGTGCCTAATGGGTGCAGGCTACCACCCCAATTTCAGGGGGATCGGGCAAAGGGCTAATTTTTGGGAAATTTCTGAAGTTTTCATGTCTTTGGGGCAGATTGGGGCAGAAAGTGGGGCCTGGGGCATAATAGTGGGGTGGGATGGTAGTGCCTAATGGGTGGAGGCTACCACCCCAATTTCAGGGGGATTGGACAAAGGGCTGATTTTTTGAGAATTTTTGAAGTTTTAGTGACTTTGGGGCAGTTTGGGTGCAGAAAGTGGATCTGCCCCAAAAGAGTGGGGTGGGGTGGTAGTGCCTAATGGGTGGAGGCTACCACCCCAATTTCAGGGGGATTGGTCAGAGGGTTGATTTTTTGGGAATATTTGAAATTTTGGTGTCTTGGGGCAGATTGGGGGCAGAAAGTGGATCTGCCCCAAAGGAGTGGGGTGGGCTGGTAGATAGTGCCTAATGGGTGGAGGCTACCACCCGTCTCCAATTTCAGAGTGATTGGGCAGAGGGGTGAATTTTGGTGAATATATTTTTACTAGGTTTGTCTTCATAAGGTGAAGTGTGCTAAATTGATTACTTCCTCATATTCATAGTAACTGAGAGTTTGAAAAAGTGAAAGTGGGGTCATGAGAGTTGTTTAATTGAAAAAAATCTCATTTGCTATGATAGAATGAGAATTCACACCTCAGAAGTCAAAGCAAAATGAGGATGTGTGGACCGGTCTGGTGGTCTGGCGGTCTGGCAGTCCAGTCTGGGGGTTCAGGAGTTCGGGGCTGAACCGAACCACCACCTCCCGGTTCTGTCAGACCAGAACCGGACTGCTGGGTCCGGTCCGGCCGGTCCATGAATATTCTTTTTTTTTAAAGTCTGTTTTAAATACCTTTAGCCCCTTCAGGGGGCTTGCTGAGGCCACGGGTGTGTGTGTGTCCATGCGGGTTCCCTCTTCCCCTGCCGGCCTTCCTTATCACTGCCGCGGCCCGCCGTGGACAGGTAATTGATCATTTACGGCCCTTTGGGGCCTCCGTATGAGTGCACGGCCACCATTTGGGCAGCCACCGTGCATGCGCCAATGCCCTCTGCGAAGCCATGGCCCTTGCAGAGGGCATTGGCGCATGCACAGTGGCCATGTGCTCATGCTCATGAGGCCCAAAAGGGCCAGGAATGATCAATTACCCGGCAGCGGTGGGCCTCGGCGGTGATAAGGAAGGCCAGCGGGGGGAGAGGGAACCTGCGCGGTCACACACACACACCCCACAGCCTCAGCAAGCCCCCCGAAGGGGCTAAAGGTATTTAAAATAGACTTTAGTTTTTTTAAAAAAATATAGAAAATTCATGGACCGGTCCAGGACCGGACTGGGGGGCGGGTTCGATGTGAGGCCAGACTGAACTGGCCCGGTTCGGTTCAAGGCCGGTCCAGCCTTGAACCAAACTGGGCCAGACAGTTCCATGCACACCCCTAACTAGAAGCTAACTAGAATGTCAGAAAGATCTAAGCTAGAAGCCCTGCTGTGCACCCCAATTTTGTACCCCATCTTAGGTTACCTTTCACCTAATTAACCACCCCCTTGTTTATTTTCCAAAGAAAATAAACAAGTACCCCAAAGTTGTCCCTTTCCGTTGGTCAGATACATAACCCCATAAATTGATGCAGATCATAGTTACCATTACACAGATTCTGGTTTGCCTTATATCCTGGGCTATTGTTTTTCATAACTTTGTTCCCCTTTCAATATACAGAACACACGTGTCCTGTTACCTTCCTGTTATTTCACAGTTCAGTGTGCACACACAATAGAGGAGAACTTTATTAGCTTACTTTCCAGTAGGCTTATGAGATCACCCAGCATTCTGTGTGTGTGTCTGTCTGTGTGACCCCCCCCCATCAACTTCGCAACGCCTGGACCAATATAAACCAAATTAGGTACAGTTGTAGGGATACATAGAGACACCTCAAAAGCGTAGTTTGTGATGATGTCATCCACACCAACCCAAGATGGTGGACAAGTAAACTTTTGAAGTGCGGGTGGACTAACTTGTGAACCACTTAACCAATTTGAACTAAATTTGCTACATCTTTAGGGACACATAGGGATGACCAAATGACATTGTGTGTGATGATGTTATCCACTCCAATTCAAAACGTTGGCCACAAGAACATCTGAGGAACAAACAGGCTAATTTGTGGACTGTCTAACCCATTTGAATGAAATTGGGTAAAACTGTAGTGACACACAGGGACACCTCAGTGGTGTAGTTTGTGATGATATCATCCACCCTGATTCAAGATGGTAGAAATAAAATTTTGAGGCTCAAATGAGCTAACTTGTGAACCACAAGGGACAGGATGGGAAGAGGAAATGCCCCCCTGTGTGACTGTGCCACTTTTGAGGGAAGGCAAGCCTGAAATGGGACATGGTGGTGTCGCTGTTGCTGGGCAGCTCTATAGCCAGATAGGTGACAGCAGGGCTGGTTCTCCAAGATGTAACCAGTGAGAAGCCCTGCTGGCATAGAGCCGTGCCACCATCTGATTGCAGTTTGAAAAACCCTTTGCCCAATTTCTTTGAAATCTGCGTGGTAGCTGCATGGTAGCTTCCTTGCACCCATTGGGCACTACTACCCACCACAACCTGCTCTGGGCCACCCTGGTGCCCCCCGCGTGGAGCTACAGGGTTGCTGAAATCCCCATTATTCCCTATGGGGAAAAGCTTAAAGACATGAATCTCCTGATTCCACCAGTTGGGCACTACCACCCAACCCACTTTGGCCACCAAATGGAGGTCCAAATCTCTGATTTTTTTGGATCTGAATTGGGGTGATTTGTTTTGTACCCGAATCTGAACAATTGAGGACAGGGGTGATTTGTTTTCTCTACAAATCACCTGTATTGGCCAGATTTGGGTACAAATCATTTTGTACCCAAATCATTTCTCACACCCGAATTGTTTCACACATCCCTACTGGTTTCACATGTTTGGATGTAATGAAGTTTCAAGGGCTCCTTCTTTAACTCAAGTTTGGCATTACATATTAACCTGGCCCATCAGTTATTTATCATAACTGTAAATGAGTTAAACTAAACCCTTGAATGATTATTGATGACTGAAGCAAAGAAAGAGTGACAAGGACTTTGTGCAAAACAGTTTCAGACAAGAAGGGACAATGACAAGGATTAAGTGAAAAGCAATAACATAGGTCAAGGAAATCTAGCAAGTTAAAAAGGGATAGGGAGACAGAAAAGGGCGGCTTTAATGGAGGGAGAGGGAGTGAGTGTCCCTGGTTAGTAAAGGGGCAGGTTGAGGCTAGCTAGAGGACACAGTCAGAGTACTTCACCAAATCAAAGCTAATTCCTATCAGAGATGGAGGAAGAAAGCTAAAAGGGAAAAGGTGGGGAGAAGAAACCAAGGTCGAAGATCAATTGGTGTCAGAGAAGAGACAATTGAGGGGAAAGGAAGCATAGGAACATAGGAAACTGCCATATACCAAGTCAGAACATTGTTGTATTTAGCTCAATATTGTTTACACAGACTGGCAGCAGCTTCTCCAAGTTTGCAGGCAGGAATCTCTCTCAGCCCTAACTTGGAGATGCCAGGGAAGACTCTTGGAACTCAGATGCTCTTCCCAGAGCGGCTTTATCCCCTAAGGGGAATATCTTACTGTGCTAACACTTCTAGTCTCCCTTTCATATGCAACCAGGGTGGACCCTGCTTAGCTAAGGAGACAAGTCATGCTTGCTACCACAAGACCATCTCACCTCTCTGCAACTAGAGACAAAGGAAAATACAGAGCACTCAGTGTGGAAAGAGAAAGCAACCAGAACGGAGGGAAAGAAGTGTGGGGGTGGGGTGGGGAGGAAGGAGGGAGTTCCTAGCTAGGGGACAGATCTAGGCTATGTAGATGAAGCAGAGCCAATGAAAGCAATAGAATTAGACAAACTAGGAAGCATTGAGAAGGAAAGGCTTGAGACCATGTGAACGAAGGGGAAGCATTGCATTCTGGGAAGTAAAATCAGTGGAAGTGGCTGTCCCTGGAATGCCAGGAGGCCATCAGTGAGTTAATGGATGACTGCAGTAGAATTATGGGGGGTTAAACTACAGGTAGCCCTCATTATCTGCTGTGGAGGAATAGCTATCCCACCGTACTACCGTGGGTGACAGGTCCCACTGCTCCCACCACGTGTGAAAGAACAGCCTTGCATTCCTCCTAACCTTTTTGACTGCTGCCACCAAGTAGACTTTTGGCGAGGTCCTTCATCTTTATCAAAAATTACAAAAAACCCAAAAATAAACTCCCGTAGTGTGGAAAAGCTTATAGGCGTGAGATGGAGACAAATCGATAAGCTTCTAATTTTTTTAAATAAGAAAGTTTACTTTTAGAAAAAATTGCTTCAATTAAAATATTACTTTTGCAGCAATAAAATTACAAATTCGGTTATTAAGAGAGCAGGTCAGGGAAAAATAAAGACTAGGAAAACGCAACCACTACCCGGCCCTATACTGGCCCCTACTCAGAGTTCTCTGAGCTTTCTTTTCAGCTTCTGGCTTTCTGGGTAGTCTCTTGTTCCAATTTCAGCAGAGGTCTGGGGCTGAATTCAGCCTGGCTCTTCCTTTTCTTCTATTGATTTCAGCTAGGCTTCTATTCTTGCTGGTTGCCCACTCTCTGCTTTCCTGGACTTACAGACTTGCAGACTTCCAGACCCTTCTTCGGCAAACTCCAGCTCTGACTTGCTCCAACAGACTCTTTTGACTTCTAATATATACAGTTTACCTTGCCCAACAGGTTTTTTTAGCCATCCAATTAGAACAAACAAAATTTCCTTCCATTTCTTTAAATCTCTTTCCCCTCCAAAAATCAACTGTCAGACTACAAAAAAAAACACACAAGTTTGGACTTTTGGCCCTGCCAGCCTTCTCCATGCACAGGGTTTTGCAACCACAACATACAATAATGCAGTTTTGCGAATACAATACAATACAATTTATAATTCATTCATAATACAAAGGCTATTTACAAGAAGAAGTTGTTAACAATAACCGGATCTTGCCTATAAATTAAACATTCTCTCCCCAGTAGTTCATATAGAAAACAACTTTGGGGTGTTTTTGAAACATTTGTTTTCAGCCCACAAAAGCCTGACAGAAATCCATTTTGTGATGTATTTTGAGATAGACAAGAAGAGGGACCCATTCTTTTTTAAATTCTTCAAATTTATTTCTTAGTAGTGATGTTAATTTCACCATTTCTGCCAATTCTAGTACTTTAAGAATCCAGTCCTCTTTAGACGGGCATTGACTGTCTTTCCATTTGCGTGCAAATGTCAGTCTTGCTGCCGCTGTCAAGTACATGAAGAGGGTCCAATATTTCCTTGGGAGAGCATTGTTATCAATACCTAATAGTATTGATTCTGGATTCTTGGGGAAAGTTGTTTTAAATATTTTTTTAAGCTCGTTATATATTAAGTCCCAATAACCTCTCAATTTATTGCATGCCCACCATAAATGTAAATAGGAACCCTCTTCTTTCTTACATTTCCAACATTTATTTGACATATTCTTGTAGATTACGGCCAGCTTTTTGGGCATAAGATGCCATCTGTACATCATTTTCAAAATATTTTCCTTTAGATTAGAACAAGCAGTAAATTTTATATCTTTTATCCAAAGTTGTTCCCATTTTTCCAAGTCAATGTTATAACCAAGGTCCTGGGCCCATTTAATCATTGAGGTTTTTACTACCTCCATTCTTGTATCTTTCAATAGTAATAGGCCATACATCCTGGATATGAGTTTTTCTTCCTTATCACACAACTGTAGTTCGAATTCAGACTTTAGTTGGTTAAGACCCTTTTTACAGTCTTGTTTAAATAAAGCATTAATTTGATGGTATTGGAACCAAGAGATATTCCAATCCTGCATATGTTCTAACTTTTTCAGTTCATATTTTACACCTTGAAGGACAAGCAATTGTCGATGCGTGGGCCAGGATTGTTGCATATTTTTCTGTTTTCTAGATATAACTTCCAGTGGGGATACCCAAAGTTAGATTTTTTGCTTCTAACAAAAATTTGTTTTTCATCCATACCATATATAGACTTTTTCTAACATAATGGAGGAGAGCTGGTCTTGTGGTAGCCAGCATGACTTGTCCCCATAGCTAAGCAGGGTCTGCCCTGGTTGCATACAAATGGGAGATTTAATGTGTGAGCATTGCAAGATATTCCCCTCAGGGGATGGAGTCTCTCTTGGAATAGCGGAAGGTTCCCAGTTCCCTCCCTGGCAGCATCTCCAAGAGAGGGCTGAGAGAGATTCCTGCCTGCAACCTTGGAGAAGCTGCTGCCAGTCTGTGAAGACAATACTGAGCTAGATAGACCAATGGTCTGACTCAGTATATGGCAGTTTCCTATGTTCCTAATGATTTAGAAATTCTTTATTTACTTTTACCTTGTCATAAAATAAATATGCATGCCACCCGCATCTTAAATCAAATCCTTCCAAATCCAACAATCTTGGATTTTTTAAAATGTAATCCATTCTTTTATCCAGGTTAGGCATATCGCTTCAAAATATAACTTAAAGTTTGGTAGTGCAAATCCTCCTCTCTTCCTATAATCTGTTAGGTTTTTAAAGTTTATCCTTGGTTTTTTGCCTTGCCAGACAAAATTCCTTATATCTTTGTGCCATTGGATGAAAATTGACATTGAATTTATTATTGGTACTGTTTGGAAGAGATATAACATTTTGGGAAGAACATTCATTTTAATAACAGAAATTCTTCCACTTAGTGATAAATTCAGTCTATTCCATCTGCTCAAGTCCGTCTTTATTTCTTTCCAAGTTTTGATATAATTATTTTGAAACAATAATGCATTGTTTGTGGTAAGCGTCACTCCTAAATAATTTACCTTTTTTTCCACTTTAAAACTGGATCTCAGAGCAAATCTTTCAATGTCTTCTTTGTTCATGTTTTTAGTTAATACCTTTGTCTTGTCTTTATTTATATAGAACCCTGCCAGGTTCCTGAATGATTCTAATATCTCCAATAGTGTATCAATTGATTCTAAAGGATCTTGTAAAAATAACACTATATCATCTGCAAAGGCTCTTAATTTATATCTTTGTATCCCTATTGTCAATCCTTGTATTTTAGTCTCTTCCCTTATCATCCTACACATAATTTCCAAAATCAGTATAAACAATAATGGAGATAGGGGTCAACCTTGTCTGGTACCTTTTTGAATACTGAAGTAATCTGTAAGTTCTCTGTTAACCTTAATATTTGCTTTTTGTTCAGAATATATAGACCCAATCGCCCTTATGTAATTAACTCCAAACCCTACAGTTTCCAAAGTTTTCAATATGAATTGCCAGGAGATATTATCGAATGCTTTCTCTGCATCCAGAAATAACATGGCCAGTTGTTTGTCATTATGTTTTTCATATTATTCTAGTACATTCAAGGCGGTTCGTACATTATCCTTTATTTGCCTTTTAGATAAGAATCCTGCCTGATCTTCATGAATTAACTCTACTAAGACCCCCTCCATTCTTTTAGCCAAACGGAAGTACTTTTTCACACAACGCATAACCAGCTTGTGGAATTCTCTGCCATGAGATGTGGTGACAGCGAACAACCTGGATGGCTTTAAGAGGGGTTTGGATAACTTCATGGAGGAGAGGTCTATTGACAGCTGCTAGTCGGAGGGCTGTAGGCCACCTCCAGCCTCAGAGGCGGGGTGCCTCTGGGTACCAGTTGCGGGGAAGTAACAGCAGGAGAGAGGGCATGCCCTCAACTCCTGCCTGTGGCTTCCAGCAGCACCTGGTGGGCCACTGTGCGAAACCGGATGCTGGACTAGATGGGCCTTGGGGCTGATCCAGCAGGGCTGTTCTTATGTTCTTTTCAGCCCCACAGAACACATAGCAGTAATCCAGTCTGGAGGTTACCAGAATATGTGCCACTGTCCTGAAGTCGTTGGCATATAAGCCAAATCTGATAGAATGCACCTCTGGCCACCTCCTCAACCTGGGATATCAAGGAGAGGCTCGGATCCAGAAACACCCCCAAACTACACACCTGTTCCTTCTGGAGAAGTGTGACCCCATCTAGAACACGCAGTCCTAACTCATCTCCTGAGTTTTGAGTTTCGACCCCGCACAAATGAGTACCTCTGTCTTATCTGGATTCAGCCTCATCTTGTTACCTCTCATCCAGCCCATCACTGCCTCCAGGCAGGAATTTAGGGAGGTTATGCCTTCTTCCGATGATGCTGACATGGAGAAATAGATTTGGGTGTCATCAGCATACTGATAGCACCCTGCACCAAATCTCCTGATGATCTCTCCCAGCGGTTTCATGTAGATATTAAACAACATCGGAGACAATACGGAGCCATGGGGGACACCATACAAAAGTTCAGATTTTGAAGAACAGCAGTGTTCAAGAGCGACACCTTCTGACCAACAGAGACACATTTCCTCTGTCAATTTCCAATTGGAGATCATCTATCCGGCCAACCACAGCAGTTTCCACCTGGTAGCCTGCTCGAAAGCCAGTCTGAAATGGGTCTAGACAATCAGTTTCCTCCAAGACTGTTTGGAGCTGGGAAGCCTACATCCTCTCAATTACCTTGCCCAGCCATAGAAGGTTGGAGACAGACCTCTAGTTACTCAACTCTGAGGGATCTTCAGAAGTGGTCTAATAATTGCCTCCTTAAGACTAGGAGGCATTGTGCCCTCCCTCAGAGAAGCATTTATGATCTCTACCAGGCCTTCTACCACAACCCCCTTGCCAGATAATAAAGGCTATTTTGGGCAAGGGTCCAGAGAACAGGTGGTAAGCCACACTGCTCCAAGCAGCTCATCCATGTCCTCCGGAATCACCAACTGGAACTGATCCAACCTAACCACACAAGAGGAGTCGCTGGAACCTCCACATCAGACACTGAAGTAATTGTGGAAACTGAGTCTAAGTCAGCCCAAATAAGATTTTCCACAAAGAATTCATTAAACATGTCACAGCAGGTAATTGATGGTTTTAGATTCTGATTCAAGCGAGGAGGGGCACATATATTAGCCCTCTCACAACCCTAAACAACTCCATTGGATATGAACTTGCAGAAAAGAATTATTTCTTTGCTGTACATATTGACTGAGCATAGATCTTCAAATGTGTTCTATGTTGCAATCTGTTGGATTTCTGTCGAGTGTTTCTCCACTCGCACTCCAGTCGTCTACCTCGCTGCTTCAGCCCATGTAGTTGTTCTGTATACCAAGGGGCCAATTTTGAAACGGGTCAGAGAGGATGTTTAGGAGCAATCATGTCTACTTCCCTGGTGAATTTGCTGTTCCAGTTCTCCACCAGAGTATCAACAGGTTCGCCGGCAGAGCCAACACTAAATCCCCCCAAGGCTTCTTGGAATCCTATTTGATCCAATAAACTTCCCAAGGCAGTTCAAACAGAAAAAATTAAAACAAGACTATAAAAAGAGACAAACTATTATGCTAAAATATAAAAACATGTATCTGACTAAAAAGATTTAAAATACAAGCATAAAAGAACCATACAAAATACATTATACAAAGAAGCAGCAGTAGAGACAATCATATAAAAGCCTGGGTAAAAAAACCCCAAGATTTTACATGCTTTCTAAAAAACTGTGATGGAGAATAAGGAATGAATAGCTACCGGGAGAGCATTCCAGAGTCTGGGGGCAGCAACAGAGAAGGCCCTGTCCCGAGTGCACACCAACCAAGCCCCCCTCATTGTTGGCATCTGGAGCAGAGCTCCCTCAGATGACCTCATCAAGCACGCAGCAACCCATGGGAGCAGGTGGCGCTTAGGTATCTAGGGCCCAAACCATTAAAGGCTTTAAAGGTCAAAACCAGCACCTTGAATTGGACCCGGGGGGAAATTGGTAGCCAGTGCAGCTCTTTCAAAATGGGTGTGATGTGATCCTAGCAGGCAGCTCTAGATAAAATCCTAACTGCCGCATTTTGCACAAGCTGTAGTTTCTGAATATTATTCAAGGGCAGCCCCACATAGAGCGTGTTACAGTAATCCATTCGTGATGTGACTAAGGCATAGGTAACTGTGCCTAAATCTGCCTTCTTGAGAAAAGGATAGAGCTGACGAACTAGCTGAAGCTGTGCAAAGGCAACTCTGACCACCGCCTCCACCTGAGCTTCCAAAAGCAGCTCAGCAATACTCCCAAGCTGCATACTTGCTCCTTCAAGGGGAGTGCAACCCCACCCAGAACCAATAGAATCTCCTCATCCCAATTGGCTCTTCTACTGACCAACGTATCAAATCGATCATCTCAAATGCTGCTGAGAGGTCCAGCAGAACCAACAGGTTCACTAGAGCAACCAAGGCAGTTTCTTTCTTTCTTTTTTCCACTTTAAATTTTTATTGATTTTAACAATATCTTAACATTCACATCACATTACACAAATGTTGACTTCCCGCTCACACCTCCTCGCGAATCCCCAACTATAGAATTAACCCTTGCTATAACAATAATTCAAAACATATATCTTAAACCTTACAAACTCGATTTTAATCCACTCAACCTGCTAATATTACTAAATTTCAAATCCTGCTGAAAAATCAATATTAGAAAAAATAGTTCTTTAAGTATAATAAGAATGGTTTCCAATCTTCTTTAAAGCATTCCAAATTTTGGTCTCTTATCAGTACTGTACGTTTTGCCATCTCCACATATTCCAAAAATTTTATCAGCCAATCTTCTTTTGAGGGGAGTTCATTGCTCTTCCATTTCTGCGCATATATTATTCTAGCCGCGGTAGTAGCGTACATAAAGAATGTTAAATTTGTTGTAGAAAACACTCCTTGCGTTATTCCCAGCAGGAAGGATTCTGGCTTCTTGGGAAATGTCATTTAAATTTTTTTCTTTAACTCATTATATATCATGTCCCAAAAGGCCTTAGCCTTCCTACAAGACCACCACATATGAAAAAAAGTTCCTTCAGAGTGTCCACATTTCCAACTTTTGTTTGGGACATTTTTATACATTAATGCCAGTTTTTAGGTGTCAAATACCACCTATACATCATTTTATAATAATTTTATTTTAAAACATAGCATGCAGTGAACTTTAAATCAGTTTTCCATAATTTGTCCCAGGCTGCCATTTCTATATTATGCCCCACATCTTGAGCCCATTTTACCATAGTCATTTTAACTACTTCATCTCTTGTCTCCTCCAAAAGCACACAGCTCCTTCTCAAATCTCGACATCTGATCCTCAAATCCAACTTTAAGTTCCTTCTTATAAACTTCATTTAACTGATGGTACTGAAACCAATTACTAACCAAATTTTGTATTTCAATTAAACTTTTTAACTTACATCCCTTTTCTTGAAAACATAACAAATCCCTATAGGTACCCCATTGCAATTGCATATTTATCTCTTTACGTACTAGAGCTTCAATCGGAGATAACCATAACGGAGTTTTAGGTTCCAACCATTTTTATATTTTACCCAAACTTTCATTAAGCTCCTTCTTATATAGTGGTTAAGGAAATCTTTATGTACTTTTGTCATACCACAAATAGGAGTGCCACCCAAACCTTCTGTCAAATCCCTCCAGATCAAGTATTCTAGAATTTCTTAATGTTATCCATTCTTTTAACCACGTCAAACAAACAGCATCAAAATACAACCTTAAGTCTGGTAGGGTAAGACCGCCTCTTTCTTTTGCATCTGTTAAATTTTTAAAATTAATTCTTGGTCTTTTCCCTTGCCAAACAAATTTAGTTATGTCCTTCTGCCATTGTTTAAAACAAGTTAAAGTATTAATTATAGGAATAGTCTGAAAAAGAAACAACATTTTGGGTAAAACATTCATTTTCACCACTGAAATGCTTCCCATTAAAGATAAGTTCATATTAGACCATCCTTGTAATTCAGTTTTTAGTGTATTCCATTTTTAATGTAATTATTTGAAAACAACAAAGAATTATTATTTGTCAACCAAACACCCAGGTATTTAATTTTCTTCTTCACTTTCAGTTCACTTATTTCAAAAAATCTGTCCTTAGATTTCTGATCCATATTTTTAGTCAACACCTTCGTTTTAGTCTTATTTATATAGAACCCAGCAAATTGGCCAAATTGTTGTATTTTTTCCAAAAGTCTTCTGATCTTGTCCAATGGATTTTCTAAAAAAATCACTACATCATCCGCAAAGGCTCTTAGTTTATACTCGTTTCCCAATTTTTGGGCCTTGTATTTGATCATCTTCTCTAATATTTCTACAGAGCACTTCTAATACTAATATAAAAAGTAATGGGGAAAGTGGACATCCTTGTCTAGTTCCTTTTTGTATTTTACAATTGTCTGATAATTCCCTATTTACAATAATCTTAGCAACCAAGGCAGTTTCAGTCCCATATCCAGGGTGGAAACCAGGTTGAAAAGGGTTCAGATAATCCATATCACCCTCTGCAGCTGGGAAGCCACCACACGCTCTATCACCTTGTCCAAAAAGGGAAGGTTAGAAACACGTCTATAGTGTCCGGGTTGGAGGAATCAAGGGAGGGCTTTTTAAAATGATGGTCTTACCATCACATCCTTGAGGCACGATGGCATCCTGCCCTCCCTTAATGAAGCATTAATAATCACCTCCAACCATCTTCCTGTACCCTCCCTGGCAGCTTTTATTAGCCATGAAGGGCAAGGGTCAAGAGCACACAGTGTCACCCGCACACTACCCAGGATCTTGTCCACATCCTCAGGCTGCACAAACTGAAAAGAATCCAACACAATAGGACCAGTTGGTACCAGAGGCATGTTTGCTGGAACTGCCAAAACGCTGGAGTCCAAATCAGCATGGATGTGAGCAACTTTATCTGCAAAGTGACGTGCAAACTTAACACAACAGGCTGTAGATGATTCCTCCCCCATTACCTGACGGGATGTGTGGAGGAATACCTTTGCCAGATTGGCTTTTTTAAAGCCAAATTTTGGGTTACGGCCCATTTGAATCATGAGTATACCCCTTAGGTTCTGGCCATGCTGCCTTTGATACATGTAACAGCTCCACCGGTCTGCACTGAGCAGATGCAATGGAGGTGGAGAAAAAATGTTTCTTTGCTGCCCCCATCACCGTGGAGTAGTCCCTAAAATGGGCTCTAGCTCATGTTCGATCAGATTCATCATGACTCTTCCTCCAGCATCATTCCAGCTGTTGCCCGAGTTGTTTCATTTCCCTAAGCTCCAAGGAAAACCAAGAAACAGAACAGGCTCCATGAAGCTGGAGAGGGCATTTAGGAGCAACTGTGTCAACAGTCCGGGCTGTCTCTGCATTCCAGAGATTCACCAGGGCCTCGACAGGGTCACCAGCTCTGGACACTGGAAACTCCCTGAGGGCTGTTTGGAAACTGAGCAGATCTATAAGCCTCCGGGGGTGAACCATTCTAATCGGTCCACCACCACTGCAGAGGTCAGAAGGAGTGGTCAAATTAAACCCCACCAAATGATGATCTGTCCATGACAAGGGAGTTATCTCAAACCCCCTCACTTCCAGATCATTTATTCCCTGGTTGGCAAAAACCAGATCCATAGTATGTCCTGCCTCATGGGTAAGGCCAGATACCAACTAAGATAGGCCCATGGTTGCCATGGAGGCCATGAAAGCCTGAGCTGCTCCTACTAGGGGGGCCTCAGCTTGAACACTGAAATCCCCCAAGACAATAGGTTTTGGTGACTCCAAAGCCATCTCTGAGACCACCCCAGCCATCTCAGGTAGGGAGACTGAACTGCAGTGGGGTGGTCAGTACACCAGCACAATCTCCAGCATATCTCGGAGGCCCACCCTCAAGGACAAACACTCAAAATTCTGAGATTGTCTGAGAGGGCACCTGGAAATAGGAAACGTCTCATGATAGATGACCGCAAAACCCCCTCCCCAAGCCTCCAGGTGGGGCTGCTGCATGATCAGGAAACCTGGAGGACAGAGCTGAGAGAGACCAACCCCACCCGGCTCATCCAACCAGGTCTCCGTCACACGTACCAGGTCAGCATGCTCAATCCACAATCAAATCGTGGATGAGATATGTTTTAGCGTTTATCAATCTGGCATTCAACAGCAGCACCCTAATCCTCAAGGGACAGGGAGTGTTCTCAGAGCCGGAAAAGGTAACAGGCCTGAATTGTCTGGACTGTTTCCCCCTGTAACACCCAACAACCACTGCCATACCTCCCTCTGCCTGATATTGCTGCCCCCAGACCATCTCCACTTTTCTGCTCTCCCAGACACATCTCCCCAGCCCAACCAACCACAGATCCTCTGTTTGATAAACACACCAGGTCCAGGATTTGCTCTGTCATACCCTTGGTGGCTAAGCAAGGTCTTGTGAGGCCCCAGACTGCTCACCCCAAGGCTGAGAGCCACAAATACAACCACACAGAAACACACATATACAACACAAACAATACACGCACACACACAAAGGGGCATGAAACACACAGAAATGCAATAAACTCACAATGCAACACACAAACATGCATGGCACACAAATACATGAATGCAACACAGAGATACAAGCAACAAAACAAAAACACAAGTACATAAACGCACATGCAACACAGACATACATGCAAAACAAACACAGGCACAAACATAATGTGCTCTTTATAGCCGCAACAGCATCCCCAGTGATGGACACACCTGGAGGAGATGGGGCAGAGGCAAACACAGCAGTCAGTGCCCCACTCGAGCCATCTCTCTGCCTTCCCCCAAGCCGTGGCCCAGCCTGCTCCTTATAGCAGCAGCCTCAGTGATGGACTCACCTGGAGGAGGTGGGGCAGAGGCAAACACAGCAGTCAGTGCCCCACTCAAGACATCTCTCTGCCTTCTCCCAAGCCCCAGCCCAGCCTGCTCTTTATAGCAGCAGCAGCCCCAGTGATGGACACACCTGGAAAAGGTGGGGCAGAGGCAAAACAGCGGTCCATGCCCCACCCAAGCCGTCTCTCTTCCTTCCCCCAAGCCCTGGCCCAACCTGCTCTTTATTGCAGCAGCAGCAGCAGCCCCAGTGATGGACGCACCTGGAGGAGGTGGGACAGAGGCAAAATAGCAGTCAGTGCCCCACCCAAGCTGTCTCTCTGGGGAAATTACAGGAGTCCCCACCTACATAACACCACCCTGATCAGAGTGAAAGACCACATCAAGCGTGTGACCAGCAATGTGCATCGATCCCAAGAACACTTTGGATAGGCCCATAGTTGTAATGGCTGCTATGAAGTCCTGAGCCACCCTGGAGAAATTGGTCCCAAAATGAACATTGAAGTCCCTCCCCCACCACCACAAGCCTGGGTGACTCCAAGACCAAGACCAAGTCTGTCACCTCAGTTAGGGACTCTGTTGAGCAGCAGGGCGATCGGTACACCAACAGAAGTCCCAGTCTATCCCTGGTCCCCAAACTTAAGTACACACATTCAGTATGGTCTGACACTTCAACATGGCTCCTGGTAAGGGAGATGTTATTCTTATAGACCATGCCACTCCACCTCCCTGCCCACTCCTTACAGAGGTCTCTCACCCACTCCTCAACTGAGTACCCTGGTGGGACAAGCTGGGACCAGACCAGGCCACCAGCCTCCCACAGCCAGGTCTCCGTAATACATACCAGGTCAGCCACCTGTACTGAGATCCATTTGGGAGGGTTCTAGTGATTAGAGTTACTTAAACTAAAGCCCACAAGCCTCTGACTGCCTCCTGGGGCAGGCCTTTGAGTTGAGAGTCCCCGTGAAGACTCTTCTCTCAGCCTGGGAAAGAGTTCGATCTTCTGCCCCCGGGACAAGGGCCTTTTCCATTACTCTAGTAAACACTAGATCTAAAAGCTACTAGGTTGGCTGGTCCTTAAACACTCATATATACCCATATACAGGCATGCATTTATACATCTTCAAGCATACTTGGGATGGGAAGGGGAATGAAGAAAGGTTATAGTTACCTATCCAGGTGAGATCCACGGAAACCAGGTGTTCAATAGAGCAAAAATAGGGTGCACTGCCAGGATCAGAGAGAAAGAGAGAGAGAGTGGTTGGGCTTTGTCAGTCCCATTTATAGGGTCCAAAATGTGCTCAGTGCGAGTCACTGAACACTTCAACATTTTTCTTCTGCCAGACAACAGAAAGAATGGGACTACAAGTAGCCAGACAGAACACAGGTTTATCTCAGTGACAAAAAGGCAATGGTCAGAAGCGCTTTTTATCAACTTCAGCTAAGATGTCAGCGGCACCTATTTCTGGGGGTAAACGATCTTAGAACAGAGGTACGTATGCTGATAAACTTCAGGCTTGATTTTTGTAATGCCCCTACATAGGGAAGCCTTTGTACTTAGTCCAGAAACGACAACTTGTACGAATTGCAGCAGCCAGACTGGTCTCTGGAACAACCCAAAGGGACCATATCACACCAACTGAAAAAGAACTGCACTGGCTTGTGCTATGTTTCAGATCAAAATACAAAGTGCTGGTCATTGCCTACAGTATAAAGCCCTGAATGGCTTTGGTTCAGGGCACTTAACCCTCATCCAGATTTTGGGCCTTCCTACCTCTGTGCCATGATGCAGTTTAGATGGTTTGATTTGAGGACATCACAAGTAATTTGTGATTTGATGACAAAATCACGACAGACTGATTACTAAGCTAGCACTATTAGATGTGGCTGGACCTTTTTTTGTGCAGCAGCTGCAGCAGTGCTATATTTCTGGGTCTGAACTAAAAGGTGATGAGCAGTTGCTAGGTTTCTGAGGTGCTGTTCCTTCTGGCAACAAATGTCAAGCTTAAGAAGTACAATTTGAAAATATGGTGGTGCTGTGATGCAAGAACATCCTACCAACGGAGAAGGAGATGTTCATCTTGGAAAGGTAACTGCAGCAAAGACAAGTAGGGGTGCACATTATGCAGCAGTGTGTACAGCCATGGAGGAACACTTGGGATCGCTTTCTGAGGGGTGATTCAGATGAGGATCCCTCTCATGCAGTTAAAGGATGTTCTAAGAGTGCATCAGCACATCCACCAGGGAGGTTTGTTCTTGCCACAGACCTGATGTTCTTGTGTGTGCAGTGCACTGTTCATCTGAACCTGCCCTGAGATAATTGTAACAAGGGATAATGTTTTGCCCAGTGTATATCTGGCAGAGGCTTTCCTGAGTGAGGGGTGGACCTGAGTAGGCACTGAGACACAACATGCCAGACATACCGCCAGAGATGCAACCACATGCACAAAGGGAAGCATGTCATCTGTGTTGGGCTTGGATGGACAGAAGATGTTGGTATTGTGAGAACCCAGGAAATGTGTGCCTTGGTGGTGTGCACAAAATTTTGGTTGTCTGGTTCAGTTCGAGTCCGGGGGAGGGGCACTGCCATGCAAAGGCCCATTGGGCATGTACGGTGGCCTCCCAAATGGCTGTCGTGCATATTTGCAATAAACAGAGGCTGGTACGGGGAGGGGGTATCTCCAGAGGCACACATAAACACAGCTGTGGCAGAGCCCACTGGAGGGGTGAATAAATTTATTTTTCTTAACTTAGAACCCCCGAACAGGCTGGGGGTGAGGGTTGGTTCAATATTGAACTGAACTGGGGGGGGGGGGAGGGTTGGTCTGATATAGAACCATCAAACTGAACTGGTTCGATGCCGAAGGTGTTAGAAATCAAACCTGCTCACACATTCCTAGTGTGCCTAGGGAGCTGACAAGAAATCCAGCAAAAGATGTGATGATTGTGTGTGACTGGCCTGTAGAATGCACTTGATCAGATCCCAGGTTGCTTTAAGGTCAGTCACAGATTGTCCTTTCAGCTGAAAAGCTGAGAATTGAGCTGGAGAAGTATGAATCCTCATTTGTATTGAGTAGGGATGTGCGAAACAATTTGGGTACAGAACGATTTGTACCTGAATCAAGCAGTTTTGGGTGATTTGTATACAAAACAAATTGCCCCTCTGCTAGCCCGGCCAGATTCGGGCCCAAAACAAATCACGCAAATTTTGGAGCCGAATGTTTTGTTGTTTAGGATCTCCTTTTTTGTGGCGATCTCAGTGCAGTCTCCATTTTGTGCTTTGATGTCATTTTGAATTTCCCGCCTTTCCAGGCTTCAGATTGGTGAACGAAAGCATGGCTGATTTGCTGATGATTCCCTCCTGGTTCCAGATTGGCTCTTTTTGCTCTTGCCACTGCTGACTGACCCCACATTGGCCAGGAGAAGGGTCGAAGAAGGGACAAGAGTGGGAGCAGTTCAAGGAGGGATTTTTGAATAGATTTAAAGAGGCAGCAGCCACCATTCTGCCTTTCTGCCTTATGGGAGGAGAGAAAGAGAGAGAGAGCTTTGCTTTGCCTATTGCCACCCAGCCTGCCTGCCTGCCGCTTCTGCATGCCAGCCTGGAGTAGATTCTCTACTGCATTGCTTTTTTTTTGGTCCTGCAGCTGATTCAGGAATAGAGAAGAAAAAAAGAATTATTTTTTCACCTCCTTCCTGCTGCTGAGAGAACCACTGCCTGCCTGTGCCTGCTGTCTGTACCAGCCCCAGAGCACCTGGCCAGCCACCCTCTCCCCCAGATTTTCCAGGCTTTTGCCCCAGCGCCCCCCCCCCGCCATCTGAAGAAGGAGAAGAAGTTTGAAGAAGAAAGAGTAGACTCAGCAGAGACCAGACAGCTGGATGCAACATGGCCAAAGTCCTAGGCTGAGTGAGTAACCTTTCTCACACACACACACACACACACACACACACACACACACACACACACCCCTTGAATTGTGTATTCTTGGGTTTTTTTTCCTGTTTGGAGGGAAGTTTGGATTGCAATTGAATTTAAAAAGCTGTGTGTTGTTTAGTTTAAAAGAAGTTTAAACAGGGGTTCTGTCATGGGAGGGATCCCCATTAGCTAGTACTAGTAGGTGGTTAGAAGGGTAGCATAGCCTCATGGTTTTAAGAAAAACAATTCTATCTTTTCTCCAATTCAAATGATTCCCCCCCGCCTTTTTTTGGTAAAAAACAGCAGCCTGTCCTCCAGCCCTCAGTGTCCATAATATTAATCAGTATTCATATTCTCTGCCCAGCAGCCCACAGGCTCTGAGTGGGCAGGCACAGACTCTAGCCTCCTCCCTGCGCCCATTTAGTTTACCACCCACCCTCCCACAACTCAAGCCTTTAAACCAAGAAAGCTTAGAGCCACCCACCCAAGTCTACCAGCAGCCTATATTTGAGTTATTATATTCTCTGCCCAGCAGCCTACAGGCTCTGAGGGGGGCACACACTCTAGCCTCCTCACTGCACCCCCACCCACAACTGCAACCTTTAAACAAAGATAAGAAAAGCTTTGAGCTTTCCCAGCCTCCTCCACCCTGCACCCATTTTTCTTCTCAGCTTGCTTGCAGCCCAAGACTATTTTTTGTGCAGTGTGTCAACACCATTGGTACTGGTGTGTGCGGGGGGGCGGGTGTCAGCTGAACTCAGCCCAGCCCCTGTTCTTGGCCCTTCCCTCAACCGTTTCCCCTGTCCTGAGACATGCACCCCACTTCTGCCCCTTGCCCGCCAATTCTTTCAAAAAAGTTTTTTTTTAAAAAGTCAGATTTTTTAAAAAAAATAAGCCTGAGTCACCCCCGCCCCTGCTTTGGTGCACTTCTCACATCCTGCTGGACTTCTCACATCCGCCTGGCCCTACGCCAGGGCCTACAGCCAGGCAGCAGTTAGGGAGGGAGGGCCTCCCCTACCAGGGAATAGGTTCTTCCCATGGCAGATGTGGAGGTGGTGCAGGTGGAGCCAGCTGCAAGTCCAGCCTTGCTGCCTTCTCCACTGATCCCTGTGGGTGGCGGGCCTCCAAGGCTGTGTCTGAGGAGGCCCAGGAGGAAGCCGCTCTGAGGGCAGTGGTGGCAGCGTGCCCCAGAAGGAACCAGCAGAATTGCCACCACCCAAGTGGCCACGTGTCGCAGGAGAGTCCAGCAGTGTGGTGTGGGTGGGATCACTTTGAGCTTTGTCCTGGTGATCGCAGCCATGGTGCCTGCACCCACTTCAAGGCACTTGTTAGCAGGGGCAAGGACTCTAAGCACTTCAGCATGTCAGGTCTGCTGTTGCACCTGTGGCGGCAGCACCCGGAGGTCCATACTCTGCTGGCAGCGGCGCTAGGCCAAGTGCCTCTAGCAGCGATCAGTCACTGACTCCTGCTCCTAGGCAGGAAAAACTGACTGAGTGGTGGATTCAGCCTCTAGGGAAGCGGTCCGATCGCCCCAAACCATACATTACCCAGACCATTGGGGAGATGATGGCATTGGACGATCAGCCATTAAATATGGTGGAGAATGTCAGCTTCTGCGGTCTGCTCCAGCTGCTTGCCCCTGAGTACAAAATCCCCTCACGCACTACCTTCAGAAGGAGGGTAGTGCCCTCCCTGTATCGTTCATGCAGGGAGGCTGTATTGCCCCAGTTGCGTGCAGCCAGGCCCAACACCAGTGTGTACTTCACTGCGGATCTCTGGATGAGCTGCAGTGGGCTGCACACTGCCTTCATGTCCCTGACAGCCCACTAGTGAGGGCATGAGGGTGAGGGGACATCCGGCTCCACTGGCTCTATATCCATCTCCTCCCATGCAGGTAAGGCTTCTTGGGCAGTGTTGCATATGGAGGCGATGGACACAGACCACAGGTCAGATGAGTTGTGGACCAATCATGGCCTGACAGGTGGGGACTTAGATCGTTGGGGAGCCAAACCTCCATCGAGGCTTTATGCTCACCACTAACACAGCCAACACTAGTAAGGTGGCCAGGCAGGTTCAATTTGTGCACATTGTTTGCGTTGCACCCACTTTGAACCTGGTGGTGCAGGATGCACTTGGACCTAAGGAGGCAAAGTCCAAGTGCCAGCAGAGGTTAGGTTTAGTTCCTACCCCAGAACCTGCTGCTCTTGTGGACCAGTGCCACAAGATTTCTGGCCACTTCACAGGAGCAAAAAAGCATGGTGCCTGCTCAAGTTGAGGCAGATTCTGCCTGAACACCTGGTCCTTTAGGATGGAACTCCACCTTTCTCTTGCTCTAGCACATGCAGGAGCAAGAGGGAACCATCTGAAGCCTGCCAAGGCATAGTGGCTTGTATGTGTGTGACCTGTCCACTGCAGACTGGAAGCTCATTTCTGAGCTGGCCTTAGTACTCGAGTCATTCTATGCTGCCACAAACAGCTTGCGTAGTGAGGCAGCTATGCTGAGCCAAGCTTTGAACACTGGTCTTCTCCTCAAGAAAACCACCATGGGTAATCTCCAGGCCACTCTGACCACTTGGGATGCAGTCGCCCTGGCAGGTCGGCTGAGGACTGGGGTAGTGGAATGGCACCCTTGGGTGCATCTGCATGGCATGTCCTGGCATGCATATGACACCCAAGGATGAAGGGAAGAGCTGTCTCCCCTGACCAGCTGCCCAGGTGGAGGGACCTCCTGGTCAAGCCCTTTAGGTGTGCAGAGGAGGAGAGGCTAGGTGCAGACAACGACCAGGAGGAGGGGGCTGGTGTGCAGCCTAGCAGTGTGCATTCCACCCTCAGCAACACTGCCACCACCACCACTTTTTCCCAGTGCAGCAGTGCAGTTTCTCTGGCAGTGGCACCAATGGAGTGGCCAATGCCACCTCCACGTTCCACCACCCAGTGGTTCACAGAGGGCTTCCTTGGTGCCTTGCCAGAGGGACAGGAAGAGTCTACCACTCTCTGCAGCCATGCTGAGCAGTCTGTTCTGCTCTACCTGCCAGAGTCATTGAAAGGCCGGGAGGCGGAGCCATGCCAGTATGAGGCAATGCGTCGCCATGTCTGGCCGATCTTGGCAACTGTTGCTGGTCAGTTCCTCTCATCCTTGCCAACCAGTGACTCAAGCAAGAGGCTGCTCTCCAAGGCTGGGGACATGGTGACCCCTCTATGCTCACAGCTGGATGCTGAGTTGGTCGAGCAGCTGGTCTTCTTGAAAGCCAACCTCCCCTGGCTGGGCTACGCCGAGCTGGCCGTGGAGGGTGAGTGACTTCCATCAACCCTCTGTGCAGCACCTGCCACACTATGGCAGCTTATCCTGACCAAGATGTGTCACAGTCTCTGCCCCTTACTGCTGCTGACACATCCAGACATGCACACAGACACCACCGCACTGCCAGCCCGAGAATGGTGAGATGGGGCAATGCTGCTGTGCTGGTACTCAGGGCTAGGACGAGTGCTCCCTGCATCAGGGAGGGGTTCTCCCAGATGTTGCTGAGAGAGACTACAACTCCCATTCTCCACTCTTGCAATGACTGGCCACTATTGAGACTAGGGACAATGGGAGTTGTAGTCACTCTCAGCAGCATACATCTGCGGATCCCTCCCTCTTGCGGGAGCACTCGCTTGCCCGGTCCTGAGGGCCAAAAGGCAGAAGCGGCACACCACATCCATCACAGAGGCAGGCTACTGCATGTGCAGGCACAGGAACATCTGGATGTTATGTTTCACACATGCTTATGTTGAACTACACACGTAAGGAGCACACTGTCACAGAGGGTTGGGTTTGTTTCCCTGTAATGTTGTATATTGTTTGGTTTGTCTCAACCACGCATGACACCACGAGGCCCATGAAGGAGGTGGGTGGTGTGTCCTGGCCTGGTGCCACTATGGCCCAGCACCACCACCACCACCACCACCACCCATCCACAGAGGCTGTGGTTGCGGGGTGGGGGTGAGGCAGGAGGGAGGGTTTTGGAAGATGCATGCTGATATGAAAGAATTGCTTTCATGACTAATTGAATGGATGCTGAAATGAAAATGATGAATGTCAATGTGATAATATGATGCTGATGCTGATGATGTGATGATGAGATGTTCATACTGTTTTGTAATGTGACTTTCACTTGTCTCTTTAATGTTTGTTGCATGAGACTTTGCTTTGCTTTTTCCACCCATGGAAGGACTATGACTGAAGCAGCACACACACACACATGCACCGACCCCACCCCCACCCCCCAGCTGTGGCCAAGGATGAGCTTGCTGCTGGTGCTCTCACATATTGTGTCAGCCTGTCTGTCACACAGACTTAGGGCACCAAAGATTCTGAGGATATGGCAAAAATTAACCCTAAACCCACTAACCCTTTTGCAGAGCATGCATGCACAGGTATATGTTTCCCCCCTACATAATCTCGACTCTAGCAATTATATATATAATGCAATTCCAATGCCCTGGTTTGTTGCTGTGCCTGTATTTTGGTGACCTCATGGATGGGCACAGGATAGGTGTGCTCTCTCTCTCGGTAGACTTCTTTGCAATGAAGATTGGGTTTGTGACTTCTAGCATCATCATTATTTTTATTCAGACTAGATTGCTTGCACCTACAATAGGTTGTGCTGGTGCCACAGGCTCCGATCCATTACAGAAATGTCAAAAAATGCATCAAAAATTGTGTGCCGTTGTTGTCATCATTACTGACTCTTCTACTTGTGTAGGTGGGAGGGGGCCCCGACCTCGCTGTTCCACTGGCAGAATGTTTTCCATTCTTACTTAACCCACTTATGGCCGGGTGCCACAGATGTAGCTGTGTCAGTTGCTTGTTGATGAAAGCAGGGGGAAGGAGAGCATTTGATGTTGTTGGCCCTAGTCTGCTGCCCTAGTCTGCTGCATCTGTGATATCACACTTGCTTGCTTTTTGCTGGCTGCTGATCTTATCCTGCATTGGGAGGGGGCACATGGGACAGTGCATTTCATTGTTGTTGTTTCACACTGTTGTGTGAAGATCAATTGCATTTCTGTTGTGGGAGTGGGACACAGTGGATGTGGTGAATGACACTGTGGATATGGTGTGTGTGACCTTTGGAAACCTTGTTTTGCAAAGCTTTGTTGTTGATGATGTGTGCTGCATCCACCTTATAGGACAATGGGGATAGACAGTGCCCATTTCTGCTTCTGGGTGCCTCCTATAAGTGCCACAGTGGGTCGGGTGGTAGTGCACAATGGGTGACAGCTACCAATTTTTTTTCAAAGGAATTGGGCAAAGGGGTGATATTTAACAATTTTTTTTGAAGTTGGCATGTCTTTGGGCAGAAAAGGGGTTTCGGGGCCGAAGAGTGGGTCAGGTGGTAGTGCCCCAATGGGTGCCTACAACTAAAAAAGAGACATGATAGAGAGACATGCTAGCGGTGTATAAAATTATGCATGGAGTAGAGACAGTGGAGAGACAGAAATTTATCTCCCTCTCTCACAAGACTAGAACCAGGGGCCATCTCATGAAACTGAACATTGGGAAATATAGAACCAACAAAATGAAATTCATTTTTACCCAGTACATAGCTAGTCTGGGGGCTATAGGCCACCTCCAGTCTCAGAGGCAGGATGCCTGTCAACACCAGTTGCAGGGGAGCAACAGCAGGAGAGAGGGCATGCCCCTTTCAGCTCTTGCCTGTGGGCTTCTCAGAGGCATCTGGTGGGCCACTGTGTGAAACAGGATGCTGACCTCGATGGGCCTCCTTGGGCCTGATCCAGCAGGGCAGTTCTAATGTTCTTATGTGCCAGCCATTTTCCATGAAAATAAGTGGAAGGCAACAACAACAACCACAAACATATGTTTGCCTAGTACAGTAAACACTTATTAAAATTATTGTGTCTGCACTTCAGACATCTTTATAATACTACTGCCAGGCTTGGTCCTGGCAAATAGGACAGGACATTCTCACTCATGAAGGACACATATTAATTCATGGGCAGTTCCAATTTCTTCAGGAAGTTACTTACTTTAAGAACAAGTTGTGCTCCTCTCAGGATCTGAAATCTGCTCCTCCTCTCTCTGTGTAATCATTCTGTTTAATTTAATTTAGGTAAATAATGGTAGAGAATCCTATTGTGCTCCCCCTGGGGAAAACATGCTTTGCAAATGATGTATTTGAGGCAAAAAGACAGGGGGAGAGAGAGAGAGAGATTGCAAGTTGTACATGTTATCAGGAGCGTTATTTACATATATAGTCTTTGACAGAATTGAAACATGAAACTAAGTTTTATAGGTATCCTGGAGAAACGAAAGGCTTTGTAACATGGAAACCAAATGTTTTCTCAGTCCTGCTACACTTCATTGGCTGATACTTGCAAGGGTGAGGAAGCTTGTTGTGATTTTAATTTGGATGGGCCATAGATTTATTTACGGGGTGGGGGCCGCTTGTTTTTAATGGATGGTTCTAATGGCTGATAAGGGGTATTTGAGATTTATGCTTCTTCTGTTTCCTTTTCATAGAAGTAGTGTGTCTGTGTTGTGAATTCTTTTTTCTGCTGCTGCTATTATTGTTGTTGTTATTATTATTATTTGAATTTATATACCACCTAGTATAAAAATTTCTAGGAGGTGTATAGAATTAAAAACATAAAACATAACACATTTAAAATTCATAAAAGGATACAATCATAATAGATTAAAACACAATAATAATAATAATAATAATAATAATAATAATAATAATAATAATAATAAAATAATTCGATTTCTATACCACCCTTCCAAAAATGGCTCAGGGCGGTTTACAAAGAGAGATAACAAACAAATAAGATGCCT
Source organism: Hemicordylus capensis (assembly GCF_027244095.1). Classification (NCBI taxonomy): domain Eukaryota; kingdom Metazoa; phylum Chordata; class Lepidosauria; order Squamata; family Cordylidae; genus Hemicordylus; species Hemicordylus capensis. The sequence goes on from NC_069658.1 coordinate 7,512,187, forward strand.
CCCTGTCCCCAAAGGGCTCACATTCTAAAAAGAAACATAAGATAGACCCCAGCTACAGTCACTGGAAGTACTGTGCTGGGGGTGGAGAGGGCCAGTTACTCTCCCCCTGCTAAATAAAGAGAATCACCACGGTAAAAGGTGCCTCTTTGCCCAGTTAGCAGGGGTATAATGTTATGCTGGCCAACATCCTCACATTGGACTTGCTCAATGAGCAAAAATCAAGGCCCAGGGATTTTCAAATTTGCCCTCTTGCACAAAAAAATCACTATAAAACATATACACCACAAATTGCACAGCTGTTGTATAACCAGAAGCATGCTTGTGCTAGTTCTACACTCGTCTCAAACATAAGCTTCAGTTAGTGGAGCAGCCTTGCACTAGCACAGCGCTAGTCAGGATGCCGGCCATTTGCTTTATATGTATTTTTCCCCTACTCTGATAAATTTTGAGCCTATTAAGAAATAGGCTCAAAATTTATCAGAGGAGGGGGAAAATACATATAAAACAAATTGAAGTATGGAAAGACAAGATACAAATGATTGTAACTGATACATAATGAGGTTGATCACAACCAAGTACTTTCAGAATGCCCTCTTTCAGCAGGGCATTTTGAGGCATCCTTCTTTCCAGCCTGGAGCTTCTGCTATGCTATGGCCATGGCTAACAGCAGTTGCTAGCTGTTGGTAGGGCTCCAAATGTGGTGTTTTTGATCACCCATTTCTTGATGGGTTAACCAAAAGAGAGGATAGCTGGTCTTGTGGTAGCAAGCATGACTTGTCCCCATAGCTAAGCAGGATCCTCCATGGTTGCATTTGGATGGGAGGCCACATGTGAGCACTGTATGATATTCCCCTCAGGAGATGGAGCTGCTCTGGGAACAGCATCTAGGTTCCAAGTTCCTTCCCTGGCATCATCTCCAAGATAGGGCTGAGAGAAATTCCTGCCTGCAACCTTGGAGAAGCCGCTGCCAGTCTGTGAAGACGATAATGAGCTAGGTAGACCAATGGTCTAACTCAGTATATGGCAGCTTCCTATCTTCCTATGATCCACGCCAGCTTTTGAATGGGGCTTTAGTTATGTGTATCCAAGTCCTGGAGGCAGGGCTAACAAACAGCCAGCAGCAAAAGCACAGAAAAGCAGTCTGCACTTACCTCTCTGTACATAATATCTATTCCATTAAATGATTAATATTCCTGATTCCACTCCACTTGTCCTTGTATACCACAACTCTTTCCTTTGGATTATACACCAGGAAGCTTCCGATCTGTCTTCAAAGGCCACCCATGCAGATCACATTGGGGCAATACGAACTGAAGTTAGCAATGCATAGATAATAGAGGTAAAACCCTAATCAGAGAGTTATCTGTCTCACCAGCCAAATCTTATTCTAGAGGAGCTTTCATGGGAGAATTTCCCAGTAGATTCCAAAATGACTTAAATCCTCACAAAACTCTGAATACAACAGAGTTGAAAAGAAAGTTTCCATTAACATTCTGAAAAAGCACCTTTTACAAGCTTGAAATGTGTACTTAAGAGGGTTGTGGGCAACATTTTTTACCCTTCCAGTTTGCCAGAATTCTGGCAATTTGAGGAGGGGACCAGTAGGGGATAGAAATCCCTATTACTTTTGTGGGGTATCCTACAGAATGCTCTTAAAGTCCAAGAAGGAGTAGCAGCCTGTCTTAGTCAGTGGGGCTATTCTCACGATCAACAAAAATTGGGCTACAAGAGCCTAGCCCGATTTTTGTTGATCGTGTAAACCCTCCCTAAAGCCCAGGTTTGCGGAGCGAGCGCTCCGCAAACCCGGGCTTTCTGATCATGAGTAGCCATGGTGCGGCTACGTACTGTGGCTACTCACGAGGAGACCCCGGAGGGGAGGCAAAAAGCTGCCTCCTGGCTCCAGGGTTCTCGCAAGCATGCCCTGCGTGCTCGTGTTGGGCATGCTGGAGCTTGCGGGGGCCAATTGACTCCCACTCCCCCTGCCGCCGCCGGCTCCGTCATGGAGCCGACAATCGTGTGGGCAGCCAATGTGGCCGACCCAGGGCTCCCTCCCTGCTCGTGTGCAGGGAGACCGGGCTTAGCCTGCTCTCCCTGCTCACTGCCCCAAACCAGGTCTCGCTGATCGTCAGACCTGGCTCAGTGTCTAAGCCAGTGTCATTGATCACAAAGGCCTAAACTGGTGCCTTTGTGATCAATGTCATTCTCTGGTGCATTCTTGGAACAAAATAATGCCAACTCAAGAGGCAAATGGCACTTTTCAGTGCCCACAAGGTACCATGAGCTAGTTAAGCCCCATACCAACATTGTTGCGACTCCACCAATGACTTATATATGCTCTCAACCCACTCATGAACTTAAAACAAATAATTCTGGTAAGAAGTAATCTGCCTATTTTCCTTTGACTATGCCTACAACTGGACTAACTTTGGTCCAAATTGGTTAGGCAGATCACAAGTTAGCCCACTTGGGTCAAACATTTACACACCTGCCATCTTGAACTGGGGTGTTCAAGATCATCACAAGTTATGCCTTTGAGGTGACCCTATGTGTCCCTACGACTGTACCAGATTTGGTCTAAATCAGTTCCCATTTGTGCCTCAAATGTTCACTCATCTGCAAAATACAAGGTTTTGCTTATAACCTATAAAGCCCTAAACAGCTTGGGTCCTGGGTATTTAAGAGAACTTCTTCTTCGCTATGAACCACACCTCCCATTGAGATCATCCGGATAGGTTCGTCTGAAGTTGCCACCGGCTTGTCTAGTGGCTACTCAGGGACGGGCCTTCTCCATTGCTGCCCCAAGGCTTTGTAACACACTTCCTGCTGAAAAAAGAGCCTTCCCATCTCTTACAACTTTTTAAAAGGCAGTCAAGACACATTTGTTCACCCAGGCTTTTAATTAGATACTGAGGCGAATCACATGAGCAGTGTGAGGCGCCAAAAGGAGGTCTGTGGGGAGAGTGGGCTTAGCCCGCTCTCCCTGCAGACGATCAAAAGGGAGCCTGGCCACTCACATGACTGCCGGCTCCATAACGGAGCCAGCAGGGGCTGTGGGGATCGGGGGCCGCGTAGCCCCCGGAAGTTCCAGGATGCCCCGCTGGACTGCATGGGGAATCCTGGAGAGACCCCCGAGCTTGGGAGTCTACTCATGTGTCACCACAGTGCCGGGGCAACACATGATCAAAAAGTCAAGATTAATGGAGTGCTCACTCCACTAACCTCGACTAAAGGGAGGGGTACTTTGGGAGGTTTGCTGCCGGGAGGCGTTCAGCTCCCGTTGCAGCACACGATCGCCCAAAAGCAGGCTAGGCTCCCCTAGCCCGCTTTTGGGAAATCATGAGAATTGCCTCACTGTTTTAATAGTTTGATTGTTTTTAATCATTTTATTGTTGTTTTAAATTTTAAATTGTTGTAATGTTTTAACCTTTTTACTTGCTGTTTTTATTGTTTTGTTGTAATCCATCCAGAGACCTGTGTTTTGTGTGGTATACAAATATCCTCTATAATAAAAGCCCTGGGTGTGTGCCCGTGTCTCTGCGGCCGTATCTTTCTCAGCCGTTCTGGGCATGCACGGAGTGCATGCCCAGAATGTCCGAGAAAGATACGGCCGCAGAGACACGGCGGACATTTTGGCCGGTTGTTCACCCGGCCGCGGGAAGGCCAGAGGTGGCCACGGGGAAGGCAGAGGCGGAGGCGGCGGGTCCAGCCCAGCCACGAAGATAGGAAGCAGTGGGGGAAGCCGGGCAACGCGGCGGCGGAGCCGCGGCCTCGCCAGAGGAGACGGAGAACCCGGCCGGGAGGAGGTGGTGGGTGAGGCCAGGGAAGATGGCGGCGGGGCCCGGCGAGGCGGCGGGCCGCAGCAGCGGGGCCCAGCAAGGCAGCGGGCCCGGCCGCAAGGGCTGGGGAGAAGGCGGGGGCCCAAGGAGACAATGGTGGGAGAAGCCGGGCGAGGCGGCAGCCGTGCGGGGGGAGGCGGCGGCGGGGGAAGCCAGGCGAGGCGCAGGCTGGCAGGGGACGGATAATCGTCTCCCCTCCCCAGTTCCTTACCAGTCGGTCCCTGGCTCATCAACTACCAGTAACACTTTGCTGCGCCCCGAGGAGCCTCCGGAGCCGGCGACCACCCCAACCTGCTCGCTGAAGGTGGCCACCGCCGCCTGCTTCACAGCATTGGAGAGGGATGAGAAAAAGCCGCCGCCTCCGCCAGCGCCGCCAGCCCCGGGGCTGGGGGCAGCAGGAGGCCTTTCAGCGGGCGAGATGCTGTCAGGTGATGGGGACGTGGTGCTGGGAGGCGGCGGTGGCTGCGGGTGGTGAAGACCCGTCATGTAGCCATTGGGCAGGTTGCCCATGAAGTTGCTGTCGGAGAGTCGCCTGCGCTGGTCATTCATCTTGGCTCCAAGGGGCGGTGAGCTTGAGGGCGGGGGTCCTACCTATGGCGACTTCTATGCCGGGGTGTCACTGGAGGGAATGTGGCGTGGCCCTAGGGCGAGCCTCTCTGGGGAAGAGGTCTTCCGGCTGGGATGCCCCCCACACCACCAGGGGGCTTCCTGTGGCTGATTGGCAGAGGGAAGGAAGTCTCTTCTAGAAAGGTGTGCCCTGCAACAAGCTTCTGCCCAAGAGAGGAGCAGCCAAGCAGCCAACCTTTCAGACAGAAATCTTTCAGGGGGAATCGCCTAGCGGACCCTCTCCCCCAAACAGAGAAAGATGCTTCAACTACGGATCCTCTCCAAGAAAAGGAATTGGGGGGGGAGGGGGGGGCTTTGTAGTAGAAGGAATCTCTCTAGAATCGGAAAGGATCCTATAAAGGTGTCGTTCTCCCCCACCCTCTCTCTTTCCCCCCTCTCTCCCTCGGTCCCTGGCAGATTCTCCTCCGGGGAGTTCCTATCTCCTACAGGGAGAAATTTCGGGGAAAGAAGCAAAGCAGGGACTATGCGGGGAACAATAGCAGTCTACTAGCGCCCGTTAATTTAACAGGCTTAAAGTTACTAGTGTTAAATAACCTAGAACTAGAACTATCTAGTCCAGCATGCTGTTTCCCACAAAGTGGCCCACCAGATGCCTCTGAGCAGCCCACAGGCAAGAGGTATGTGCATGCCCTCTGTCCTGCTGTTGCTCCCCTGCATCTGGTATTCGGAGGCATCATGCCTCTGAGGCTGGAGGTGGCCTATAGCCACCAGACTAAGAGCCATTGGTAGACCTGTCTTCCATGAATTTATCTAAGTCCCTTTTAAAGCTGTCCAAGCTGGTGGCCATTACCACATCCCATGGCAAGGAAATCCATGGATAAATTATGCACTGTGTGGAAAGGTTTTCCCTCTTGTCAGTCCTAAATTTCCAACCTTCAGTTTCATGTGATGACCCCTGGTTCTAGTGTTGTGAGAGATGGAGAAAATTTTCTCTCTGTGTGTGCTCAAAACCCCTTTCAGAAGCCACCCCTCACCCCAATTTATGAATCCCCATCCATAAAATATACTGGGAGACCATTGGGTAGGTATATTTCTCAGTGTACCTCTCAGAGGTCTAGTGAGGATGAAATAGGGTGTGTGTGGGATGACAGAGTTATCCTGAGCTACCTGGGAGAAGGGCTGCAGACAAGTGGATTCTTCAGGCCGGTCACCCACAACCATCACATCTTTTGCTTGGTACCTTGTCTGCTGTCCTGGGCACACACTTCCTGGATACACACAATACCAACATATTCTCTCCATCCAAGCCATACACAGATGACAAGATTCCATTTGTGAATGGGCTTGCATCTCTGGGGCTATGTATGGCTTCTTGTGTCTCATAGTCCCTACACAGGTCAACTCAGGAGAGCCTCTTCCAGCTATATGCTGGGGGGGAAATGTTATCCCACATTACAATTCTTTGAGGGCAGATCCATATGAACATTGCCCTGCAAATGGGAGAACATCAGTTCTGTGGCAAAAACGCACCTCCCCAATGGCATTGGTGGAAGAGCCGATACACTCTTGACACATCTTTTAATCACACGAGAGGGCTCTTCATCTGAATCACCCCTCAGCAAGTGACCCCAAGTGTTCTTCCATGGCAGCTGCTGCACAAACAAGGTCCAGATACATCTAATGGTGCCAGCTGGGCAATCAATCAGTCTTTTCTTCTGTTGTGTGGTTTTGTCATCAAAACCTGAACTACTTGTGATGTCCTCAGATCAAACCATCTAAACTGCATCATGGCACAGAAGTAGGAAGGCCCTAAATGTACTGCCTACAGTTCCTGCTGTGCTTCCTGGTTGGCATGAAATACTCCAACTAGAACTAGCAGGATCAGGTGCTTCCATGAGAACCTAGGAAGCTGCTATCTACTGAGTCAGCCCACAGGTCCATCAAGAGCAGCATTCTCTACTCTGACTGGCAGTGGCTCTCCAGGACTACAGGCAGTTTTGGGATTCACCATGGTCCATCCCCCCCGCACCTCCTTCCCTCCCTCTCTCCCTCCTTCCCTCAAATTGCAGAGGAGGGAGTTGCTTCACTTACTGCCTCCTCCTGCAGGACTAAACTTCTCTTGGTCTGGCCTCTCACTGGAGAACGCAGAACCCACCTCAGCACTGTTCACCTCATCACTGATACCTCTATTTCACTCACACGCCTCCCGCTTTCTCCTCCATTTCCTGCCCCCATTCCGGTCCTTCCCTGATGAACCTCCTTGCCCACCATACTTTCGCTGTTTACCAAACCTATCTCCTCACATTTCAGGGCCGTCTCCGGTGTCCAAGCTCTGCCTCATCACCAGTTTGCATGCCAACTGCTACACCAGCAGTTGGCCCCAGATGTTGCCCATATTCCTTCCATCACTTGCCCAGTACCATTCACTCTGGCCAGGCCTTTGAGGCATGTCAGGACCCTGCTCCACTCCTACGTCTCTAGATGTTGCTTCCCCCTTTCTGGGCTAGTAAGGCACAGGGACTGACTGTGTCTCTGATTGTTCCACATGCTATTCCTGGCTGCTCATGTATGATGTATGCATTGGGACAGTGATGGACTGGTTTTAGACCACCTTTTGCCATTTCTGCTTGTCATGTAACCCGTTATCTCTGTATCTTCACTGGCAGGTGAGTGAGGTCCAGCAGACTGCTCAGTGCCACAGATCTCACCTCTACATCTTCTTACTCTATCCACCTGCAACCAAGCTCCAACACCCACCCCCTTCTGGGCTGTATCCCACTAGGAGAAATGGGAAAAGACCAGAGATGTACTGTGGATAGTTGATTCACTGATGCCAGGCTTACTGAAGCTGACATGTGGTTGCTGCTGGCGTGAAGCCTTTGGCTTTATTCTGCTGGCTAAAATCCCTTCTTCTGTGAGGTCAGGTGCTTCTGAAGGATTTAGTAGTTCCAAATACTAGGTCTGACATTGTGGAAGGGGCTGGTTTCATCTTTTCAAACACCAGAGGACACAACTAAGCCGTTCCTCAAACTATTTTTCAGACACTATCATCTTCCCTGGTCAATTGAGCTTGCAAAGGAAAGCAAAATTGGAGTTTCCTAAGAAAAACAGGATGTTCTCTCCCATTCCAAATGGCTTAAAATGGTCATGGGATAGAAACCACCCCACCACAGAAAGTGTGGTGGGATGAAAATTTCTGGGGTGTTTTTTCTCCCAGTTGGCTTATAATGGCAGAGAGAGAGTGATAGCACCACAGCACAGGGAGTTCATTCATTTTGGGGTAGTTTTCTATCCTGTGTCATGTTTTTATTAATATCATAAATATAACTGGTGAGGGGCCAAACTTGTGGATATATCACATGCCAGAGTCCAGGTAAGAGTTTGTCAACAAGAGCATAGCAGGGAGTGCAGTGGTTGGCTTGTTTACATAGCATTACACAGCTAGGGGTGGAACTCTACACCCAAAGCCAAATGAGGGTTAAGTGCCCTGGACAAAAGCCATTCAGGGCTTGCTTTATTTATTTATTTATTTGTTTATCTATCTATCTATTTATTTATTTATTTATTTTTACATTTCTATACCGCCTTTCGTTAAAAACAACCCCAAGGCGGGTTACAAAAACTAAAACATACAATAAAAAGCAATAAAAACATCAAACTAAAAACATATAAAAACAGGCATAAAAACAATACAACAGATAAAAACACACCGAAGCAGCATTAAAAATGATTATTTAAAAGCCTGGGTAAAAAGCCAAGTCTTTACAAGCCAAGTCTTTACAAGCTTTCTAAAAACCGTGATGGAGTCCGAGGAACGGACTATATAGGCAATAACCAGCACTTTGTATTTTGCTCTGAAACATAGCACAAGCCAGTGCAGTTCTTTTTCAGTTGGTGTGATATGGTCCCTTAGGGTTGTCCCACAGACCAGTCTGGCTGCTGCATTCGGTACAAGTTGTGGTTTCTGGACTAAGTACAAAGGCCTCCCTATGGAGGGGCATTACAAAAATCAAGCCTGAAGGTTATCAGCATACATACCTCTGTTCTAAGATTGTTTACCCCCAGAAATGGGTGCTGCTGACATCTTAGCTGAACTTGATAGAAAGCACTCCTGGCCACTGCCTTTTTGTCACCAAGATAAGCCCGTGTTCTGTCTGGCTACTTGTAGTCCCATTCTTTCTGTTGTCTGACAGAAGAAAAACATTGCATAAGATCATACAAACATAAGCGCAGCCCTGCTGGATCAGACCCAAGGCCCATATAGTCCAGCATCCTGTTTCACATAGTGGCCCACCAGATGCCTCTGGGGAGCCCACAGGCAAGAGGTAGGTGCATGCCGTCTCTCCTGCTGTTGCTCCCCTGCAACTGGTATTGAGAGGCATAGTGCCTCTGAGGCTGGAGGTGGCCCACAGCCACCAGACTAGTAGCCATTGATAGACCTGTCCACCATGAATCTGTCTAAGCCCCTTTTCAAGCCACCCAAGCTGGTGGCCATCACCACATCCCATGGCAAGGAATTCCATAGATTAATTATGCACTGTTTGGAAAAGTACTTCCTCTTGTCCATCCTAAATTTCCCAACCTTCAGTTTAATGGGGTGACCTCTGGTTCTAGTGTTGTGAGAGAGGGAGAAAAATTTCACTTGGACCACCCTCTCCACTCCATGCATAATTTATACACCTCGATCATGTCTCCCCTGAGTCGCCTCTTTTCCAAGGTAAAGAGCCCCAGATGCTGTAGCCTTACCACATAAAGAAGGTGCTCTAAGCCCATGATCAGCTTGGTTGCCCTCTTCTGCACCTTTTCTAGTTCTACAATATCCTTCTTAAGATACAGCAACCAAAACTGTATGCAATACTGCAGATGTGGCCGCACCATATATTTGTAGAAGGGCAATATAATATTAGCATTTTTATTTTCAGTCCCCTTCCGAATGCTACCGCATACTGAGTCTACACTTTCAATGAGCTGTCTACCACAACCTCAAGATCTCAGTCCTGATCAGTCACTGACAGTTCAGACCCCATCAGTGTATATGTGAAGTTTGGAGTTTTTTCCTCTAATATGCATCTCTTTACACTTGCTAACATTGAACCACATCTTCCATTTTGTCACCCGCTCAGCCAAATTTGGAGAGATCATTTTGGAGCACCTCACAATCTCCTTTGGATGTCACTACCCTAAATAATTTAGTGTCATCTGCAGGTTTGGCCACTTTGCTGCTTACCCCAACTTCTAGATCATTTATGAATGAGTTAAATTGCACTGGTACCAGTACAGATCCTTGGGGGATCCCACTTCTTACTTCCCTCCATTGTGAAAACTGTCCATTTATTCCAACCCTTTCCCCCCTGTCCATCAACCAGTTACCGATCCACACATGAACCTGTCCCCTTATCCCAGAACTGCTAAATTTACTCAAGATCCTTTGGTGGGTAATTTTATCAAAAACCTTTTGGAAGTCTAATTATACTATCTCAAATGGAAGACCTTTTATCCACATGCCTGCTGACACACTCAAAGAACTCTAAAAGGTTCGTGAGGCAAGACCTGCCCTTGCAGAAGCCATGCTGGTTCTCCTTCAGCAAGGCCTGTTCTTCTATATGCTTAACAATTTTGTCCTTTAGTATGCTGTCCATCAATGCATTCATCTGTGCAGTGGACCCACCCCTTGGAGTGGAAGAAGGGACAGGCTCTCTTGAAGGACTGCACAAGTTCCTCTGTAGCTCCCATCCAAGTCAATAGAGCAAGAGAACATCCTGGAGGATGATTCCCTTAGAAAGTGGCCCAGATGTTGTGCCACCTAAATCGAGTGTTGACACCCCACTGTTGCACGTTCCCATTACATCCACTGGCACTGATGCAAGCTCATAATGAAGTGCTGGGAGAGTACAAATACTTAAATCAATGCCCACACCCACCAGAAATGCTAGTTAGATCAGAAACCCATCATGTGTCCTTCTATGACATGTTTCCAATCCAACTAGTGCTTTCAGAAGGCACTATTCAAATGATTTGTGCTCTTGGGCAAAAGTGCAAGAAGTTCACTAGGAGCCTGCAGCCTATAAAGAGATGGATTAGACCATTGCTTAATATTACAACATCTTGTGGACAAACAGGTCAAAAGGAATAAGCGACCTTTGTTTGCCACTTTTATAGACCTTAAGATGGCTTTTGACAGTTTCTAGAGATCGTCTTTGTTCTAAATTGGCGGCTACTTCTATGGACCGAAGGCTTCTACTCTTGCTCATCAAAATGCATGAAGATTCCTTTTTAAGAGTGCGTTTAGACCATGCTGGTAATCTTACAAACTTAGTACCCATTAGGAAAGGGGTGCGACAAGGGTGTGTATATTATCCCCCTACTTATTCAACCTTTATATTAACGATTTGATAAAGTGTTGGCAGACATCTGACACTCATCCACCAAAACTAGCTAACAAGAAAATCCCAATCCTGATGTATGCCGATGATGCAGTAATTCTATCTCAAACCAGGGTTGGGCTCAAAATAGCGTTAGATGCCTTAGCACTTTACTGCAGAGAGGAGCATCTACAGATCAATTACGACAAATCTAAAATGATGTGTTTCACCAATAAAGTAAAAAAAATTGTATGGATGCTAGATGGACACCGACTAGAACAGGTAAATCAAATAAAATTCTTGGGGGTTATTTTTCAACACAATGCTGGGAAATTAGCACATATAAGTATGGTCACAGAGTTGGCAAAACGCAGCACAGCAGCAATCTTAAGATTTTTTAGAACTCAGAGTGCAGGCTTCATACCAGCTGCCTTAAAGCTCTATACTGCAAAGGTCATTCCGCAATTATTGTATGGTATACAACTAGGTCCATACTCAAGGTTTGACACTTTGGAAAGAAGCCAATCAGGGTTCTTGAGGAACTTATTTGGCACTCCAAAATGTACAGCAAATGTGACTTTAAGGACAGAGGCTGGCTTTATAAAAATTGAATCTCGGGCCTGGCTTCTGATTATTTATTTCTGGTTGAAAATACATCTGTGACCAGTTGGTTTAATTCCTGAGTTTCTCTCAGTTAGTCCCCAGTCACTATGGTGTGCTACAGTAAGTATGAAACTCACCTCTCTAGGCTTAGACCCAGCTCAACTGCTGGAACTGGGTCTAGCGAATGCGAAAAGAGTAGTGAGACAACGCTTTGTTGATATTGAGATCCAAGAAAACTGGGCTGCACTTCCAAAGTTTTATAGAGTTATAAGAACTAATATGGATCTTTCCTCCACAAAATATCTGTCGACAATTACTTTTTCTAAGTTTCTATGGATATTCATGAGAGTAAGGGTTAATTCCTTTCCATCTGCACTTCTAGCTGGGAGGTTTCAGGGTGTGCCTTTAGAAGAACGACACTGTAGTTGTGGGTCAGGAGATACAGAAACTGTTGCACATATCCTTCTCCACTGTAATCTCCATTTATATCCCAGGGAACGCCTTATTGTTCCTTTAATATGTAAATATATCAATCCGATGATAACCTTGTAAAACATCTGCTTTCAGATAAAGATGCTTCAATTTCTATTTCTGTAGCTAAGTTTAGTTATATTGTTTTTAAAAGGTATAATGGGATATCATCCCAATTTTAAATTGTATATATATACACACACATTTTAATGCTTACTAGTTTTTATTCTCTGTTTGGTCAATGACTGTAAATAAAATTACAATACAATACAATAAATAGATAAATAAATAAATATTGAACTGGGATGAATGACATCATCATAAACCTGGCTGTTGAGGTGTCCCTATGTGTCCCAACAGCTGTAGCAAATTTCATTCAAATCAGTTAGGAGGTTAGGCACCTCAAACGTTTATGCATCTGCCATCTTGAATTGGGGTGGATGATACCATCAAGCTATGCCACTGAGGTGTCCCTATTTGTCACTCACTACTACAGTACCAAATTTGTTTCGAATTGGTTAGAGGGTTCACAAATTAGCCCACTTGCACCTCAAATGTTTACACATCTCCCGTCTTGAACTGGGGTGGATGACATCATCATGATCTATGTCGTTGAGATGTCCTTATGTGTTCCTACATCTGTACCAAATTTGGTTCATTTTGGTCCAGGCATTGTGGAGTGATGGGGGCGGGGGACACACATGCACCCAGACATCCAGACACACACACAGAATGCCAGGTGATCTCATAAGCTTACTTTTCTTAAGGAAAATTCTCTAAAAATGTTGTGGGTTCCCCCACAAAAGTGAAAGGGGTATCTGATCCCTCATTGCCATAATTCCAGCAAATTGGAGCGGTTGAAAATATGGCCAGAACCCTAATAATACACAAGTTTTCAATCTTGGGGAAAGTGCCCATTCAGAATATTAGTATAAGCTTTAATTTCTGCTCTGTGTTATTCAGAGTTTGGGGAGACTTTATTTATTTGTAATGTACTGGGAAGTTCTCCTGTGAAAGTCCCATTGAAATTAGTGTTAGCTGTGCAAGATTGTGCCCATGTTGTGAAGCATTTTTTCTCCCATAGAAAGATTATCAGCTTTACAAATCACTTTTGTTACTCCTCAGGAGAAAAAAAAACACCCCACAGTACTGTTTTATAGAAGGAGAAGTGGAAAACTATTGTCACGTCACGTCTCTTCTGTTCGTGTTTCATCTTATTGAGATGCCACAAGTGGCCTTCCCTGTCAACTTACCACCCAATGCAAAGTGACAACTGCATCCTGACAGGGTATTAGGTCCAAAATGAACTGTCTGTCTATAAAAACCTTTTTAAAAAAATTATTAAGCTGGTTTGGCCTGCCCTCAACACGCATATTTAGGGGAAGTCCATTGGCTTGACATAGGTTATGCAAAATGCTTCATTACAGATATTTATTGCATAAACTGAATGTTTCTGCAGGCAGAGATGAGACTGCTCTTGAGTTTTATTCATCTTTAAATAGCAGTTTCAATTTTTGAACTGTTTCCTGATCTTACTCTCCCCAGGGCTGTGTAGCAAGAGAGAAGCACATATGAAATCAGGATTTGACTCCAACAGCTGAAGACGACATGGATGCCCATCCAGTTGTGCATCCACAAACACATCCATTGAACTGTTTGGAGGCTTATTTAGATGCAGACGTGGTTCCAGAACCATAGCTGCAGACACTGCTAGCTGTAGAAAGGGCATAACAATCACAATGGACCCTATGGACATTCAATTACTGATCAGGTAATTTGTGACTATTAGACTCTTTTTACAGATGAGGAACCAAGGTTTGTTTGTTTGTTTATTTAACCCTAACCTGAGCAAAAAGTGTACTTGACTATTCTGATGTTTGAGTCAAATGTATTCCAAAAAGTCACAGAAATAACAACCTTGACTGGGTGGACTTGAGTATGACATAAGCTGCACAGTGGCATAACCAGGGAAAATGGCGCCCAGGGCAAGCACTGAAATTGCACCCCCCGCCGCACCCCCCGCCACCCCCCCAACATACATCTGACTGACACACATGTTTCAGAAAACTTTTATTTTTAAAATTTAAAAAATTACAAAAATTACCAATATCATACATGTGGTCAAGCCCCTATCTACCACTTCAGATTTGTTTTTTAAAACTATCCAAATTGTGGGGCTATCATTAATTTGTTTGGATAGCTCAGGTTAAAATGCTGGAAAATGACAAATTTCAGTATGCTGGGGCTCATGAAATCCCCAAATATTATGTTTTATCTGTTTATTTGCTCCTTTAAATTCTACTGCTACTCATCATCATCATCATCATTAGGGATGTGCACAAAACCGGTTCGCCCGGTTCAGTTTGGATCTGAACCGGGTCCGAACCAGGAGGGGGTGGTTTGGTTTTGGTTTTGTCCGAACCACCCTGTGGTTCGGTTCGGATCCGAACCAGTTCGGATATGAACTGAACTGGTTCGGATCTTGAAAAGTAGCTATGATGGTAGCTGGCACCCAGGGGTACCTGTCACCCAAACCCCAAAGCAATCGGATACTCGTACGATTTTTTATGAATTTTTGAAAAATATTTTTATTTTTTTCTCATAGGATGTAATGGGACTCGAACCAGGCCATTATTCCTTATTGTGGAGCACCCATGGGTGCCAACAACCATGCAAACCCTGAAGCAATCAGACACCCCTATGATTTTTTATGAATATTTGAAATATTTTAAATTATTTTTCTCATAGAGAAAAACCACTCTAATATGCTATCATAGAATCCACACTCAATACCTCAGAAACAAGAGAACCTTTCAAATAATTCAGGTAGCTTCCTTGCCCACCCTAGGAACTACCACCCACCACAATCCACTCTACGACACCCCTTCCCCCCCGACATGAAGCTATACATTTGCTGACACCTCCATGCTTCTTTATGGAGAAAAACCTTAAAGACGCGTAAACTTCAAAAATCACTTTAAAATCACCCCTTTGCCCAATTCCTTTCAAATAATTCAGGTAGCTTCCTTGCCCACCCTAGGAACTACCAGCCACCACACTACACTCTACGACACCCCTTTCCCGCCGACGTGAAGCTATACATTTGCTGCAATCCTCATTATTCTCTATGAGGAATTCAAAAATACTTTAACAATTCACCAATAATCAGAGGAGTGTCAAATTGCCTTGGGATTTTTTTGGGTGGTAGGCACCCCTGTCTGTCTACCACCCACCCTGCTTTTGTGCCCCTAGGTGCTCCACAATAGGGGATATGGACTGGTTTGGGTCCCATTATACTCTATGAGAAAAATAATTTGAAATATTTCAAATATTCATAAAAAATCATAGGGGTGTCTGATTGCTTCAGGGTTTGCATGGTTGTTGGCACCCATGGGTGCTCCACAATAAGGAATAATGGCCTGGTTCGAGTCCCATTATATCCTATTAGAAAAAAAATAAAAATATTTTTCAAAAATTCATAAAAAATCGTACGAGTATCCGATTGCTTTGGGGTTTGGGTGACAGGTACCCCTGGGTGCCAGCTACCATCATAGCTACTTTTCAAGATCCGAACCAGTTCAGTTCATATCCGAACTGGTTCGGATCCGAACCGAACCACAGGGTGGTTCGGACAAAACCAAAACCAAACCACCCCCTCCTGGTTCGGACCTGGTTCAGATCCAAACTGAACCGGGCGAACCGGTTTTGTGCACATCCCTAATGATGATGATGATGATGAGTAGCAGTAGAATTTAAAGGAGCAAATAAACAGATAAAACAGCAGATTACTATATTTTAAAAGGAATGAAGTTTAAAAGCCCTCAGAAAATAGTCATTAAAAAGAGAGAATACAATAAAACAGATGACAAACAAGTAGAGACCAGAGACTAGGTCTCTTGTGGCACGGAATTCCAGAGCTCTGTGGGAAGGAGTTCTTCCATGTACAGATGAGAAGCACTTGTCAGTGGCAAGAGATGGATCAGCACTTTTTCTGATAGCATGATAGCATGAGGGGACAGTGACTTGACAAGACCATGGCCATCATCATCAACATGATCACCATGGGCATCATCATCAACATGACCAATACTCAGGGCATCATCAAGGGAAACGAGTCCTGTTGGGCGAGGGGGCTGACTGTTTGCTTCTGCTCTACCTACTCCAGGAGATTCCTATATGAGAACAGACTGCGCCAGGGGCGCAAGCCTCTTGGCATGAGCCAAAGGACAAGAACGCAAGGGTTCTCATCCTTTTGGTTTTCAGCACCGAGGCAAGCAGAATGGGGCCTCAGAAGCAGAAGAAAAAAATTGAATGTCCCTTGCGTTCAACAAAGAGTTAGTAAGTGTAATACTCTTGTGCATGAATAAGGAAGCGATGGGCCTGGTGTTACTGAAAAAGTGGAGCCGAGGGTTGTTGAGCTGGGGAGATGTGTCTGGGAGAGCAGAAGAGTGAGGATGGTCTGGGGGCTGGTGATTTCATGGATAGTGGGCAGAGGGAGATATGATGGTGGGAGTTGTGCAGGCCGCAACAGCTGCGTCCCTTTCTCGAGAAGGCAGATCTGGTGGCAGTTACCCACTCTGTAGTCACATAACTAATGCAGAAATCCTAGTTTGAGTTCATTGTTGGCCTGGCCTTCCAGGGTTTTTAAACTGTTTTAAAAGTTTTAGTTGTTATTGGTTTTAAACTGTTTTTAAGGTTTGTTTGTATGGATTGTTTTTAAAATGACTGCTTTGTGGGTTTTGTTTTTGTATTTGTGCACCGACCAGAGCCATTTGGATGAAGCAGTATATAAACAAACAAACAAACTAATGGCTGAATTACTGTAAAGCACTCTCTAAGTGGGGCTGCCTTTGAAGAATATTTGGAAACTGCAGCTAGTGCAAAATGAGGCAGCGAAGATTTTATCTCGAGCTGCCTGCTGGGATCACATCACACCCTTTTGGGAATAGCTAAATTGGCTGCCAATTTGTTTCCAGTTTCAATTCAAGGTGCTGATATTGACCTTTAAAGCCCTTAACAGTTTGGGCCCTGGAAAACCGAGGGACTGCCTTCTCCCAAGGGCTTCTGCCTGCTTGAAAAGATCATTGGAGAAGGCTCTGTTCCATGTACCGACAATGAAGGAGGCTGGGCTGTCATGCATGCAGGACAGGGCCTTCTCAGTTATTGCCCCCTGACTTTAGAATGCTCTTCTGGTGGGCATCTGCTCCACAGTCTCCATAACAGTTTTTAGAGAGCAAGTGAAATCTGGGCTTTTTACCCAAGGTTTTATATGAGTGTTTTTTGTTGCTGCAGCTCCGTATTTTATGCTATCATTGTTTATGTTTTTTAAACTTTTAACTACATTTGTATTTTTGTTTTCTGATTTATTTCCCCCCCCCCGTAACTGTAACCTCCCCCCACCCGCTCTCCTGTCTACACTTGCACATAATGGACAAGATGCAAACTGCAGTCATAGAGAGGGGAACTGGTTTCGTGTTACCTGTGATGACTGCGGCCACCACATACATACATACATATAAAGATCATCAACTTTATTCCACTTCTCTGTAAGTTGTTCAAGGGAGCTAACAATCAGGAATAAAGGCTGGAAACAATACAATGTCCAATGACATGGTACAATGCCCATGGTATCCTTCTGGGTCGCCTCTCGAGTATGGGAATCGGAGGCACTGCGTTGCAGTGGTTATGGTCCATTCTTGGGGGGAGGGTCCAGAAGGTGGTGCTGGGGGACTACTGCTCGGCCCTGTGGCCATTGGCCTGTGGTGTCCTGCAGGGTTCGGTCTTGTCCCCCATGCTGTTTAACATCTACATGAAGCCGCTGGGAGAGGTCATCCGGAGTTTTGGACTGAGTTGTCAGCAATATGTGTATGACACTCAGCTCTATCTCTCCTTGTCATCTGATCCTAGGGAGGCAGTGGATGTCCTGAATCGGGGAGGGCGTGATGGGTTGGATGTGGGCTAATACACTGAAATTGAATCCAGACAAGACGGAGGTAATGTTGGTCAGTAGGAGAGCCGATCAAGATGAGGAGATTTTACCGGTTCTGGATGGGGTTGCACTCCCCTTGAAGGAGCAAGTACGCAGCTTGGGGGTACTACTGGACCCGGCTCTGCTTTTGGAAGCTCAGGGGGAGGCGGTGGCCAGGGGTGCCTTTGCACGGCTTTGGCTAGTGCGCCAGCTGCGTCCCTTTCTCGAGAAGGCAGATCTGGCCACGGTTACCCACGCCTTAGTCACGTCGCGGCTGGATTACTGTAACGCGCTCTACGTGGGGCTTCCCTTGAAGAATATCCGGAAACTGCAGCTAGAGCAAAACGTGGCAGCGAGGGTTTTATCGGGAGCTGCCCGTTGGGAACACATTACCCCCATTTTGAAAGAGTTGCACTGGCTGCCAGTTCGTTTCCGGGTCCAATTCAAGGTGCTGGTTTTGACCTTTAAAGCCCTTAACGGTTTGGGCCCGGGGTATTTGAGGGACCGCCTCCTCCCAAGGGTTGCTGCCCGCTTGACGAGGACATCTGAGGGGGCCATGCTCCGGGTGCCGACAATGAGAGAGGCCCGGCTGTCGTGCACTCGGGACAGGGCCTTCTCTGTTGCTGCTCCTAGACTCTGGAATGCTCTCCCGGTGGCCATTTGTTCCTCGGACTCCATCACGGCTTTTAGAAAGCTTGTTAAAACTTGGCTTTTTACCCAGGCTTTTACATAATCGTTTTTACTGCTGCTTCTGTATGTTTTTATCCATTGTATTGTTTTTATGCCTGTTTTTATATGTTTTTATATTTTTTGCTTGATGTCTTTATTGCCTTTTTATTGTATGTTTTAACTTTTGTAAACCGCCTTGGGGTTTTCTTTTAACGAAAGGCGATATATAAATGTAAAAATAAATAAATAAATAAATAAATAAATAAATATAACAATAACCCCATTCAGGCATCTCCTCCCCACAAACCATTCATGCTTGCAGCCTAGAAAGTGGGTAGAAAGTCTCTCTCTGAAGTGTCACTCACCCCCTCTCCAGCTGTTCACGTTTACAGCAGTGGTTGTCTGCAGAAGAAATCTGGCTGATGACCACAGAAGTGCCTTCCCTCATGGTTACAGTGGGTCCCTCTGCAGACGATCGCCACTGTAATCATGAGCCGCTGGAGAGAGGGGGTGAGTGAAACCTAAAGGGTGGGACTTCCTCCCCACAATTTGAACTGTAAGCTTGAGTGGTTTGGGAGGAGGAAATGTCTGAATGGGGCTATTAGACAAAGTTTAAAAAGTGAGAACCTGAATGATAAAAACACAGATATGCTTATACGATATGCTGATTTGTATATGTGGTTGATATGCATAAGACATATCAAACTAGGTAGCAGGGGCTGGCATACAGACTAATGAAGCCTCTGCATTCATGAGAAGTGCTAGTGCCTGTGAATGGTGCTGCAACATTCCAAATGTGAAAGGGGTCCAATTTTTGCTGATCTCCCCTGACCCCAGAAGTGCTCCATGCA
Source organism: Hemicordylus capensis (assembly GCF_027244095.1). Lineage (NCBI taxonomy): Eukaryota > Metazoa > Chordata > Lepidosauria > Squamata > Cordylidae > Hemicordylus > Hemicordylus capensis. Next base: position 7,531,514 of record NC_069658.1, read on the forward strand.
ACCTGGGAGCAGGCCCCTGAGGATCACACAGCCCCAAGGGATCTACTTCCAGGTGACAGGGGGTGCTGCCTGCAGGACAGGAGATTGGTGGAAATGGTCCCACATGAAAAGCGGAGCTATGTTATTCTCCATGAGGAGCAGCACTTGTGCTTCTCATGGAGCTTCGTTAGCATGAATGTCAGCTGTTGACGACACTTTTAAAGCTGATTAAAACACAGAGTTGGGAAGGCCCTTTGGGACACAGTAATTGTCTCTCCTTATCTAAAAACAGACAGCAATGGGGCACGTTTTTCCAAATTGTGGATTTGGAAAATTGTGGACACCATAAGCGTAAAAAGCATGTCTCAAGTATCAAAGGGGATATCAAGAGGAGAGAGTAGCATTTCCAGGCAGGTTGTGCTGTCGAGACAATTTTGACTCCTGGCACCCACAGAGCGCTGTGGTTGTCTTTGGTAGAATACAGGAGGGGTTTACCACTGCCATCTCCCTTGTAGCATGAGATGATGCCTTTCAGCATCTTCCTATATCACTGCTTTCCCATACTCTGGGAAACATACCAGCGGGGATTCAAACCAGCAATCTTCTGCTTGTTAGTTAAGCATTTCCCCACTGCGCCCCTTGAGGTGGTGTATTTACCTGAACCCAAGACTAATCCCCCCCCCCAAAAAAATCATTGATGTTAAACATCAGGTGGCCATCTTAAATCCAGAATCCTTTGGTGTTTATATATATATATATATATATATATATATATATATATATATATATATCCTGTATTAATCTCTATTTTTCAGTGGTCTGTCTTAAATTCAGAGTCTTCTTCTATTTGGGTAAATACAGTATATGCAGGGCTATAGTTCTAGAGATATTCTAGTCCCGGACCATTCTGGGCCTTCATATGTCAAAGCCAACACCGTGAATTGAGTACAGAAGCAGACTGATAATCAGAGAAGTTGATGGATGATCACTGCACTGTGATCCAATCGATCAGTGCGAATCAGAAAACTGGCAGCTGCATTTTGAACCAATTGAAGCTTTCAGGCCATCACCAAGGATAGCCCCACAGAGAGTGCATTGCAGTGATCCAACCTGGAGGTGACAAGGTGCATGAATTACTGCGGGTAAGTCTGGTTTATAGCAGCAGTGGGACTTAAATCTGCGTTCCCCAGATTCACAACCAACTTCAGGTCTGTTCCCACTGGCATTTAGGAACATGAGACTATAGGAAGCTACCTTATACCGAATCAGACCCTGATCATCTAGCTAGGCAGTTAGCTCAGTATTTTCTACATTGACTGGCAGTGGCTCCACAAAGTTTCAGACAGAAATCTTTCCCAGCCCTACCTGGAGCTACGGCCCTATCCCTAACAAAAAAAAATAAGAACCAGATGCTTCTTGGACTGGGAACAAAGGACCTGCTCTTTGACATCCAGCTAACCCCTTGGCCAAATGCCACAGCAGGGATTTCAACTCACAGCCCCTGCCTCTGCAGCCAGCCTCTCCCCGCCTGCCACTATACTGTTGCTATAGTCCTCCGCTTGCCTTGCATGCCTTCCTTTACAAACTGTCAAAAGAAAAGTTAGACCCCGATACAGAGTTCCTTCTCTCAGACGCGTCCGAATGCCATCTCCATTTGCCAGTTCTGCAATGACAGCAGAGAGCAGTCCCTTGTGACTGAAACAGGTGGCTTCCGACGCTGATTGCTACAGTGGTTTTGCTCATATTGTTCTACGTAATGCCACTGATCTGAACCCCTTAATGACAAACTAAGAGCTCTGAAAAACAAACAAACAAAACATCAATTCTTCCTCATCTAAGCAGAGTCTATTAGCACATCGCAGAGCCAATTAAGTATAATTGGCAGCTCTTAGCATTAGAATATTTTGGCATTTCCATCACCTCAGAGAAGCTGCTGCGTGTGTCACGTCACACCGCCATCCACTTTCGCTGGGAGACGTGTCGAAGAGCAGCAGCTCACGTTTCAGATTTCCTCCTTATGGCCGTCAAAAACCTATGGAGGTCTATTTAGGTGCCCTCGGAGGGGGCACCAAAGTGAAAGGAGGGCAATAAATGATCCTGCATAGCCACAAAGCTGAACATGTCGCCTGTCTTGCTGTTAACTGTGAATCCTGTCATATCAGTGAGTGACATTATCAGTGAGCTGCGAATGGCAGGAGGGCCGTGAGTGTCAGGTATTAGCAACTGCCCTCAATTATAATAGGTTTTGACCCTGCTCCCGTTAAAGTCCATAGCAGAATGTCTACCGGATTCAGCTCTGAAGTAGTGGGCCTGTCATCTTATACAGAGAGATCTTCAATGCCTTTTCTAAGCATTAGCCAATTAATTCTGTCAGATACAGGAGCGCTACGCTACTCCTGCAGGTAGCCTATCTCTAGGGGAGAGTGGAATTTCCCCCGCATTAAATGCAACAATGGTATCAGAAAGGTGGTCAGGGAAACAAGGCCTGTGAGGAAAAGTTGAAAGAACTGAATATGTTTAGTAGGCCTGTATGAAAAAAACCCATTTCACTCAGTTCAGACAGAGTTTCCAAAGCAGGGCTTCACAACTGCAGCCCTCCAGTAGGGATGTGCAAACAGGTTCACCGTCAAATGTGTTTGATGTCGAACCAGTTTGGTTTGACCATTCGGGGTTGAACCGAACCATCCCGTTTGGTCCAACCCCGGACTGAACACCCCCTGACTGTTCGGGGGGTTCACAGATTTTTGTTAAAAAATAGATATAGATATAGATATTTACTTGCCCACTTTGAGGGAGTTGTTGGAGGCGGGGGGTGTCCTTGGAGGTTCCCCCTCCCCCCCCTCCAGTCTCCCTTCAGGCCGCCACCAGCCGTTTGGCCAACTCTTTGGCCCATTCGGTCCTTCCCCCTCCAGCGTGGCGGCCATTTTGGAGGCTGCCGTGCCTGCACAATTGGCCTCTGCGCCACTTTGCTTCACGTGGAACCCTTTGGCCACTCCAAACGTTGTTTCACCCCCAACACCACCCCTTCTCACTCCTCAAAGTACTTCTCAGGACTGCTCAGTCTCTGCCACATGAGAGCAAGCAGACACCTTCCACAGTGACTCCCCCCACCCCATGAAGCCCAGGTAAGGGTGCAGGTGCTCATGGGATTTGTAGGCTTTGGGGGCTAAGAATATAAGAACAGACCCGCTGAATCAGGCCCAAGGCCTATCTAGCAATAGCAATAGCACTTACATTTATATACCGCTCTATAGCCAGAGCTCTCTAAGCAGTTTACAATGATTTTAGCATATTGCCCCCAACATTCTTGGTACTCATTTTACTGACCTCGGAAGGATGGAAGGCTGAGTCAACCTTGAGCCCCTGGTCAGGATCGAACTTGTAACCTTCTGGTTACAGGGCGGCAGTTTTACCACTGCGCCACCAGGGGCCCATCTAGTTCAGTTTCTTGTTTCACACAGTGGTCCACCAGATGCCTCTGAGAAGCCCACAGGCAAGAGGGGATGGTATGCCCTTTCTCTTGCTGTTGTTCTCCTGCACCTAGGATTTGGTGGCATCTTGCCTCTGAGGCTAGAGGTGGTCTATAACCACTAGACTAGTAGCCATTGATAGACTTGTCCTCTATGAATTTGTCTAAGCCCCTTTTAAAGCCACCCAGGCTGGTGGCCATCACCACATCTTGTGGCAGAAAATTCCACAGTGTGAAAAAGTACTTCCCTTTGTTGGTCCTAAATTTCATGGCCATCAGTTTCATGGGACGACCCCTGATTCTAGTGTGTGTGTGTGTGTGTGTGTGTGTGTGTGTGTGTGTGTGTGTGTGTGAGAGAGAGAGAGAGAGAGAGAGAGAGAGAGAGAGAGAGAGAGAGAGAGATTTCTCTCTATCCACTCCTTGTTTCAGCAATTGTAGATAAATTCAGTATCCTTGGGAGGCACCCTGAAGTTATAGGGAGAAATTCAGTTTCTCTATGGGGGAACCCTGAAAAGCCTGACGATCAGAGAGAATGTCCACTTTGAAGAAATGGGTCCACCTCTGGTGGAATTGTGCTGCCATTCCTGGCTATCACAGTCAAGCAGCAGTGATGTGGTGAATATGGAAAGAGGTTGGATCTGTGTTGCACAGCTCAAGAACTATAAGCAAAATTCTGCTGTGGCATAAACCACTAATAACTTAAGATGTCCCTCTAGCTCAGCAGCACTGCTTCCAAAGGTGGTCAGTCATTTAGTTGTCATGGTCAACAGTTGCTGATAGACCTGCCATTTGTCTCATCTCTGCTCAAATGATGGCTACCTATTCTAGCGGCCATCCTCACAGAGGAGAATCATAGAATGTTAGAGCTGGGTGTGGCTGTGAACGTCTTCAGTCCTCCTGCTCAGGGCTGAAGCATCCCTGACAGATGGTTCTCCAAGCTCTGTTGGAAAACCTCTAGTGGAGAGCTCATCAATGCATGAGGGAGACTATTCCACTGTTCAACAGCTCTTACAGTTAGGAAATTCTTCATAAAGTCTAGCCTAAATTTGCTGCCCTGCAATTTCCATCCATGGTCCTCCTCTCAGGAGCAACAGAAAACAAGTCCACGCCTTCTATGTGATAGCCCTTGGCTATCATATCCCCTCTCTGTCTTCTCTTTTCCAAGCTAAACATACCCAGCTCCTTCAACTGTTTCCAGCTGCTCACCATCTTTGTTGCCCTCAGATCCTGCAGCAGTGAATTCCATAAGTTATTTTTGTGCTGTGTGAAGAAGCCCTTTCCTTTGTTCCTCCTGAACCTCCTGCCAATCAGTTTCATTGGATGACTGTCAGTATTATGACAGAGGGAGAAAAAACTCCTCTTTCTGAAAAAATGAAAAACAAAACAAAACATTGAGGTCATCCACACAATCAAAAACTGTGTTCTACCCGGGTTTGGGAGCTATGTGGTTTCTGGTTTTGTGAAAGTAAGGTTAGAGGAAAACCTGGATAGAAGTGATTGTGTGGAAGCAAGGTAGGAGGAAAACCTACCCAGGTTTTCCTCCTACCTTGCTTCCACACAATCACTTCTACGTCGGTTTTCCTCCTACCTTGCTTCCACACAAGTGAAAGTTGGTAGCACACACAGCTCCCAAACCCGGGTAGAACACAGTTTTTGATTGTGTGAATGACCTCCATTTTTGATTGTGTGAATGACCTCATTGAATTGGTCCAGCAGGGTCTGCTGTAGACTTCTGTGTAAATCAGGCCTGCTCAACTTCGGCCCTCCTGCAAATGTTGGCCTACAATTCCCATAATCCCTGGCTATTGGCTGCTGTGGCTGAGAATTATGGGAGTTGTAGGCCAAAACAGCTGGGGGGCCTAAGTTGAGCAGGCCTGGTGTAAATGGACCCTGCTCTTCTTGATGTATTATTCACAGCAGCTGGAAGTTGTAGGACTGATGCAAAACATCCTCCAAAGAACAATGAAGTAGGGATGTGCAAAAAATTTCGGGCACAGAACGATCTGTGCCCGAAATGAACAATTTTGGGTGATTCGGAGCCGAACCGAATCACCCCCGATGTCCCCCGATATTTTTCGGGCATGAGCCGAATCACCCGAATTTCGGAACCAAAAAATTTGGGTGATTCGGTTCATGGTTGATTTTTGGCGATTTTTTTAAGTTTTAGTGACTTTGGGGCAGTTCGGGGGCATAGCATGGGATCTGGGCAAAAGGAGTGGGGTGGGGTGGTAGTGTCTAATGGGTGCAGGCTACCACCCCAATTTCAGGGGGATTGGGCAAAGGGCTGATTTTTGGTAAATTTCTGAAATTTTCATGTCTTTGGGGCAGATTGGGGCATATTGGGGCAGAAAGTGGGGCCTGGGGCAGAATAGTGGGGTGGGGTGGTAGTGCCTAATGGGTGGAGGCGACCACCCCAATTTCAGGGGGATTGGGCAGAGGGCTGATTTTTTGAGAATTTTTGAAGTTTGGGTGTCTTTGGGGCAGATTGGGGGCAGAAAGTGGATCTGCCCCAAAGGAGTGGGGTGGGCTGGTAGATAGTGCCTAATGGGTGGAGGCTACCACCCATCCCCAATTTAAGAGTGATTGGGCAGGGGGTGAATTTTGGTGAATTTATTTTTATGAGGTTTGTCTTCATAAGGTGAAGTGTGCTAAATTGATTACTTCCTCATATTATTCATAGTAAAGGAAAGTGTTAAAAAGTGAAAGTGGGGTCATGAGAGTTGTGTAATTGAAAAAAATCTCATTTGCTATGATAGAATGAGAATTCACACCTCAGAAAAAACTTTTTCTGAGGTGTGAATTCTCATTCTATCATAGCAAATGAGATTGTTTTCAATTAAACAACTCTCATGACCCCACTTTCACTTTTTAACACTTTCCTTTACTATGAATAATATGAGGAAGTAATCAATTTAGCACACTTCACCTTATGAAGACAAACCTCATAAAAATAAATTCACCAAAATTCACCCCCTGCCCAATCACTCTTAAATTGGGGATGGGTGGTAGCCTCCACCCATTAGGCACTATCTACCAGCCCACCCCACTCCTTTGGGGCAGATCCACTTTCTGCCCCCAATCTGTCCCAAAGACACCCAAACTTCAAAAATTCTCAAAAAATCAGCCCTCTGCCCAATCCCCCTGAAATTGGGGTGGAAGCCTCCACCCATTAGGCACTACCATCCCACTCCACTCTTTTGGGGCAGATCCACTTTCTGCCCCCAAACTGCCCCAAAGTCACTAAAACTTCAAGAATTCTCAAAAAATCAGCCCTTTGTCCAAACCCCCTGAAATTGGGGTGGTAGCCTCCACCCATTAGGCGCTACCACCCTGCCCCACTATTATGCCCCAGGCCCCACTTTCTGCCCCAATATGCCCCAATCTGCCCCAAAGATATGAAAATTTCAGAAATTTACCAAAAATCAGCCCTTTGCCCACTCCCCCTGAAATTGGGGTGGTAGCCTGCACCCATTAGGAACTACCACCCCACCCCACTCCTTTTGCCTAGATCCCATGCTATGCCCCTGAACTGCCCCAAAGTCACTAAAACTTTAAAAATTCACCAAAAATCAGGATTTTTCCCAATCCCCCTGAAATTGGGGTGGTAGACTCTACCCATTGGGCACTACCACCCCAACCCAAAATTTTGCCCCTGGGCCCCTTTTTTACCCCCCCAAATCGATTCAGATTTGGATTCGGATTAAATCCGTATCCGAACCGAATCAAGGGTGATTCGGGTGACCCAGATTCGGGCACAAAACAGAACAGGGGTGATTCGGTTCGGGTCCGAGCCGAATCACCTGAAAACCCGAATTGCACACCCCTACAGTGAAGCTATTCTGACAATCAGTGGAAAGCAGGCTAAGGGTGCTTAGCCCGCTTCCCACCAATTGTGAGACTCACTGGGCTTGCAGCTGAGCCCGGCTCAGTCAAAGCGGATCACCCTCTTAAGTACCCCTCCCCTAAGCCTGGGTTAGCGGAGCGAGCGCTCTGCTAACCCGGGCTTTCTGATCATGAGTTGCCGCAGCACAGCTCCGCAACTCACACGTAGACCCCCCAACTGGGAGGCTGAAAAGCAGCCTCCCAGCTTGGGGGTCTCTCCAGCACGTCCTGCGCGCTCATGCAGGGTATGCTGGAGCTTCCGGGGGCCGCACGGACCCTGATCCTCCCAGCCCTGCCAGCTCCATAATGGAGCTGGCAGTTGTGTGGGTGGCTGCTTTGGCCACCCGGAGCAGACAGCTCGGTGGTCTGCGGGGAGAGCGGGCTAAGCCCGCTAACCCTCCCCAGACAGCTCCCACTGATCGTGGGAACCACCTCAGTATTAGCTTCCCAGTACAGCAGCCCCAGCAGCTTTCCATCAGCATCTTAAAAATTGTCTGCAACTCCTTGGGTTCTGTTTAGATTGTACTAATGGTCAGTTTGCCCATGGAAATGATTCTCATTCAGGAGGATTGCAGTGAGCAGTGGCTGCACAGATGTGCCGCAGTCCCTGGGCATGCACGCTGATATTCAGATCATGTCCTGAGGGCTGTAAGTTTGAAAGCCTCTGCCCTCTACCTGTGTCATTTGTTTCCTTGGTGCCTCTCTTTCATTCTGCTTTCAAGTTTATGCCTCTCCTCTCCTTCTCCCACCCTGCATAGTTTTGTTTTATTTTATATAGATAGATGTTCCCCTCTGTGCTAATCTGTTTTTAATGATGCTGGTCTTAGCTTTGTTTTCCACTCATATGTTGTGCTTCTGTTTTTTGCTCTCTGGTGCAGGCTGTGTTCGGGGTTTGTGAACAGAAGGTAGTCACCTAAACATCTGATGGCAATTCAAATGTGTTGAGATTTTTTTCCACCCTTATATTAAAACATCAACAAAATCAACATTAAAATTAGAAATTAGACTAGCACTCTCGCTCTCGCTTAAACTTTACCCATCCTGTGGATTAGGCAGACAGAAAGAGGCACACGGCAGCCAGAGAAATACTCTATTAAAAGGAGGGTGGGTTAAGCATTTGCTACATTTGGCAGTTGACTCTTTCCCAATAACCTACGCACACATACGCACATGCAGCCAGCCAGCTGTGTGCAGGCAGATTTGTGGAAATCAAAGAGCAGGATTTGGCAAAAGCTCCAGCACATTTGCCAAAATTGTCAAAAGAAGCATGCGGCCCTTCAAAAGGGTTACGCTTGGCTCTGTGTTCAGAGGTAGCTTAGGTACCACCCTGCATATATAATTCTGGCACAGCTGGCACCGATAACGAGAATTCACTCTCTAGTAGATCTTTGTTCCAGTTCAGTGAAGGCAGAAGCTGTAAAACTGCATTGCGAGGCTCATCCAGCATTGTGTATGTGAAATACTAAAATGTATGCAGAGAACCAGTCCAGCAAAAAGGTCTTCTAGGTAAGGGAGTATAAAGAAGGTTATTCCTTAGGTAATGCCTTGTGATCACTTAGAGTGTTATCTGGGACGCTGTTGGGTGAAATCCTACCATAGCCATGAAATCACTAGCTAGAGTAAGCCCTGTGTCACAAAGTAGTGAGGAAGATTTGAGTTCTCTGGCACTCTTCTGCAAGCTGAATATTAAGAAATAGTGGGAAGAGGGAAAAGTGGGCAAGATTCTGAGGCACTTTCCACGATCAGTGGGAGCCGCCTGGGGAGGGCGAGTGGGGAGAGCGGGCTTAGCCCACTCTCCACGCAGACGATCCAGCAGTCTCCTGTGGGTGGCTAAACTGGCCACCCACATGACTACCGGCTCCGTTATGGAGCCTACTGGGGCTGGGAAGATTGGGGGCCGCACGCCCCCTGGAAGCTCCAGCATGCCCTTCGTGAGCACACAGAACATGCTGGAGAGACCCCCGAGCCGGGAGGCTGCTTTTCAGCCTCCCGGTCGGGGGTCTACTCGTGAGTTGCCGCGCAGCCCCCGGAAGCTCCAGCATGCCCTGCGTGAGCACGCAGAGCATGCTGGAAAGACCCCTGAGCCAGGAGGCAACTCACAATCAAAAATACCAGGTTAGCAGAGTGCTCGGCTAAGGGGAGGGTTCTTGAAGCGGGTGACTCGCTTTGGTGAGTCCGGGCTCAGCTGCGATCCCGGTGAGTCTCACCTGCAGACGAAATCGGGCTAGGCTCCCCTAGCCCAATTTTGCCTTATCGTGAGAATAGCCTCATTATTAGCCCTCTACACCAGAAACAAAAAAGTCAGATCCAATACAAATTGACTCCCCAAGACAGGGAAATTGCCTGGATCGCTGACATGCCCCCTGCAACTGTCACTTCCCATTTGCATAGGCACACTAGAAGCTGCCTTATACTGAGTCAGACCATTGAGCTTTCTAGCTCAGAATTGTCTGCACTAACTGGCAGCAGCTCTCCGAGGTTTCAGGCAAGCGTCTCTCCCAGCCCATCCTGGAAACGCTGACAGGAACTGAAGCTGGGACCTTCTGCATGCAAGCAGGCAGATGCTCTTCCACTGAGCTATTTACCCCCATTACCTAGGGGGTAAAACTTGCAGCACTCACATATAGTCACTCCCCCAATGCAAACCAAGGCAGTCCCTACTGAGCAAAAGGGACCATTCATGTTCGCTACCTCGAGACCAGCTCTCCTCAGTTTTGCCACATGGCTTCTGAGTCAGACAGACTCCGCATTGCAGGGTGTAATGCCTCTAAATGAATGCAGCTTTTAATTCATTGCAGGGTGTAGTTCTTTTAACGAATGCAGCCAAAATAGAACTATGATTCCCAGAAAGCGCCGTGACATCCCAGGTCCTTCTGATTACACGGAAGGAAAAAAGGTGCCTCTTTGAATCAGATGGCATGCGGTAAGGGCCAGGCACAAAATTGCAGTGCTCCATAGGAGGGAAGATGACATCATGCCTGCTGTCCCAGGCCCACACCGAGTCTCAAGTGAAGAAGAGAGATGGGGAGAGGGTGGGGGGACAGAGTGGGGGTGGGTGAGGAGAGGGCAGTGAGTGGGAGTTCCAACAGGCATGCTGGAACTACAATAGAATTGGATGCTGGTGGGGAGTTTCGACTGCCAGATGTCCCCACTTTTAGGGGTGTGCACGGAACTGGCTGACCTGGTTCGGTTTGAGTCCAAACTGGACTTGAACCAGACTAGGCCGGTTCGGTCCAGGACGCCTTCAAACCCCTCCCTGGGGGGTGGGGTCGTGGACCTTTTAAAATAAAATAAAATAAAATATTTTTTTTATCTTACTCCATTCAGGGGAGTTGTTGGAGGTGGCAAGGGGGTCCACAGAGGTTTCCCCCTCCCCTGGAGGGCCTCCCTTGGCCCTTTAGGCCTGTTCGGGCCTTCCCCCTCCGGTGTGGTGTCCATTTTGGAGGCCACTGCGCCTGCAATTGGCCTCTTCATGACCCAGGCCACACAATGGCCAATGGTGCAGGTGCAGTGGCTTCCAAAATGGCCATCACGCTGGAGGGGAATGCCCTAACGGGCTGAAGAGCTGGCCAAATGGGCCGGTTTGGGCTGCAAGGGAGGCCGGTAGGAGGAGGGGGAACCTCCACAGACCCCCCTCCCCACCACCTCCAACAACTCCCTCGAAGGGGGTAAGTAAAAAAAAAATTAAAACTCAGGTCCGCAAACTCCCGGGGGTGTTCGGTCTGGAGTCAGACCAAACAGGGGATGGTTCAGTTCAACCCCGAACCTTTGAACCAAACATGTTCAAATGTCGAACTGGTTTGCACGTCCCTACCCACAGTTGGTATAATTCATGTAACAGATTTCAGAAATCCTCAAGGCTGCAACAAATAAGAAAACCACTTGTTCTGAGTCAAGGCCAAGAAGAGAAGCTTTCCAAAACAAAGAGAGGCTTCCAGAGAGCCAAGGTTTTAAAAGAAAATTGAGGGACCCTTTACCAGTTCCTCACAAAGAGGATGCCATACCTTCCTTCTTGTTCAGTTCTCGGACTCTAGTGCTAAACACCGTACACATCTGGACTTAATACACAGGTCCAGCCATTCATGTCTCAACCATTATCCAGGGGAATGCACATTTGGCAGCGCTCATAAAGTCGGTGTGGAGTTAATGCCGACAGTCCCCGACATACTATAGAGGCTATCAAGTCCAGTATGCCTGTAAGAAGTATCCAGCTGCACAGCCCTAATCTTGATTAGACTGGTTTGCACATAGCAGAGTCTAATCTAATCTAATCTTATGACTGTCATGCCATTTTTGTCTCCTCCCCTTTGTTGGTTTGCTTTACATCCATCCTGAGGAAGAGTCCTTGAGATGTCCAAAACTTGCATATTAGTTCCTGCTGTAGCTGTCGCAGTCTGGCAATAGCCCACCCTGTAAACAGGGCAGAAAACAAGCAAATGAAATGCTTGCTTCTCCCACCTTTTGGAATTTAGGGTTGCCACCCAGTGGAAGTCTTCTTCCTTGGCTCTCTCCACCCAACTGCCAACAGTATCTTCAACCATAACTGATGTGGAGTAGGAATGCAAGTAATCATGGGCTAGGAAACAAAACTCAAGAGATCACAAGATACCTGAACACAGTTACTGTCTGTCCCCTGATAACTGAGCAAAGAGGCACCTTTTTAAAGTGGTGATTCTCTTTATTTCGCAGGGGGAGAGCAACTGGCCCTCTCCATCCCCAGCACAGCATCCCTCCAGTGGCTGTTGCTGGCATCTTTCTTATATTTCTTGTTTAGACAGTGAGCCCTTTGGGGACAGGGAGGCATTTAATTAATTTATTTATTTCTGTATGTAAACTGCTTTGGGAACTTTGGTTGAAAAGTGGTATATAAATATCTGTTGTATTCATATTTACTTAGGGAGAAAACAAAACATTAATCCAATTTATATTCTTAAAGATTATTTTCTAAATCCTCCCCCACAAATGAGCAATGGATAAATAAATCAAAGAAGAATAAATAGAAAGGACAGGGCGGGGCGCCTTGGAGGAGGGGTAGCACTGTATGTTAAAGAAGGGATAGACTCTAACAAGGTAGAAAACCTAGGTGGACCGGAGTCCTCCACAGAAACCTTGTGGGTGCCAATAAAAGGCCTGAAAGGGAACATGCTACTGGGGATGTGCTATTGACCTCCAGATCAAAACGCCGACAGTGACTGGGAGTTGCAGGAATAAATCAGGGAGGTATCAAGGAGAGGCAGGGCTGTAATTAGGGGTGACTTCAATTACCCACACATAGACTGGGTAAATTCATCAGGCCAGGACAAAGAGGTCAAATTCCTAGATACGCTAAATGACTGTGCCCTAGAACAGTTGGTCTTGGAAACAACCAGAGAGAAGGCAACCTTGGACCTAATTCTGAGTGGCACCCAGGATCTGGTGCGTGATGACAGTATCATTGACCCTCTAGGGAACAGTGACCATAGTGCTATCAAATTCAGCATACATGCGGGGAGAGAATCACCAAGGATGTCTAACACGGACATTTTGAATTTCAGAAGAGGAAACTTCTCCAAAATGAGGAGTATGGTGAAAAGAAAGCTGAAAGGGAGAATCAGGAGAGTCACTTCACTCCAGAGTGCATGGAGTTTACTCAAAACCACAATACTAGAAGCCCAGTTAGATTATATACCCCAAAGGAGGAAAGATACCACAAAGTCCAGGAGGATGCCAGCATGGCTAACAGGTACCGTCAAGGAAGTCATAAAAGGGAAGAAGACTTCCTTCCAAAATTGGAAGGCCTGTCCAAATGAAGAGAACAGAAAGGAACACAAACTCTGGCAAAAGAAATGCAAGGTGATGATAAGGGAGGCAACAAGAGAGTTTGAGGAACATTTAGCCAAAAGTATCAAGGGGAATAACAAAAACTTCTTTAACTACATCAGAAGCAGGAAACCTGAAAGGGAGGTGGTTGGACCATTCGACAATGAGGGAGTGAAAGGGATTATTAAGGAGGATATGGAGGTTGCAGAGAAGCTCTATGAGTTCTTTGCGTCTGTCATCACGGCAGAGGATACTGATCATATACCTGTTGCTGAACCAGGCTTTTAAGGGATGGAGGATAGAAAGCTGAGTAAGATAGAAGTGACAAGAGATGACGTTCTAAACTGTCTGGAAAAACTGAAAGCTAACAAATCACCAGGGCCGGATGGCATCCATCCAAGAGTCCTCAAAGAACTCACATGTGAAATTGCCGACCTCCTTGCCAAAATATATAACTTATCCCTGAAATCAGGCTCTGTACCAGAGGACTGGAGAGTAGCAAATGTAACACCAATTTTCAAGAAGGGATCCAGGGGCAATCCGGGAAATTACAGGCCAGTTAGCCTAATGTCCATTATAGGCAAATTGATGGAAAGCATCCTCAAGGATAAAATCGTAAAGCACCTAGAAGAACAGGCCCTGCTGGGAATGAGCCAGCATGGCTTCCACAGAGGTAAATCTTGCCTCACCAACCTTTTGGAGTTCTTTGCAAGTGTCAACGAGTGTGTGGATCAAGGTGATCCAGTTGACATAGTCTACCTGGACTTCCAAAAAGCTTTTGACAAAGTTCCTCATCAAAGACTCCTGAGGAAACCTAGCAGTCATGGGATAAGTGGACAAGTACAAGTGTGGATTGCTAACTGGTTGAAAGACAGGAAACAGAGGGTAGGAATAAATGGAAAGTTTTCACAATTGGGGGAAGTAAGAAGTGGGGTCCCCCAGGGATCTGTACTGGGGCCGGTGCTTTTTAATTTATTCATAAATGATCTAGAAGCACGGGTGGACAGCGAGGTGGCCAAATTTGCAGATGACTTCTGGGTAGTGAAATCCCAAACGGATTGTGAGCAGCTCCAAAAGGATCTCTCCAAACTGGGGGAGTGGGCGACAAAGTGGCAAATGCGCTTCAATGTTGGCAAGTGTAAAGTGCTACACATTGGGACAAAAAAACCCAACTTCAAGTATATGCTGATGGAATCTGAGCTGTGCGTGATGGACCAGGAGAGGGATCTTGGGGTTGTGGTGGACAGCTCGTTGAAAGTGTCTATTCAATGTGCAGCACCTGTGAAAAAGGCAAATTCCATGCTAGGGATCATTAGGAAGAGGATTGAAAATAAAATGGCTAACATTATAATGCCCTTATACAAAACTATGGTGCGACCACACTTGGAGTACTGCATACCGTTCTGGTCACCACATCTTAAAAAGGACATTGTAGAACTGGAAAAGGTACAGAAGAGGGCAACCAAGATGATCAGTGGCCTGGGGCACCTTTCTTATGGGGCAAGACTACAACACCTGGGGCTTTTTAGTGTAGAAAAAAAGACGACTGTGGGGAGATATGATAGAGGTCTATAAAATCATGCATGGTGTGGAGAAAGTGGAGAGAGAAATTCTTTTCCCTCTCACACAACACTAGAACTAGGGGTCACTCCATGAAATTGATTGCCAGGAGGTCTAGGACCAACAAACAGAAGTACTTTTTCACACAACCTATGATCCACTTGTGGAACTGTCTGCCACAAGATGTGGTGACAGCCAACCACCTAGATGGCTTTAAGAAGGGTTTGGATAACTTCATTGAGGAGAGGTCTATCAACGGCTACTAGTTAGAGGGCTGTGGGCCACCTCCAGCCTCAAAGGCAGGATGCCTCTGAGTGCCAGTTGCAGGGGAGTAACAGCAGGAGAGAGACCATGCCCTCAACTCCTGCCCGTGGCTTCCAGCGGCATCTGGTGGGCCACTGTGTGAAACAGGATGCTGGACTAGATGGGCCTTGGGCCTGATCCAGCAGGGCTGTTCTTATGCTCTTATGTTCTTAATAAATGCCAGCAGTCCCCCACCCATCTAACTTTCTTCTGGCTCCATTAATCTGTATTCTTCTCACACTCGCTAACTAAAACTCCTTCTCAAACTTTGCCTTATATTCCCTACATTTCCCATCCACGCCAAAATCTAACCAATCTGCAGAGTAGAATTGTTAATTTTGGTTTCTGTTCTACCAGGAGTTTCGGTCTTGGTGGTGACTCTGGTGGTCTCAGACTCTGTGGTGGTGATGATAGCAAATATCCAGGCCTAATCCTTAGGTATTATTACTGCTGCTATTTCGTGATTGAATTAATTATTATTGTTTTATTAGAGCTTATTCAAATGCTCAGTACTGGAATTGACATAGTTTTCACACAGGGGGTCACATAGGTTCTCTTCTGCTGATAACTTATTACAAGACTGGAGGAGAGCTGGTCTTGTGGTAGTGAGCATGAATTGTCCCCTTTGCTAAGCAGGGTCCACCTTGGTTTTCATTTGAATGGGAGAGTACATGTGTGAGCACTGTAGCCCTTAGGGGAGAGGAGGCACTCTGGGAAGAGCACCTGCATGCTTGCATGCAGAAGGTTCCAAGTCCCCTCCCTGGCGTCTCCAAGGTAGAGGTGAGAGAGATTCCTCCCTGCAGTCTGGGTAGACAATACTGAGCTAGATGGACCAATGGACTGACTCAGCATATGGCAGCTCCCTACGTTCCGAACTCAATTGCATGAGAGATATTCTAAATACACTGCACTACTCATTTAACAACTGACAATTAAGATCACATGGGAGGAGCCAGGGACATGGTTCCTTCCAAGGTCAGTATGTTCCCTCCCAAAAACTGGCATCATGCTGTCATCAGAATGAGCTGTGCTGTTCCAAGACCTTAGCCACTAGTCCTTCTTAGTCCTTTCACTTGAAAGCCACTAAATTATGATTACAGAGGTTGAACCCTTCTGCATGCAAGACACATATGAAGCTATAGCCCCCTCCTCTATAGCCCCCAAGAACACAAACGTTGGGCATCCCTGGTATTTTCCACTGATTTCACCTTAGATCAGGGCTTTGTGCAGAAATGTAGCTCAGGAAAGAACCAAAGAAAATAAATTACAAAGAGCAACTTTCTGAATCTTCACCTGACGGAGGGAGAAAAATGAAGGGAAGGGTAATGTTCATCCTCTTTAATTTATCATCTTCATCATCTAACCCCTGCAGGGAGGAGTAAAGGATGCTTCACCTCCTGTCTCCAATTTCCCAGTGCCCAGTAACTACCAGGAATTATTTCCTGACTGATCAGTAAGGTGTCAGCTGGTACATTAGTGTGGAAGCCTGGATGTGTTTTGACAATAAGTCAATGATTCTTTTTGACATGACTTTAATAGGACCAAAGAGGTGATTGTGGGATGATACTTTTTAATGGGATATAGATATAAATGACCCAGGTTTTATGACAAAGGTCAGAGATATTGATGATTAGTGTAAGGGAGATAATTTGGCTGGCGTGGTAGGAGGCAACCTGCATGATTTATGAATGATATTTGTCTTTTCCTTTCTCTTTCTCTTTCTCTTACTTTTTCTTTAAACAAAGGATAGATTCAGGCAAACATTTTTTTCCTTCCTAGAGTGCATTGATGCTTTCCATTCACTATGCACTGGGAATCAGGTGTTACGAGAAATGAACATAAGATATGGCCTCATATCGAGTTGGACCATTGGTCCATTTTGTCGAGCAATGCCTATTCTGATTGGCAATGGCTCAACCAGAGGATTTTTCCAGCACCTTCTTCTGAGATGCTGTAATTGGGGATGCTGAGGATTGCACCTGGAACCTTCTGAATGCAAAGGTTGAGCTTTACCTTTAAGCTATGAAGGTCTCAAAAGCCTAAATCACACTTATTCTATGTGAGGTTCACATGATCCATGGAGATGACTGTAGCTCATAAGTCTATGGGTGATGTTCTAAGAAGCCATCTCAGTTCCTGACCAACCATTTTTACTGCCTGTTTAGGACTACAACAACAGAAGGGTGGGACACAACTGTGGAGTTTTTGGTTAATCCATTCCATTCCTTGAATGAGACCAGTTTTTGAATGTGGCTTTAGCTACTTGTATTCCAGTCCTGGAGTAGAGGCGAGGCTAACAAACAGCCAGCAGCAAGAGCACTGGGAAGCAGTCTGCACTTGCCTCCCAGTACATAATGAGGCTATTCCCACGATCCCTGGAAAGTGGGCTAAAGGAACTTAGCCCACTTTCCAGGGACCGTGAGAACCACCAGGCTCACAGGCAAGTCCTGGTGCTCTCAAGTCAGCTAGCCCACCTCATTCCCCCTCCCCTTAAATGAAGTTAACGGAGCAAGTGCTCCATTAACCTCATTTTTATGTTTGTGTGTCGCTGTGGTGCACAACCAGCCTCCCGAGCTCGGGGGTCTCTCCAGGATGGGGCATCCTATAACTCACATGGGGCATCCTATAACTTCTGGGGGGCATACAACCCCAGATCCTTGTAGCCCCCGCCAGCTCCCTGATGGAGCCGGCAGACATGTAGGTGGCCAATCCAGACACCCAGCTACAAGCAACTGCTCATCTGCAGGGAGAGCAGAAAAGAAACTCTCAGGGAGAGCAGAAAAGAAACTCTCCCCACAAGCCCAACAGAAGCTCTTCTCACGAATCATGAGAAGAGCTTCAATATCTATTTATCAAACTATTAATATTCCTGATTCCACCCCACGGCCTTGTGCTTGCACACCACAGTTCTTTACCTTGGATTCTACAGCAACTACCTGATGGACCACAGTAAGTGCTGGCTGGCCTCTGGTCTAAGTTGAGCTTGGAAGATCAGCAGTTCTGCAGACCTGTTCTATAGGCTGGTGCTAGCGGGGCAGACTGAGGAATCAGGCCTTCGGGTTGTGCTCACCCACTACCATGCAAATGGAACAAGATGGAAGCTAGTCATCTGAATTTTTGAAAGTATGTGCAACTGTCTCAGTATTGATGATCCTTCAAGTTCTCAAAACAGGGATGGAAAGAAAACAGACACTGCAGGAATTATGGGCACAAACAGTTATCTGTATATACACCTGGCTCATAAATAACTGCCTGAAAGTTACTGACATGAAGAGGACCATCATGAGATCTGCTACATGCCCCCATACTAGATGCTGGAATGTTTCTTGGTGAAATATAAAGTGCTGGTTACCACTTTTAAAATCATGAATGGCTTAGGGTGCCACCAGTTCATCTGGTTGCAACCTGGGATCAGGCTTCTGTTGTATTCTAAGTAATAATCTTCTGTGTTTTGTTGTTGGGACACTTGTCCCAGTGAGGATCCTGTAGAGAGTGTGGGGGTTGGAGTCATAAAGGAAAAGGGGCGGAAAGAAGAAGGAGAAAAATGCCGTTGCTTCTGAATAAAGCCTTGGTTAAAACCACATGATATTTCTTTGTGTTTACAAGGGAAGTGGTTATAAAACATTTGGCGATGGAATTTTGAACCAGCTATGCATGTGAGCCTGCAAAGCTTGTGAAGAGTCACAAGATGTGGTGACAGCCAACAACCTGGATGGCTTTAAGAGGGGTTTGGATGACTTCATGGAGGAGAGGTCTATCAATGGCTACCAGTCGGAGGGATAAAGGCCACCTCCAGCCTCAAAGGCAGGATGCCTCTGAGTACCAGTTGCAGGGGAGTAACAGCAGGAGAGAGGACATGCCCTCAACTCCTGCCTGTAGGCTTCCAGTGGCATCTGGTGGGCTAATGTGTGAAACAGGATGCCGGACTAGATGGGCCTCCTTGGGCCTGATCCAGCAGAGCCATTCTTATGTTCTTATGTTCATCTTCATTTTATTGTATTACTGAGCCTACATTCCTGAACTGCTGCATTTTACTATTGCTGCTGCCGATTGTTTCTTCAGCTTCCTGACTGTTGTATTCTATCGAGTATTCTTCTATGTTGTGTTGTTGAAAAGTTTGTCTCAGTGGGGATCCTGTAGAGAATGTGGAAGGTGGAGTCAGGAAGGAAAAGGGAGGGAAAGGAGAAGGAGAAAATAGAGTTGTTTCTGAATAAATCTTTAGTTAAATCTATATAAGATTACTTCATTTCTATGAGGGAAGCAGCTATAAAATATTTGGCAATAGGATTTTGAACCAGCTAAGCACGTGAGCCTGCAAAGCTTGTGAATGTCCCTGCAACTTCATTTCATTGCATTTTTGCAATCCATTCAGTGGATTGTCATCCATTACCCAATATCAATGAAATGCTGCTTACTCTGAAAGAGTCCTCAGTGTGCACAACTTTGGCCTTGTCTTTGGCCTATCATCAAATCTCTCTGTTCAAAGGTTCTCGCGAATACACAGCTTTCATTACCCCAGAAGGTCTTTTTCAATACAAAAGACTGCCTTTTGGCTTAGCCTTTGCAGTTTTGTTATTTCAAAGAATGATGCTTGCAATTTTTGGGACTATGGATGGCATCACTTTCAGGATGACATTTTAATGTATGGCAAAACCATTGAAGAGCATGATGCTAAACTGACAGAAATCTTAAGAAAATTCGGACCAACACGGACTTATCTCTGCAGAGAAATGTCAATCTTGCACACACTTGGTGATGTACTTGGGACACATAGTATCTCAGACTGGTGTACATCCCCAAACAGACTTGGTGAAAGCTATTCGGAAAGCAGCAGAGCCACACAACAAGGATGCATTTCCCTCATTTTAAGGATGCTGTGATTATTACTCAAAATTTGTTAAGACAATTTGCCTCAAAAGTTGTTCCATTGCATCTTCTTTTTAAAAAGAATGTAGCATTTAACTGGGATGCATCCTTCAAGGCTAGTTTTTACACTGTTCGATTGGCTATTTCTGAAAGCCTTGCTCTTATTTCTTTTGACACCAACAGGCACACTGTTGCAACCACTGATGCTCCTGAATATGGTTTGGGTGCTGTCTTGACCCAGCCAAAAAAAAAAAAGGACAGGGAAGTTACAGTTGCCTTTTCTTTCAGAGTGCTTACTCCTTCAAAGATGTAGCCTGTCACTGAAAAAGGAGCTCTTTCTGGGTGGTGAGGCACTTCAGAACCTACTTGTGGGGCAGAATATTCACTTTACTGTCAGATCATAAACCCCTATATGCTTTATTTACTACTCAGGGATCAATTTGCGTGACCAAGAATTCACAAATGGATCACCAGACTTTATGGATTTTGATTTCTAGGTGAAATATCTTTCAGGTCTTCAGAATACAACTGCAGATAGTTTATCTGGACTTCCACTTCCAGGCCAAGAGGAGATCCCAGAAGATGAAGATGAAGGAGCAGTAATTGCACAAATAGCTACATCCACTCATGGAAAGATCACATCTTCTGAATAGAAAGTGGCCCTCAGTACTGATGCAGTGCTTACTGAACCTAAACCTTACATAATTAATGGATGAATATCTTCAACCATGCATGCATGTAGCAAGAGCTGTCCCTTCTCAATGAGCTGGTTCTGAGGACTGATCATTTGGTGGTGCCAACTTCCTTATAAGCAAAAGTGATCAAAATTGCCCACAAAGGCCATCTGGGCATGAGCTTGAGTAAAAGGCAAATCAGAGACAGTTTTTGTTGGCCAGGTATGGATAAACACATTGAAAATGCAATCAGGCACGTTATGGCTTGTGCTATATCTGACAAATTGCAGAAGACTTTTACCACCCCTTTGACTCTAGTAGAGTATCTCAGTGGTCCCTGGAGAAAACTTGCTCTGCACATTTATTTATTTATCGATCTATCTATTTATTTATTAAAAGTTTATTATATACCGCCGCCTCCAAAGACTCTAGGCAGTGAACAACAACAATACGAACAATTTAAAAATAAATAAAGATCAAATGCCTGCTGAAACAGGCAGTTCTTAAGAAGGGCCTTAAAAGCAACTAAGGAGGGGGGAGGGGGAAGAGTGTTCCAAAGAAGAGGGGTGGCCACAGAGAAGGCCCTCCTATGGGCCCAGGCACTACACCAGGGTCTGGGACACTAAGGAGGGCCAGACCTGATATAATGGGGTGTTTTGGTAACTAACCCCCCAAAACAAATATTTTTGTAGTCATGGTAGATTAATATTCCAGGTGCCCAGAAGTTTCATTTGTTGACAGCATTACTACAAACAAGGTGATCCAGTTCATGGCTGCAGTTGTTGTGAGAGAAGGCCTTCTTAAAGAACTGGTGACTGACAATGGGGTACAGCTGACCTCATTTGAAATGAGGGAAAGGACAAGAAAAAAATAGAATAGATAAATAAATTCCCCAGCATAGTAAAATGCTGGCCCACTAACCTCTGCTGGCTAAGAATGCAATAGAAACTGATGGGCCAAACACACAAAAGCTGCAAAGGTACATACTTAGGTCTTTCTTCTCGAGTAAAGCAGCATGGGGGAAGCAGTGGACCGGGTCTCATGATCAGTGAGACCCGGTTTTAACTGGTGAGCGGGAAGAGCGGGCTAAGCCTGCTCTCCCCACTCACAAGCGGGCAGGGAGCCCTGGGCGGCTGGATCAGCCACCCACACGATTACTGGCTCCGTGATGGAGCCAGCGGGGTGTGTGGGGGCGGGGTCTGCAAGTCCCCCACAAGCCCCAGTATGCCCTGCGCAAGACCCCCGGAGCTGAGAGGCGGCTTTTCACCTCCTGGCCTGGGGTCTACTCATGAGTAGGCGCGGCACAAAAGCGCGCCACGGCTACTCACCCCTTTTTGCCAGGGGTTCTCGAGCGGGTTACCCTCTGCTAGCCCGATTTTTGCTGATCATGAGAAGTGCACCAGTGTTTTTCAGTGTTTTTCAGCAGGGAGAGTGCTTTTCCTAAGCATTTCTCCACTCCCTACTTTTATGATGTCATTTCACACATAACGGCAGCAAGTAAGTGTGGAAAAGCTGCCAGTTCCTGATGAGGGCGTTTCTGTGTTGGCAGAACCCAGACATGTTGGATGGAGAATGTTGGTGATCTGCCTCAACCCAGCATTGCCAATTGTCAGGAGCCTATCTGTCCAGTGTCCAAATCAAGGTTGCTGTCAAGGTTGGAGGCAGCTCCTTGAAGTCCTCCCTGGTCTCTGAGTCAGAGGCTCAGCTGTAGTGGGCTCAAAAAGACTTGTTGCTTTCAACAGCATTCACTGCCTGCTGGCCTTGATTTATAGTGTTTTGACTAACTGGGTTCCTCCTCCGATCAGCTGCCAACAATTCAGCATTTATCTTGCTTGTTAAGCAGCCGCTTGCTCCGTTTGAGTGTTTCCAGCTGTTGCCAGTGATGCTCATATCTCCCTTGTTGGTGTGTTATTGTTTGCACGCACTCCGGCTCTGGGCTTGGCTCTGCATCCCCCTTCTCCTGTGCAGCTTCTGATGCCCCCCGCCCCCCGCTGGGAGCTGCAGCCTCAACTTGGTCTGCCTCGGTTTCTGCCTGCAGCCCGACCAATGAACTCTCCTCCTCTTGCTCTTTTGGAGGGTTGCCAACTTCCTCCACAATCCAAAGGTAATGGCATGACACCAATCCAACTTCCAATGCTGGATAACAACGTTGGGTGAGTGTCAGCCAACATTCTCCACCCAACATTCCCAGATTCAGACAAGACAGAAACAGCAGTGGGAACCAGTAGCTCTTCCGTACTTACTTTCTGCCACTACATGTAAACCTGCCCAGTGTGCTTCTCTTGTGAAGTTCTGGATGTGTGCTTCTGAGTGTCAACATGAATCTAGAGGCCTGCAGGAGCTAAGAGTGGGGTAGGGTCTGAACTAGAAAAGCAATGGCTCTTTTGCTTGCCACTTCTCCCTGGAAAATTGCCCTCCCTGTACTTTTCAGCATCATCAGTATTTAAATCCTCACATTTGCATAATGCATCACTTGGCCCAAAGTGTCAGCTGCAAAATCAGTATCCCCAAACCCATTTTTTGCTGGCTCATTTGAAACATCTGTGAACACAAGCAAGCAGTACCCATCTGCTGGAAAGGATGTCCACACAGGTTAAACATGCCCTGTGAAAGTTCTCGTGTGAACTTGTCACACGCCTCCATTTTAATCAGCTGAAGAAGCATTTGTCTTAATCTTTAAACAAACAAACCAAAAAAGAAAAAGCCACACAATCAACCTGATAAAGTAATGTATTTGATGAATAATGTATCGCTGGAGGGGTTCAGGCTGTGTTCTCTTCTACAAAACCATCATTTGTAATGTTTACTTAAACACTGGCTCTTGACAAAACACTTAGAATCACTTAGCATCTTGTCCCTGAGCAGTTTGAATTAGAAGTCTGGACTGCTTAATTTTATTGTGCTAAAGGCATTAAGCAAGATCGGTGGGGGTGGGGGAGAAGAGATGTTCTTGGACTGCAGCACACTGGGAAAGGGTTTTGTTTTTTTAAAAGCATTCGGTTTAATTGAAAAACAACTTTTTTAGCCTGACTTCCATATACCATGAAGGATCGTATCATTTTAAATATATATGAAAACTCCTGTCTGGAAACAATTTCTTTAACCTCTAGAACCCAGTTTCTTTACCATCCTTTTATACACTTTGCTGGTTGCCTTGCCATTTAAACTGAATTAAGTGTTACGAAAGCCCCAATTTTAGGCTCTTTCATCAATGTAGCCTAAAGGGATATAAAGGAATGGAGCTTTTTCTCTGGCTGGAATCCAGATACTAATGGTGTTAAAATGCCACCTTATTGCATTTAAGTCAGCAGATAGGTCAAGTAGACAAACCGATTGGAGGAGATGTTTAAATAAACACTCCATTTAGTGCTTCCTCCTCGCCTGTGCGTTCTATTTTCCCGACCTACCAAGTGCTGCCTAGCAGGAGAGGTGGCACTTTTTTGATAATATGACAAATGCCTGGCACGAACAGAGGTCATCAGGGTTGAATATTTATGCCAGGTAAATAGATTGTGTGCTGATTTTAAAAGCCTCCAGATCACCACTTCCAAATGGTATCATAAGTGACGTGGGCAGGTCAAATTTTGCATAAATAATTATACAAAAGGGTAAAGCTCTGGGATGAATGTTCCTCTCAGACAATAACATGAAGTTTGAGGTCCACTCTGCATGTTTGGCAGGCCACCGTGAACTTGCATCACTGTCTTTCTGTACAACAGAGATAGACACATCTCTCTGTTTCCATTGTGAGCAAACTTTGCACAATTTCCTCAATTCCATTCTCTTCAACTAAATATCCCTTTATGTGTGTTGATGTTTTTTTCGGTCACTGAAAGTATTTTAAAAGCATTTTCATATATATCCTCTCCAAACAGCAGGTGTCATAATATGTTGCAAAGTAGGCAGTTGAATAAAAGATACAGAATGCATAGAATCTATAGGCATCAGTGTATCTTCTGAAATTTGATCCACTGGAGAGCAGGAGGGGTCCAGAACAACAATTTTCAGCAAGACAGGAATTCAGTAGCATCCGTACAGTTACCCATTAGTATGAATAGGCATCAAGTTGTTTAGAATGATTATATACATGAGGCCCCGTGAGGGATTTGTTTGTTTGTTTGTTGAAACATTTTTATACTGCCCAAAACTTACGTCTCTGGGCATATATGTGAGGGCCTTGCTTATTATTGAAGGGAAAAGTCCGTATCAGTATTCTTGAAGTTCCTCAGATGTTTTTCTTGAAAGCAAGAGCATGAATCTCCAAATTTACTTTGAAATTTCACTGTAAGCAAAATTTGGCGGCAGCTTTAATAACCAGCCCAAGCACCCTGAGTGGTGCTTATTCAAAAAAAGTAAGGAACTTCATGAAGAATGAACACACAGTTCAGGGTCATGAAAGCAACAGTGATACCACCAGTGCAGTGTGTGAACTGGATGTCGACCATGAATTTAAGAACTGAGGACAATTTGGAATGTCCACTCATTGAATTAACTCTAATCACTATTGACTATGTCTCCAAAAAAGAAACTTGTCAACAATGGTTCTGTAAATTTGTCCTTATATGCAAATGAGGGAACTGTCAAGAGCAAGGGACAAGTGAGTACCTTTAAGCAACTCAGAATTCGTTTTTTAAAATTTCATTATGAAGATATTCTGCTGGACTAAATTATTCTGTTAATGGCACTTGATCATGCAGTCTCTAGGTCTGGGATCATTTACTTTAAGGTTAGCACAGAGTCACTGCTTAAAGTACTTAACAGTTGGTAGTATCAAAATCCTCTCTCTCTCTCTCTCTCTCTCATTTGCTTTTATTACGTATTCCGTTGTTAAGGAAGCTGGAACTTGATCACAAAGGTCAACACGGGGTACTTTTACAGTTGTATCTAAAGCTCCCACCCAGGACCTACACTTCAATTTATTTATTTATTTATTTACTACATTTATAAACCACCCCATCGAAAGGCTCTGGGCGGTGCAAAACAAATTTAAAAATACATAAAAACACATACCATTTAAGACACAGTGCTTAAAATAATATGAAAACAATTAAAAAACAATTAAAAACCATTTAAAACTAATTAAAATACTTTAAAAAAAACAATCTGAAAGGCTTGGAAGGTCAGGCCAAACAACTAAGTTTTTAGGGCTCTCTTAAAGGCCGACAGTGAGCCTAAACTGCAGATATCTGCTGGCATTGCATTCCATAGACCAGGAGCAGCTACAGAAAAGGCCCGGTTCTGAGTCACCACCAGATGTACCGGAGTTGCCACCAGACATACCGCCACCAGACGGACCTCTCCAGATGACTGCAACGAGCAATAGGGATCATACCAATGAAGGCGCTCTACAATCCATCCTGCTACACCCTGGATGAGGCACAACTAGGGCTAACTGAGCCACAAAGTCCTCTTTGGCTCTAGCTTCTCCAGCATCTCCTGCAAAAATAAGGAATGGTAAGAGCACAGTTCTCTATGATGGCCAAATATGCTGTCCTTCCCTGCTTCTCCTTGGATGTCCCCTCTCTTGGCCACTATACTTTTAATCTAAACTGTAGTTTGGCCATTAGTCAAATGTTGAAATTTTGGCTTTACAGTTAGAGTGGTGTCCTGTATTGCTGCTCCTGTTTGAAAAAGTTTGAAAAAGATAGTGTAAAGATGTTTGAAAAAGATAGTGTAAACTAAGAGGAGTATCTGTAATCGTTGCCTTGATAAATCTGAATAACCCCCTGCTAACTGACCTAAGAGGCATATTTTAAAATATTTATATAATCCCTTTTATGGGATTAGAGTGGATCATTTTCAGTTTGTGACTCCCGAGGAAGTGAACAAACTGCATCGGACTGTATGCCCTACAACCTGTTCTCTTGACCCTTGCCCAACTTGGCTTATCTCATCTGATAATTATATTATCAGAGAGGGTCTGGTAAATATTATAAATGCTTCCTGAGGGAAGGCAGGATGCCTCCTTGTCTTAAGAAGCCTATTTTTAGACCACTTTTGAAGAAACCTGCACTGGATCCCTTGCAGTTAGCTAATTACAGAACTGTTTCTAATCTTCCATGTTTGGGCAAGGTGATTGAGCGGGTGATGGCTTCTCAGCTCCAGGCAGTTTGGGATGATGCAGATTATCTAGGCCCATTTCAAACCAGTTTTCATGTGGGCAATGGGGTTGAGACTGCCTTGGTTGGCCTGATGAATACTCTCCAATTGGCTAGAGGGGGTGTGACACTGCTGACCCTCGGATCTCTCTGTGGTTTTTGATACCATCGACCATAGTATCCTTCTGGACCACCTGAGAGAGGTGGGATTGAATTTTACAGTGGTTCCTCTCTTACCTCTCTGGTAGGTTCCTCTCTGTTTCCTCTCTGGTAGGTTCCACTCTTACCTCTCTAGTAGGAGACTGTTGATCTGAAAAGCGAGAACTGAAATGTGGAGTCCCACAAGGTCCCATACTGTCTCCAATGCTCTTTAACATTTACATTAAACCGCTGGGAGAGATCATCAGGAGGTTTGGTGCTGGGTGTTGTCAAAATGCTGATGACGCCCAGATTTACTTCTCCATGTCGACCTAATCAGGAAATGCCATAAATTCCCTAAATGCTTGGAGGTGGTAATGGTCTGGATGAGGGATAACAAACTGAAGTTGAATCCAAATAAGATGGAAATACCGACTATGGTGGGTTGGGACCCGAGAGATGGTTTAGATCTGCCTGTTCTGGATGGGGTTACACTCCCCCTCAAACATCAGGTATGTAGTTTGGGAGTGCTCCTGGACCGCAAGCTCTCCCTGGTTTCTCAGGTTGAGGCGGTGGCCAAGAGCACTTTTTATCAGCTTTGGCTGATACATCAGCTATGTCCATTTCTAGAGGTGAATGACCTTAAGACAGTGTTACATATGCTGGTAACCTCCAGACTTGACTACTGTAATGCGTGCTACACGGGGCTGCCTTTGCACATAGTCTGGAAATGAACAATTGGTACAGAATGTGGAAGTCAGATTGGTCTCTGGAACAACACGAAGGGACCATGTAATAACGGTTTTGAAAGAAATGCACTGGCTGCCAATATGTTTCTGGATGAAATATAAACTGCTGATTATTAACTATAAAGCCCTTAACAGCTTGGGTCCAGGCTATTTAAGAGAGTGCCTTCTTTGTCATGAACCCTCCCACTTTTTATGATCTTCTGGAGACATCTGGTTACGGTTGCCACTAGCTCATCTAGTGGCAACTGAGGACCGGGCTTTCTCTGTGGCTGCCCTGGGGCTTTGGAATATGCTCCCTGCTGAAATAAGAGCATCTCCTTCTCTCTTTGTTTTCAGGAAGACCTTCAAGACTTTCCTGTTCTTGCAAGCTTTTAATGAGAATTTTAATAATTTTAATAATTAGTTTAATATTGTTTTTATTGTGTTTTATGTATTTCAACCTGTGATTTTAATGTTGGGATTTGTACACTGCCTAGCGATTTACATATCAGGTGGTATAAAAATATGATAAAACAAACAAACAAAGAAACAAATATTTGAAAGTGGTGACTTACTTATTTTTAGTATGCGGAGAGCCACTGGCCCTAACCAAAATCAGCCCAGCATCCCTCCAGTGGCTGTTGCTTGAGTCTATTATATCTTCAGCATAAGAGCATAAAAATGGCCCTGCTGGATCAGGCCCAAAGCCCATCTAGACCAGCTTCCTGTTTCGCACACTGGCCCACCAGATGCCACTGGAAGCCACAGGCAGGAGTTGAGGGAATGCCCTTAGTTATGCCTCTGCAAGGTACTAAGAGGCATCCTGCCTTTGAGGCTGGAGGTGGCCTTTAGCCCTCTAACTAGTAGCCGATGATAGACCTCTCCTCCATGAAGTTATCCAAACCCCTCTTAAAGCCATTTAGATTCTTACCCCTTTGGGATAGGGAACCATCTTATGTATATGTCTATGGACACTATGTTGAGAACTTTTGTTGACTAGTGGTATAAAATAGGGCTGTGCAGTTGTTTCAGTCTGAAAGGCATGCAGGACCCAATATGCCCTCTCTTGGAATTATTGGAAATACTTCTGTTGAGTCATGAGGGATCCTTAACAATCAGAACTCTGACTAAAGTTCCTCCTGTCATTGCAGAACGCTGTTGGAGTTATGATAGCTCTCTCTGACCTAGTTCTGATCCAATCTGATCCATTCCAACTGACCTGACAGTTTTGGGGGTCATGTCAGCCCCACATGACAATTTTCCTCTCAGGTCCAATCAGATTTGATTAGATCTGACAATTTTCAGCATGCAGAGGCCTACTATATAAATATATAGTAGTAGTCTATACAAACAAAGATTAGAATTGTTTGAACAATGGTTTTTCCCATGATGTTCTATGGATGCGAAAGCTAGACTTTGAAGAAGCAAGATAGAAAAAGCATTGACGCTTTTGAACTTTGTTGCTGGAGAAGACTTTTGAGGATACCATGGACAGCCAGGAAAACAAACAAATGGATCATAGAACAAATCAAACCAGAATTTTCACTCGAGGCACAAATAACCAGGCTCAAACTATCATAATTGGGCACATTATATGAAAACCCAGCTCCCTTGAGAAGTCCATAATGCTGAGAAATGTTGAAGGAAAGAGAAGAAGAGGATGACCAGCAGCAAGATGGATGGACTCAATGCACCACTGAGAGACCTTAAAGGCCAAGCTGAAGACTGGAAAGAATCTATGTGGTCACTAAGAGTTAGGGATGTGCAAAGAGTTTTGAATTTGAACTGGTTTGAATTTGAACCGATTCGGTTTGAAGGTTCGAACTCGAACCAAACAAGGCATTGAATTGGCAATGCTGGTCTGAGTTAGAACCAAACAGAGCCTGGTTCTATTCAAACTGGTTTGAACTGGTTTGAGCCTCCAAAACTGGGTTGGGTGGTAGGTACCCATGGGTGCCAACTACCACCCAAATGCCCACTCCAACCCCAAAGCAATCAGAGACTCCTGCGATTATTTGTGAATTTGTGAATTTTTAAAATTATTTTTTCATAGGGTATAATGGGGACTCAAACTGGCCCATTATACCCTATGTAGAGCACCTAGGGGCACAAAGGTGGGGTGAGTGGTAGGAACCCAGGGGTTCCTACCACCCACCAAACCCCAAGGCAAATGGAGACTCCTGCGATTATTTGTGAATTTTTGAAGTTTTTTCCAATGTTTGCATTCCTCCTATAGGGAATAATGGGGATTTGAAGATTCCCCTCCCCCCTTTGGGGGTGCCAGGGCATCTCAAAGTCAGTCTGGGGGCATAGCAGGGATGGTCTCAACTCCCACCAGGCACCCCCAAGTTGATAGGAATTATTTTTCTTTAATTAGGAATTTTTAAAGAATCAATTTTGGACTCCATAGGAAAGCATTGATAGACCTTTCACCTACTGACCTTAATTACTGTATTCCTGAACTCTGAGTTTGGTTCACAGTAATTAATGTCATAGTACAGTTTGTTCTTCTGAATGAAAGGCTCACCGATGCTTTCAATGGAGGCAATAAATGATCTTTAAAAATGCATCAATAAATAACAATGAGTTGAGTCTGGCCCTGCCGTGCCCCTGACCCACTTTGGGGTGCCCTGGCACCCCCCAAAAGGGGGGATGGAGATGCTTCAAATCCCCATTATTCCCTATGGGAGGAATGTGAACATTGGGAAAAAAACTTTTAAAATTCACGATCAGTGAGACCCGGTTTCTAAGGGTGAGCGGGGAGAGTGGGCTTAGATGATGTAAGACTCCACAGGTCACTGAGAGTCGAATCAAGGTTTCTTTTATGTAGTATTTTTTATGTAGTAGAAACACACATGTACATTAGCAAAACTCATACCAGAATTGCTTTTCAGCAGTCTTCCTGCCCCAGTGCAACCCTGCACGTTGCCAAAATGGGCATGGGAGAAATTCACATGAAATGAAGGAACTAAAATCTGGAGCAACTCCACATCATCCAATTCCAGAATCAGTCTTAGGAATTCTCCTAGTTAAACCAGAATTCAGCAGGAGTGGAATGCTGGACAGAACAAACCTGCAGATTAGTAAAGGAACGAAACTGGAAAAAATGTGCTTGTGCCTTAACAAAAACACTGAAAACTCCCGGATGAACATGCATAGTTGATTTTATATGGATTTCACTAAGGCTGGGGGAACATTGGCACAATAGCTGGAGTTTCCAGAACCTGAACTTCTGTATTCCTCCATCTCCTGTACTCTGTTTGGCAGCTGTGCTAGGCATGCTGCATAATCAGTTCAGAAAGACAACATTCTTTCTTACAGGCAGGGGGCAGAGCACATGAAAATTAAAGCATTGAGTGTACCCAGCTGGCCTAGGGAGAGGAACATTACAGGAGCACCATGGTTCAGTAGGCACCTACCTAGTATGTCATCAAAGCACAGCAATGCCTGTGGAGACATGTCCGGCACATCCTCTCTTCCCTCTCACAGTGCTGCAATCCAATCTGAAGTTGTTTTATGTTCCCACCTCCTATCACCTTGCAAAGCTGATGATGTTTGGAGGGCACCAGACTTGACAAATAGCGCACCATGCAGCAGTAATTAGTAGTGTAACGGGGATGAAGGAAATGGATGGTCAATTTCGTGCGGCTAAGAAATCCAAATGGAGCTGACACTCATACAGCTGCAGAGCTAGAAAGGAGTTAAAGGGTCAGGCAGAACCGCAGGTCCAGTGGACCTGTGGTTCCACGTTACATCTGGGGGTGCTCTGTGTTTGCGTGCATGGACACATGTGCACACACACACACACACACACACATGCACGCACAAACAAAACAAGAGATCTATTGAGCTTCTGGTGGCGACACCCATTAAGAAGTCAAGATGGCCAGCAGCTCAATGTCAGGTATGCACTTAGTGGTAAATAACAGGGGTGCAGACAGAGGGAAAGCTTGAGGAGGAGGAGCTTCTCACTTAAATTCTTTGCAGGGAGAGGAAGCACACTTTTGTGGAGAGATGAAGTGTACACAATCCAAGTGACAATATAAAAACGAAACAAACTAAACACTTTTGCAGAATAAAACCAAGTTAAAACAACTTCACAACATTGAAATTGGTAGCGGTGTGCGGGGGGAGTTCAGTAAAATGAGCAGGGAAACTTTGCTTCAGATGCTTATGGAGGGGAATCTGCAGCTCTGCTGAATATTCCAGTTGGCACCAAAGTTTCATAGAAGTGAAATTCAAAGCAAAATGCAGGGTTCTTTTCCAAGGGGAAATAGCTGAGGATTTTAAGAGAAGCCAAATGGATTTTCGAGAAAATGAATTGACATTTCTCAGGGAGTGTTTGCCTACCAATATGGGCTCTCTGTCATTTGATGTGTGGAAAGACTCTGCAAAGAGTAACTCAAGATAGGAGGACAGCTCAGCGTCAAGGTGTGGCCAAGGGGACATCCAATTGTGTGCTCACTGGAAGTTTTCAGACAGAGGCAGGATGGCCATCTGTCAGGGATGCT
Source organism: Hemicordylus capensis (assembly GCF_027244095.1). NCBI lineage: Eukaryota > Metazoa > Chordata > Lepidosauria > Squamata > Cordylidae > Hemicordylus > Hemicordylus capensis. The sequence continues at coordinate 7,563,521 of NC_069658.1, forward strand.
GTTGAATTTTCTTGCGCTGAGTGTTGGACAAGGAGACCACCAAGGTCCTTTCCAACCTTTCTATTATTCTAGGCCCAGAAGGGTAGCAAATAACTCGTTTGGTGGTGCAGTTTTCACAGCATGGTAGGAAAGGATTAAGTGCTCCCTTCACTCAGGTCTCATCCTGATCACTTTCATGCAATCTCAGCAAAACAAAAATGAAGGCATGAACTAGATCTTTAACATAATGCAGAGTCACACTTGCTACTCCGAGTTGGGCCCTCAATCTTCTTCTAGTGGTATTAGTTGAGATGATGTAAGACTCCACAGATCACTGTTTAGGAAGATACTGTGTCAGTTGCTGGCAAGCTCTTTCAAAGCTCCAGTTTGTGGTTCGCAAATTAGAATTTCGGGTTCAGAATTGAGAGGGGTGAACTTCCAAGGAAGCAAATAGGTGGAATTTGGCTGGCTGAGAAATCAGTCCAAAGTTGGGGGTGGGGTTTACCAAGAATTGTGGCTATTTTTCTTTTGCTGTTGCTGTAGATATCAGTGGTGATAGAGCTCCTCTTAGTGGTTGCTTCTAGGTGGCTGGCATCCCCCTCCCCCACAAATTCCCTCAGATATCATTCCCAGAATGCCATAGAATGATACTTACAACTGGGGCAATGTGTGGGACAGGGAAGCAAAAACAACAAACTGCGATCATGAACCAATAAGCATTTCCCTGAGTATTTTGAAGACATTCCCCACCCCTGTAACATCTTTAAAATCCCTCTTTCCAAACTTGATGCTTGCAGATGGGCAGTGGATTGGGGGGGGGGGGGCAATTTAACCCAATGCTGTTTGATGTAAGTATTCAGATGTACAGTATAGCTGATCTCAACCAAAAAGCTCAGGCATGGGTAACAATACAATAAAAACCAAAACAAAATCTTATTCTATTTAACAAATACAATACATTAAAAATGTGATTGCCATCTCTTTATAGGCTGCAGGCTCCTAGTGAAGTTCTTGCACTTTTGCCCAAGAGCACAAATCATTTGAATAGTGCCTTCTGAAAGCACTAGTTGGATTGGAAACATGTCATAGAAGGACACATGATGGGTTTCTGATCTAACTAGCATTTCTGGTGGGTGTGGGCATTGATTTAAGTATTTGTACTCTCCCAGCACTTCATTATGAGCTTGCATCAGTGCCAGTGGATGTAATGGGAACCTGCAACAGTGGGGTGTCAACACTCGCTTTAGGTGGTACAACATCTGGGCCACTTTCTAAGGGAATCATCCTCCAGGATGTTCTCTTGCTCTATTGACTTGGATGGGAGCTACAGAGGAACTTGTGCAGTCCTTCAAGAGAGCCTGTCCCTTCTTCCACTCCAAGGGGTGGGTCCACTGCACAGATGAATGCATTGATGGACAGCATACTAAAGGACAAAATTGTTAAGCATATAGAAGAACAGGCCTTGCTGAAGGAGAACCAGCATGGCTTCTGCAAGGGCAGGTCTTGCTTCACTAACCTTTTAGAGTTCTTTGAGTGTGTCAGCAGGCATGTGGATAAAAGGTCTTCCATTTGAGATAGTATAATTAGACTTCCAAAAGGTTTTTGATAAAATTGCCCACCAAAGGATCTTGAGTAAATTTAGCAGTTCTGGGATAAGGGGACAGGTTCATGTGTGGATCGGTAACTGGTTGATGGACAGGGGGGAAAGGGTTGGAATAAATGGACAGTTTTCACAATGGAGGGAAGTAAGAAGTGGGATCCCCCAAGGATCTGTACTGGTATCAGTGCAATTTAACTCATTCATAAATGATCTAGAAGTTGGGGTAAGCAGCAAAGTGGCCAAACCTGCAGATGACACTAAATTATTTAGGGTAGTGACATCCAAAAGAGATTGTGAGGTGCTACAAAAGGATCTCTCCAAATTTGGCTGAGCGGGTGACAAAATGGAAGATGTGGTTCAATGTTAGCAAGTGTAAAGAGATGCAAATTAGAGAAAAAAAACTCCAAACTTCACATATACACTGATGGGGTCTGAACTGTCAGTGACTGATCAGGACTGAGATCTTGAGGTTGTGGTAGACAGCTCATTGAAAGTGTAGACTCAGTATGCGGTAGCATTCGGAAGGGGATTGAAAATAAAAATGCTAATATTATATTGCCCTTCTACAAATATATGGAGTGGCCACATCTGGAGTATTGCATACAGTTTTGGTTGCTGTATCGTAAGAAGGATATTGTAGAACTAGAAAAGGTGCAGAAGAGGGCAACCAAGCTGATCATGGGCCTGGAGTACATGTGTGGTTTGCTAACTGGTTGAAGGACAGGAAACAGAGAGTAGTCATAAATGGACAGTTTTCACAATGGAGGTAGGTAGGAAATGGGGTCCCCCAGGGATCGGTATTCAGACAGGTGCTCTTACCTTGTTCATCAACGTTCTAGAAGTTGGGGTGACCAGCGAAGTGGCCAAATTTGCAGATGACACTAAACTATTTAGGTTAGTGAAATCCACAACAGATTATGAGGAACTCCAAAAAGATCTCCAAACTGGGGGAGTGGGCGACAAAATGGCAAATTTGGTTGAATGTAAACAAATGTAAAGTGATGCATATTGGGGCAACCCCCACCCCCCGAGCTTCACATATACGCTGATGGAATCTGAGCTGTCGGTGACTGACCAGGAGACAGATCTTGGGGTTATGGTGGACAGCTCATTGAAAGTGTCGACTCAGTGTGCGGCAGCTATGAAAAAGGCTAATTCCATGCTAGGAGTAATTAGGAAGGGGATTAAAATAAAAAATTGCTAATATTATAATGCCCTTATAAGAATCTATGGTGCGGCCATATCTGGAGTACTGCAGACAGCTTTACTCACCATATCTTAAGAAGGATATTGTAGAACTGGAAAAGGTGCAGAAGAGGGCAACCAAGATGATCAGGGGCCTGGAGCACCTTCCTTATGAGGCTAGGCTACAGCATTTGGGGCTCTTTACCTTGGAAAAGAGGCAACTCAGGGGAGACATGATCAAGGTGTATAAATTATACATGGAGTAGAGAGGGTGGTACAAGGGAAATTTTTCTCCCTCTCTCACAACACTAGAACCAGGGGCCACCCCATTAAACTGAGGGTTGGGAAATTTAGGACCAACAACCGGAATTACTTTTTTACTCAGTGCATAATTAATCTATGGAATTCCTTGCCATGGGATGTGGTGATGGCCAGCAGCTTGGGTGGCTTGAAAAGGGGCTTGGACAGATTCATGGTGGACAAGTCTATCAATGGCTACTAGTCTGGTGGCTGTGGGCCACCTCCAGCCTCAGATGCACAATGCCTCCCAATACCAGTTACAGGGGAGCAACAGTAGCAGAGAGGGCATTCACATACCTCTTGCCTGTGGGCTCCCCAGGGGCATCTGGCTGGCCGCTGTGTTTGTATGATCTTATACAATATTTTTCTTCTGTCAGACAACAGAAAGAATGGGACTACAAGTAGCCAGACAGAACACAGGCTTATCTTGGTGACAAAAAGGCAGTGGCCAGGAGTGCTTTCTATCAAGTTCAGCTAAGATGTCAGCAGCACCCATTTCTGGTGGTAAACAATCTTAGAACAGAGGTATGTATGCTGATAACCTTCAGGCTTGATTTTTGTAATGCCCCTATATAGGGAAGCCTTTGTACTTAGTCCATAAACCACAACTTGTACCGAATGCAGCAGCCAGACTGGTCTCTGGGACAACCAAAAGGGACCATCTCACACCAGTTGAAAAAGAACGGCACTGGCTTGTGCTATGTTTCAGAGCAAAATACAAAGTGCTGGTTATTGCCTATAAAGCCCTGAATGGCTTTTGTCCAGGGCACTTAACCCTCATCTGGCTTTGGGTGTACAGTTCCACCCCTAGCTGTGTAATGCTATGTAAACAAGCCAACCACTGCACTCCCTGCTATGCTCTTGTTGACAAACTCTTACCTGGACTCTGGCACGTGATATATCCACAAGTTTGGCCCCTCACCAGTTATATTTATGATATTAATAAAAACATGACACAGGGTAGAAAACTACCCCAAAATGAATGAACTCTCTGTGCTGGGGTGCAATCTCTCTCTCTCTCTGCCATTATAAGCCAACTGGGAGAAAAAAACACCCCAGAAATTTTCATCCCACCACACTTTCTGTGGTGGGGTGGTTTCTATCCCATGCCCATTTTAAGCCATTTGGAATGGGAGAGAACATCCTGTTTTTCTTAGGAAACTCCAATTTTGCTTTCCTTTGCAAGCTCAATTGACCAGGGAAGATGATAGTGTCTGAAAAATAGTCTGAGGAACGGCTTAGTTGTGTGCTCTGGTGTTTGAAAAGATGAAAGCAGCCCCTTCCACAATGTCAGACCTAGTATTTGGAACTACTAAATCCTTCAGAAGCACCTGACCTCACAGAAGAAGGGATTTTAGCCAGCAGAATAAAGCCAAAGGCTTCACGCCAGCAGCAACCACATGTCAGCTTCAGTAGGCCTGGCATCAGTGAATCAACTATCCACAGTACATCTCTGGTCTTTCCCCATTTCTCCTAGTGGGATACAGCCCAGAAGGGGGTGGGTGTTGGAGCTTGGTTGCAGGTGGATAGAGTAAGAAGATGTAGAGGTGAGATCTGTGGCAATGAGCAATCTGCTGAACCTCACTCACCTGCCAGTGAAGATACCGAGATAACGGGTTACATGACAAGCAGAAATGGCAAAAGGTGGTCTAAAACCAGTCCATCACTGTCCCAATGCATACATCATACATGAGCAGCCAGGAATAGCATGTGGAACAATCAGAGACACAGTCAGTCCCTGTGCCTTACTAGCCCAGAAAGGGGGAAGCAACATCTAGAGACGTAGGAGTGGAGCAGGGTCCTGACATGCCTCAAAGGCCTGGCCAGAGTGAATGGTACTGGGCAAGTGATGGAAGGAATATGGGCAACATCTGGGGCCAACTGCTGGTGTAGCAGTTGGCATGCAAACTGGTGATGAGGCAGAGCTTGGACACCGGAGACGGCCCTGAAATGTGAGGAGATAGGTTTGGGAAACAGCAAAAGTATGGTGGGCAAGGAGGTTCATCAGGGAAGGACCGGAATGGGGGCAGGAAATGGAGGAGAAAGCGGGAGGCGTGTGAGTGAAATAGAGGTATCAGTGATGAGGTGAACAGTGCTGAGGTGGGTTCTGCGTCCTCCAGTGAGAGGCCAGACCAAGAGAAGTTTAGTCCTGCAGGAGGAGGCAGTAATTGAAGCAACTCCCTCCTCTGCAATTTGAGGGAAGGAGGGAGAGAGGGAGGGAAGGAGGTGCGGGGGGGACCATGGTGAATCCCAAAACTGCCTGTAGTCCTGGAGAGCCACTGCCAGTCAGAGTAGAGAATGCTGCTCTTGATGGACCTGTGGGCTGACTCAGTAGATAGCAGCTTCCTAGGTTCTCATGGAAGCACCTGATCCTGCTAGTTCTAGTTGGTGTATTTCATGCCAACCAGGAAGCACAGCAGGAACTGTAGGCAGTACATTTAGGGCCCTCCTACTTCTGTGCCATGATGCAGTTTAAATGGTTTGATCTGAGGACATCACAAGTAATTCAGGTTTTGTTGACAAAACCATACAACAGAAGAAAAGACTGATTGATTGCTCAGCTGGCACCATTAGATGTATCTGGACCTTGTTTGTGCAGCAGCTGCCATGGAAGAACACTTGGGGTCACTTGCTGAGGGGTGATTCAGATGAAGAGCCCTCTCGTGTGATTAAAAGATGTGTCAAGAGTGTATCGGCTCTTCCACCAATGCCATTGGGGAGGTGCGTTTTTGCCACAGACATGATGTTCTCCCATTTGCAGGGCAATGTTCATATGGAGCTGCCCTCAAAGAATTGTAATGTGGGTTAACATTTCCCCCCCAGCATATAGCTGGAAGAGGCTCTCCTGAGCAAGGAGTTGACCTGTGTAGGGACTATGAGACACAAGAAGCCATACATAGCCCCAGAGATGCAAGCCCATTCACAAATGGAAACTTGTCATCTGTGTACGGCTTGGATGGAGAGAATATGTTGGTATTGTGTGTATCCAGGAAGTGTGTGCCCAGGACAGCAGACAAGGTACCAAGCAAAAGATGTGATGGTTGTGGGTGACCGGCCTGAAGAATCCACTTGTCTGCAGCCCTTCTCCCAGGTAGCTCAGGATAACTCTGTCATCCCACACACACCCTATTTCATCCTCACTAGACCTCTGAGAGGTACACTGAGAAATATACCTTCCCAATGGTCTCCCAGTATATTTTATGGATGGGGATTCATAAATTGGGGTGAGGGGTGGCTTCTGAAAGGGAGTTTGAGCACACAGAGAGAGAACATTTTCTCCATCTCTCACAACACTAGAACCAGGGGTCATCACATGAAACTGAAGGTTGGAAATTTAGGACTGACAAGAGGGAAAACCTTTCCACACAGTGCATAATTTAATTTATCCATGGATTTCCTTGCCATGGGATGTGGTAATGGCCACCAGCTTGGACAGCTTTAAAAGGGGCTTAGATAAATTCATGGAAGACAGGTCTACCAATGGCTCTTAGTCTGGTGGCTATAGGCCACCTCAAGCCTCAGAGGCATGATGCCTCTGAATACCAGATGCAGGGGAGCAACAGCAGGACAGAGGGCATGCACTGTGGGCTGCTCTGAGGCATCTGGTGGGCCACTTTGTGGGAAACAGAATGATGGACTAGATAGTTCTAGGGCCTGACCCAGCAGTTCTGTTCTTATGTTCTTATGTTTTCATATTCTACGAGAAGGTCAGCATCACACATGTACTTCCTAATTCATATAGGCTCTGAACATGGGGTCTGTATCTTGCCAAGTGAAAGGATACACATGAAAGGTGTATCACACAGCATATGAACCACGGGATAAGTTCATATCAGTCCCTGTGTAGATGAGACCTCAGAAATGTATAGTACATCAGCCCAGCTCTCTGGATAAGTGTATGACCAAAAGCTTTGGAACTCTTCCACTGTAGTTCATCAGTTTAACTACCTTTGGGTCTCTTTGCTGCATTAGACAGCCTGATTTCCCTTTGCAAACTGATATTTATTTTTTGGGGGGTGGGAATATTGAAAGAGGAAAGGCCTGGAGAGTAAAGAAGATGGTCCTGTTGAGCTTGAGGCAGTCCTGCTGGGAAATCCCAAATCAAATTCTCCTGACAGGAAGCATTATTCAAAGCTGTTCTAATCTAGCCAGACGGCTCATAAAAGCATACAGTGAAGTCAAACAAAGGGAAAGAGCATTCTTTCCCTGAGATGTTTGCCCCTCTGGAAAGCAATTGCGAGATCTTACCTCCTCTTCCAGAGTTCATTCTTTACTCCATTCTTACAGATACCAGTCTGGGCTGCAGAAGCAGGAAAGAGTGAAGGGTGAATGTCCCTGTTTCATCACTGCACAGGTTTAACTGAATAAAATATTCTCCTGTTTCCACTCATATACTCTATTCAACTTTTGAGGTCCTGCTCCATATGCCTCTGTCAAATGAGGTTTGCTAAATAACTCATAGTAGCAGGGCCTTTTTGGTGGTGGCATCAACTTTGTGGAATTCCCTTGGCAGACAGGAACATAGGGATCAGCCTTACACCGAGTCAGATCATTGGTTCATCTAGTTCAGTATTATCTACATTAATTGGCAGTAGCTCTCCAAGTTTTCAGGCAGGAGTCTTTCCCAGTCATATCTGGAGATGCCAGGGGTTGAACCTGAGACCTTCTGCGTGCAGAGCTCTAGCACAGAGCTATGGCCCCATTCCCAAAAGACCCATACATGAGTGGGTCTCCTACCCCACACTGACCACACCAAGACCTGCTTAGCTTCAGAAAGGCAACTGTATTGTGTACTCTTAGACCATGCTTTAGAGAAGTGCACAAAAACGGCCAGGCCAATTCAATTTGAATCCGTACCAAATTCGAACTGACCTGACCCAGCTCAGTTTGGGTTCTGGTTGAGCTGGACCTGGCTCGACCACCAAACCAGTTCGAACGAGTTCAGAGCTAAACTGGTAAAGTGGAATTGAGTGAGGACTATCCTTTACCAGTAAAGGGGCGGGGGGACATCCCTGAGTCTAGAGGGGCAGGAGAGGACTCCATTACTACTTACAAATCTTATTTGTTGTGGCAGCTGCAGGAAGGCAGTGGGTGCAATAGCAGCTCCCCTCCCCCAAGAGTAGCCCAGGCCAGTGGTGACCCAGTTTGGGCCCCGACACATACACGGGGGCCATTTTAGAGACCTCTGCACATATGCGAAGTGTTGGAAGTTAAAGGACTTTGCGCTGTCTCTTGTCGCAGACAGTGGAGGACAGACTAGTGAGTCAGAGGGCTAGAGGGTCAAGACGTTGGTCATCCCTTCTCCACTGCTCTGATACTATCCCTTTGAAATGTAGATTGCTAATCTCAGGGATTAACTTCCTTCCTCTCTCTCTTCCCTTCCTGCCCTTCTACCTTGCAACATGGCAAGCCTCTCTCCCTGCACCATGTGTGCAGAGAGGATGCAGAATCCATCTGCATCCAGCTAGATAGATAGATTAGAGATCCTAACTCCTCGCTTTCCTATCTAGAATGGAGTTCCTTAATAAATGCCTTTTATATTGATTTGAAACTATGAATTGGCTCCAAGTTACTTTACTCTCAGCATACACGCATGCCTAACTGAATTCCGCTGTGTTGTGCCTCTGTGCACTCTGCTATAATGAGAAAGGGATTCTCTCACCACAGAGAATTTCCAACACAAAGAACACTAAGATGGACCCCCATGTGTACAGAGGTCTGAAGAGGGCTGAAGAAGGCCCAAACCCCAGCCCAACAAGCCCTTCAGGCCCCAACACAGTATAGATCTTTAGACACCAAGCCAAAACTTGGCTTATTAAGAAGGCTTTGGGGGCTTGATCTCTCTCACTGGTCTCCGATTTGCTGCTGCTGCTGCATGCTGTTCTTAACAGCCTGCTGGAAATGTGTTCCTGATTAATTTCTTGTTTGGGCATGGTATTGATGCTGTGCATTGTAAAATGATTTTTAAAAATACATTTTAGTTTTTGCAGAGTGTGTTTAGCATGGTATTATATGTATAAATTAAAATGGGTTGTAAGGTTTACAATAAACACACAAAAAAATCACATATCCCAATTCATCAGGGCACCTTCTGGACGGCAAAGGGAGTCATTTGAGGCAGACTGAACCGTGTGCTTCAGCTGTCCTGAATGGTTAAACCCAGGCCCTAGCAAATCTGAAATCCCCCCCCCCTTTTTTTTTGCCTTATTCAAAGACAACTCACTCTGTGTTGTTGAAACCATCATTGAAACTATCATTGTCCAGCCCCCGCCCCCTGCTCTCAAGCATTTAAATTAGGAGAGGGGAGCTGGTCTTGTGGTAGCAAGCATGGCTTGTCCCCTTAGCTAAGCAGGGTCTGCCCTGGTTGCATATGAATGGGAGACTTGATGTGTGAGCATTGTGAGATATTCCCCTCAGGGGATGGAGCCGCTCTGGGAAGAGCAGAAGGTTTCAAGTTCCCTCCCTGGCTTCTCCAAAATAGGGCTGAGAGAGACTCCTGCCTGCAACCTTGGAGAAGCCACTGCCAGTCTGTGAAGACAATACTGAGCTAGATAGACCAATGGTCTAACGCAGTATATGGCAGCTTCCTATGTCCCTTAATGTAGCTTGTCTCTAGTGCACATACAATCCAGGATCACTTTTAGCACTCAGTGCACACTTACCATTTACTCAGTGTGCAGTGTCCTGTGGAATACCCTGTAGGCTCCCATCTCTGTGTCAGCGCCATCTGCAAGCAGTTCGAGCTGAAGCATGATCCCAGCAGCCAGGATCATGATAATGTTGGGATGTAGTTGTGCCCTTAACCTAGGCTAAGAGCTGGAGTTTGGTGCTGGGTGTGACACTGTGGCACTGCTGGATCCCCTGCCAGGATCCCCACCCCATTTAAATAGTGAGGTCATTCTCATGACCTGCCTTACCTGGGCAGGGCAGTGCTAGCCCAGGTAAGGCTGGTCATGAGAACCACCAGGATCACTCCCAATACCAGCACTGCTCACATAGGTTGTCCAGGTTTTCAAACCCGGGCTAAAAGTAAGGTAGGAGGACACGCACGATCCTCCTACCTCATTCCCGAGTTGTATGAGCGATCGGGTTACCAGCAGCCATCTGAATAATAGAGCTGAGGGGAAGCCACAGCAGGAATTTCCCCTATGCACTGCTCTGCTTGCATAGTGCATTGTGGGATTCCTGGAGGCCGGGCATCTTCCCCCCCATCTCTGGATTGGCATGCCATTCACCGCAGTGCTGGCCATGTTGGCATGTGAGCAGCAGCACCTGGAGGAATCAGCTGTTGTGTGGGGGTAGGTAGGTAGGATGCTGCCTACCCCCCAGCCCTCTCCAACACCAGCCCACATAGCTGTGTGAACAACCTTAATCTATAGGTGCTCAGGAAAGTTATTTCCAATAACTTTATTCTAGCTCACCAGAAAGCAAGCTAAATTTAGTGCAGCAAAGATTTTCCATGGACCACTTGGATGTACCCCATTGACCCCGGGGGCAGGGGGGTCCTTGGACTCCAGGTTAAGAGCCCCTGCTTTAACTGGTGATGCTGGGGTCTGAGCCTAGTACCTCCTGCATACAAAGCATGTACTGCTCCATTGAGCGATGGCCTCGGTCCATTGCCAAGGCAGGACGAAGATGCCTATCTCTGCCTCTCGTCTCCATTTGGGCTCCTTTTTCCTGATTTCCATTTGACTGTTTAAAAGTAGCTTCCTGCGGCCTGTCTGATGGGACCAACCTCTTAGACCGTCTCTCCTCCGCAGGAGGGCCATCAGTTTCCCACTTCCCAATCACTCTTTGGTTTCTCGGCCTTTCTTATTCAGAATGACAGAAGGCTGAGAAACAGAAGCCTTGGTCACTTCCCAGGGCATCACTGTCACTCACCTTTCAAGACTCTGCCCCCTGCCCTGCGTTTTGGAAATACTGTGGGGAGAGAATGACAGGCCAGAAATGTGGCTCAGCAAAAAACTCAGCGGGGCTTTCTGCTCCTGAGTTACTAAGGCCAAGGCCTCTCATCGTCCCTGAAAAATCCCATGAAATGCCAGCATCTGAGATATTACTGTTGCAGTGAACGCTCAGTACAGAACTGCCAGCTGAGGTCAGTGATATAACAGCAGTGTCTAATTGTTAACCCTTTTTCTTGGAACTGTAAATATTTTCGGGATGTCCGAACCTCTCCTGAAAAATCCTACTTATCCTATTTAAAACACGTTGGCTTCCCGTGAATTTCTTTAGAGCATTCTCCTGAGTAGGGACCTCCAAGTTTCCTTCTGCTTTGTGGAAAAGCCAGTGGTAAGTTCTGCACATGTCCCCCCAATATTCGGGGGGCGGGGGGGAGGGAATGTGGCTGCACCTGTTGTCCCTGCCTCACAATGACTACACTTTCCCCCTGTTGCCTACAGCACACCCACTAATCATATCAGAACATGGTGACTTCCTCCAGATTCCTTCAGTGGTTTTAGGACCCCCAATTCTCTTGGAAGTTCACAATGTGTGAAATTTCAGTTAGCTACTCTGAGAGATAAAGAGATAATTTGTTCCTGAAATTACCTCTGTAAAGTACAGTCCAAACTGACAGAATGCCTCATCCTCCCTCCCTCTTTCTTTCTTTCTTTCTTTCTTTCTTTCTTTCTTCCTGCTAAAATATTTGCACCAATAGGAATAAATTTAATACTATCTTAATTAAAAATATTAAATTTAATTAATGTATTTTCATTCATAGCTCACCTCATCTGTAAGGCAAGGGCTTGGTATCATCTGATTAAAAGACAATGTCAAATACCCCATTAGACTTTACTTAAAAATCCAATTTCAACTGTTAAAACATAACAAATACTAAACCTCCACTACTTTAGCCATGCCCCTAGGTCTAACAAAAAGATTTTTGTCCCCTGCTAACTGAGCAAAGAGGCAAATTTTTAAAGCGGTGATTCTCTTTATTTAGCGGGGGAGAGCAATTGGCCCTGTCCATCCCCAGCACAGCCTCCCTCCAGTGGTTGCTGCTGATGTCTCTTGTATGTTTCTTTTTTAGATTGTGAACCCTTTGGGGACAGGGAGCCATTTCATGTATTTATTCATATCTATGTAAACTCACTTTGGGAACTTTGGTCAAAAAGCGGTATATAAATATTCACTGTATTCATATTCGTATTGGTTGGTGGGAGTCAGATAACTAAGAACTTAGCTAAGCAGGGTCTACCCTGGGTGCATATGAAAGGGAGACTAGAAGTGCGAGTACTGGGAGATATTCCCCTCAGGGGATGGAGCCACTCTGGGAAGAGCATCAAGGTTCCAAGTCCCCTCCCTGGCAGCATCTCCAAGATAGGGCTGAGAGAGATTCCTGCCTGCCATCTTGGAGAAGCCATCTTGGAGAAGTCTGTGAAGACAATACTGAGCTAGATAGACCAATGGTCTGACTCAGTATATGGCAGCTTCCTATGTTGCTAAGTATGGCCATGTAAGTACTGCCATGCCAATGACATTGCATTGCCATGGCCCTGCTCAGCCTCCAACCCTATATGAACCATTGCTCCCAGAGCAGAGGGAGACAGAGCATTGCAAAAGCTGAACCAAGAGGTAGGGGGAAGCAACTCTTCTCTTTATGGCAGGGAGTAACAAAGCACCTGCTCAGGAAACAACCCCAGCTGTTGATGCAATGGACCTAGGAGAGAGGATACTCCAACAGACAAAGAGCCATCAAAACCCCAGCTCTTTGAGGTGGGACTTCTGCACAATTCTGCTTAAGGGCATTGGCTAATAGGTGAGCTTGGGGTCCCAGGAACCAACTCCTGAGGCCATCATCCAGCAGATTCCAATATACATCTTATACATAGGCTTGGGTTGTCAAGATGTGCAGTGACCACCCAGAATGTCTCTTCACTCTTGAATATCCAGTGTGAGGGATTGACGTGTATGGGACGTGTAACGGTGGGTCCAACTGACCTGCACTTTTCCTCCCAGTCCCCTGGCGGTCTCCCAGAGAACTTGGAATGGCAGTCTGGGAGAACGCAAAGCGGGCAGAACTGGATTGGGATGAGATGCTTCAGAAGGGATGGTGACACATGTGAATGGGAGGGCATTGCTTTGGCTCTCTCTATGTGCCATTACTCAGTGGTCCGAGAAAAAGGAATGGGTGGGAGGCTCAATCCTAATTGCCAAACCACTCGAAAGAACTGACTGTGATCATTTTGTTGCCTTGGGGGCATTAGCTAGAAAAGCAAGGAGCAGTGCTCTACATCTGAGATTAAAAGATGGGTTTTGAGCTGGTCTCTGCCTCTGGACCACCCCAAAACATTTTAGCCCCACCTTGGCTCATAAGAACATAAGAGATCATAAGGAGCTGGTTAGATGAATGTTTGATCTGAACCAGGAGGGCTCCTTTTATTTATGTTTTCATTTATACTGGATGAATGATCAAACAAACAAATGAACGGATGAAAGAATGAATGAAGTCCTGTAGAACAGATCAAATGCCACAGTGGCCAATCAGGTGTTGCGCACAGGAAGCTCACAGGCAGGGTGGGGGTGGTGGCATCCAGCAACAAGTATTCAGGGGTATACTGGCCTTGATCATGGATGTTCCATATAGCCATTATGCCTAAGAGCCGGTGACAGGCTCTACTCCATGATTTTATCTAAACTCCTTTAAAAGCCTACTAATCTACTTGTCAGCACCACATCTTATGCCAGTGCAATCTACCAATTTGGTATTGTTGAAGTATTTTCTTTTCTTTTTTGATCTGGTGGTTTCTCTACCAGACAAGTACTGGGCTCTGCCCTCAGATGCCAAGGGCTCTACTTCCAGACACCAACCAGGACTTTGGCCATCAGAGTTTAGGTGGGGCTGTAATGCGGTGGTAGAGCATCTGCTCTGCATGCAGTAGCTTCCAGGTTTAGTCACTGGCATCTCCAGGACTGGGAAAGGCTCCTGCCTGAAACCTTGGATAGTTGCTTCCAGTCAGAGTAGACGGTTCTGAGCTAGATGGATCAATGGTCTAACTCAGTATAAGGCAGCTTCCTCAGAGTTTAGGAATTCACAGTAGCAAACTTTCCAGTGAAGAGTTGCATACTATTTATTTATTATTTATTTATTTATTAGAACATTTTTATACCACCCACAACTTACGTCTCTGGGCGGTTACTAGTGACAGTTTTCATTTTAAAATAAGGGCAACAAACGATGGTTCCTTTTAGTCCTGGTGATAGATACTAGGGATGTGCATGGAACTGGCTGGCTAGGTTCTGTTCGAGGCTGGACTGGCCTCGAACCCAACCAGGCCAGTTTGGTCTGGAACCCCCTCGAACCCCACTTGGTTCAATTTGGTCTGTGGGAGCTCCCAAGCATATGTGTGTGTGTGTGTATACACACACACACACACACACACACCCCTTTTAATCCGTTCGGGGGAGTTCCTGGAGACAGCGGGGGGGGCTCCATGGAGGTTCCCCCTCCCCCGCTGGCCTTTGAAACCACCCCTTCAGCCAGTTTGGCCGCTTTTTCGCCGGCCACACAGAGGCCATGTGTGCAGGCACACAGCTTCCATAATGGCCACCAGGCTGCCTGGTGAAGGCTGATGAGCGGCCGGGTGATTTATAAGGCTGGCGGGGAGAAGGGAAACCTCTGCGGACAACACCCCCCCCCCAGCCTCCCGCCTCCAGGAAATCCCCCAAGGGGAGTAAAAGGTGTTTTTATAATATAATATAATATAATATAATATAATATAATATAATATAATATAATATAATATAATATAATATAAATTTTATAATTACAAGCTCACACACACACACACCCGGAACCTTGGGGGTGTTCGGTCTGGAGTCGAGTACTTCAAGCGAGACCTAGGACCATGGACAGACATCCCAACTGAAGTAGCAGATCTTGTACAGTATGGTCATATCGATACATAAACTGCCTTATACTGCATATAAGGTGATGGTCTCCTGTGAATGGCAGCATCTCTCCAAGGGCTCAGGCAGAGAGGTCTTTCCATTCCAGCTATCAGAACATCCTTTTATCTAGAGATGTTGGGGGCTGGACTTGTGATCTGTATGCATCGCTCGGCCACTGAGCAGTGGCATCTCCCCAATAACAAGGATCTAATTCTGCCATTTGGTACAAAAAGATTCATATGGCATTGCCCACCATATTTTCTTTTTCAGTGTGGAACCTTGGGCATGCAAAACACGATGCCTTCCATTGAGGTATGGCCCTCCCCAATCATGAGGGTCTAATTCTCTCATTTGGAACAGGAAAAATCATACTGCATTGCCTCCCGGTTTCCTTTCTTTGAGCCTCTCACAACCACTTTGGCCATGCTTTCTGCGCAGCCAGCAAGGCATTCAACAAGTCACCCTGATGCATGTTTTTGGCTCAGTTATCTTGAGCTGGCTCCACAGCTATAGAGGCATCCCTGCCAATGGTTTGACCTCTTTTTGCAGTCACTCTTATGACCAGAATGTAGCAACCTATTGGACTGTGGACATCGAAGAAGGGCTGGAACCCAGCTTGGTTGGCTCTGCAATGCTAACTTTCCTTTATCAAACAGAGTCAGATGTTAGCAATGTGAAGGTCAGCTGTCTTATTCAATGCCAACTCTGGATTATTGCCTTCTGTATATTATCTCTACATTCCCCTTTGAGGCACATAAAGCTTGAATACAGAAGAGCAGGAGGAGGTGGGCCAGTGCAGGGTGGTTGTTATCTACGATTGCACCAAATCTGACCCTTATTTTGATTTTCAGGACCATTGGTGTCTTACTGGCTACAGTGAGTAGCTTCTGTATTTTCCTGACTCATAGAGACATCATGCCTCATATTGATTTGTAACTTGCCCTGAGTCCATAATTTGAAGAAAAGCAAAAAAAAGAATAATACTTTGCATTTATATAATGTGTTTTGAATGCAGAAAGCACTTCACCTGCAGTATTATGTTGATACAATCCATACAAAAACTCTAAGGCAAGCAAGTACTATTATTTTCATATTGCAGCTGAGGGTGAGTAACGTGCCTGAGGCCGCCTAGTGAGTTCATAGCAGAGGCACCGCTTTGGCTTGCAAAGTCCCAATTCACAGCCCAGTCTCTCTACACCAAAACCAAAGGCAAGACTGAAATATGTGCTTCTACTTGAGCTGCATCCAAATCTGGCTGAAAGTGAAATCCAAAGCAAATTTGGGAAGCCCTCTTTAGTCCAAATATCTGCAAAATTTTTGAAGACTTAAAAAAATCATAATACCACATAGGGGCTTGTTAAAAAAAATTAACACCACCCACATAATGGTGCAGTGGGAAATGACTTGACTAGCAAGCCAGAGGCTGCCGGTTTGAATCCCCACTGGTATGTTTCCCAGACTATTGGAAACACTTATATTGGGCAGCAGCGATATAGGAAGATGCTGAAAGGCATGATCTCATACTGCACAGGAGGAGGCAACGGTAAACCCCTCCTGTATTCTACCAAAGAAAACCACAGGGCTCTGTGGTCGCCAGAAGTCGACACCAACTCAATGGCACACTTTACCTTTAAGGAAGAGGACAGGGCACCTAGGGATGGTAATAGGCAAGATCCAGTGGCAACCAAAAGTAAAATTGCCTAAAGATTTGGATGGTCTTGCTGAATTGAAGAATCTTTAGATATTTCAGAGGAAGTTAAAAGGGTTGCAATAAATGAGCAAAATTTCTCAGGGGTGTTTTGCACACATCTCTTTGCTAAATGCTATCTGATTGATTGTAGAACCTCTTATAATGGGTACTACTGCAAACCATGGAGGTGAAAGCAGCTCTACAAACTAGGGATGAATGGATTTCTCTGTTTCCATTTTGTCCAAATTCTGTTCAGTTTCAGCTTTGTAATTATAGGACGTAGCCATGTCCTCCCCGCAATGCGCAAGGAAAAGGATACAACGTCAGGCTTCCTGGAAAGGAAAGGCAGCATTCTGAAATGCCACCACTGCAGCTTCCCAGAAGGCAATTGATTGCTATAGGATTTTTACCTGAGGAAACTACGTACCTTTTATCCACTCCCTGAAAGCTGATTTTCCTTCAGTGGAGGTCCAAACATGTTGCGGAAGGGAGGAGAGGGGAATGTGCAGGGGCATAGCAAGGTTGGAGTGGGCCCAGAGACAAGATTTTTAAATGAGCCTCCCCCTCACTGCTTTCCTCTCCTTCTCCTGGCCCGATGTCTCTGCTAACTACCCCAACTAGTTACAAGGTTTAAATAACAGCAGAACCAACTAATACAAGGATTTAAGTCTGATATTCCAAAATAAGTATGCTGCTTTGAAATACATTTAACTGAATACACACACACACACTTCACAATATATAGTGATATACATTGAATACGATATGTTTGTGCTACTTTTAATGCCTAGAACACACTAGAAACACTAGAGGTAAGAGTATTTATGCTGCTTAGCTACATAGATGATAAGATATCATGAACTAGATAGATGGGGAGCTGGGATGATGATCATGTGACTTGCCTCTGGGGGGCCCCTCAAGGCAGCGGGCCCCGAGACAAATGTCTCCCTCTTGCCCAATAGTAGTTACGCCCCTGGGTATATGAAGAAATGGTAGTCCAACCCTCCCTCCCTCCCTCCCAAAAGCTGGTTTTCCCAGTGAAAAGTAGGGATGTGCACGATCCAGTTTGGCGCCTCCTCTGGGAATCCATTTTGATGGGGTGGGGAGCAGTTACCTTAAGGAGCTGGTAAGGAGCTCCTTACCTGCTCCTCCCTGCCCAGCAGCTTTTCCACACATGCACACTGGCCATTTGCGTGGTCAACATGGTTATGGCCCACCAGGCACCAGCCCGTGCACATCTCTGGTGAAAAGCAGCCATTGGCCTTTGTTTACATGAATTTGCATGTAGCACATAATTACGAATATGCCAAATATTGATGTGATGGATATTAGGCCTTCAGAGTGTGTGTTTTGCCCTTTACACAGCCCAGTCAGGGAGAGGCAAAGTACTGTTTCAATGAAAGTACTCCAGTATGAACTAATAGGACAAATTAATGTCACTTCAAAACCAGAGTGACACAGGCTTTGAAACATCCAACCGCCTCTCTCAAACTTGTGTTTTGTCTTTCATCTTGCCGTCCTTCTCGACCAATTCACCCCCTCATTACTAGGCCTAAATATAAGGAGTTTAAAAGGAAACCTTAATTGAAGGTAAATCCCCGACAGTCAAATTCAAGAGTTTCCTTTGATAAAAAATAAAATAGAACAACCTTAGAAGGTAAAAAGCACAGAGAAATCCTGATTAGCGTTGAAAAGAATCTGTTTGATTGTGGATAAAATACATGAAGCCATCTTCAGAAGTGTCCCTTTCTTTCCATTTGGTGGCTGCTCTTTAGACACCATTCAGCTTGCAGCCTCAGATGCATTGGGGACATGTTGAGAATATTGTTATGGCTGGGATGAGTCAGCCCCAAAGAGGTTGGAGCCACCATGATCCCTGGTGGCTGTTGACTGTTCATGGGAACGGTAGCTGATTTAATAGCACAAATTATCAAATTGTCCAAACTAGGGAGGAGAGCTGGTCATTTGGTAGCACACATGCATTGTCCCCTTTGCTATGCAGGGTCTACCCTGGTTTGCATTTGAATGGGAGACTACACTGCAGATATTCTCCTTAGTGGATGGGTCTGCTCTAGGAAGAGCAAAGGAACATAGGAAGCTGCCATATACTGAGTCAGCCCACTGGTCCATCGAGCACAGTATTATCTACCAGACTGGCAGCAGCTTCTCCAAGGTTGCAGGCAGGAATCTCTCTCAGCCCTATCTTGGAGAAGCCAGGGAGGGAACTTGGAACCTTTTGCTCTTCCCAGAGTGGCTCCATCCCCTGAGGGGAATATCTTACAGTGCTGACACATCAAGTCTCCCATTCATATGCAACTAGGGAGGACCCTGCTTAGCTAAGGGGACAAGTCATGCTTGCTACCACAAGACCAGCATGCAGACTTGCATGCAGAAGGGTCCATGTTAGGGAGGAGAGCAGCTCTGAGGAGTAGCAGGATGATTGTCTTGGTGGGGAGATTGGTTCAAACCTGCCAGTGCCTTCCCCCCACCCACCTTGCCCTCTCAACCAATGGTCATCAGAATGACCTTTAAGTATAACAGCAAAAGAACATAAATCAATCATGATCCAGAAGCAACCACATAACATACAATTAGCAACTGAAAACTCATCAGAAGAAAATAACTTAGTCAGTTTGCAAAAAATCTGATAAGAAAGTAGGTAGACACTTGGCAGATGGATTGGAAGCTGCCATTGAAGGATCTGTATAGCATGCCCAGTAGGAGCACATGTTCGCTGAAACCTCTGGTCCCTGTCTTCTGAATTGGGCAGCAATTTTGTGAACCTTCCTTAGATCAGAAAAAGGTTTGATAGAATAGCCTGGTCTCCACATGAGGGTGGAAGACCAGTAGAGTGAGATTGCAGTGGATCTCCCCTGTTCACTGTTTCTGTGCTAATTGCTAGCCCTCTTCTACTTTTTAAAATCATTTTTATTATCCTAGTGTGTTTTTAGCCAACTTTCTAGTAGGCTTATGAGATCACCTAGCATTCCGTGTGTATGTCCATCTGTGTACTTGGGGTTGTGTGTCCCCACCCCATCAACTTTGCAATGCCTGGACTAATATGAACCAAATTGCTGTGAACCACCCTGAGCCATTTTGGAAGGGCAGTATACAAATCTAATAAACAAACAAATAAATACATTAGGTACACTTGTAGGGACACATAGGGACACCTCAGTGGCATAGTTTGTGATGATGTCATCCACCCCAATTCAAGATGGTGGATGAGTAAACTTTTGACATTAACTTGTGGACCACCTAAGCAATTTGAGCCAAATTTGGTACAGTTGTAGGGACACATAGGGATGGCTCAAGGGCATAGTTTGTAATGATGTCATCCAACCTGATTCAAGATGGTGGACATGTGAATGTTCGAGGTGTAACTGGGAACTGAATAGGACCAAATTTGATACAGTTGTGGGGGCACATAGGAACACCTCAAAAGCATATATTGTGATAATGTCATCCACCCTAATTCAAGATGGCAGACGCATGAACGTTTGAGGTTCAAGTGAGCTAACTTGTGAACTTCCTAACCAATTCGGACCAAATTTAGTCCAGTTGTAGAGATAGTGAAAGGAAAGTAGGCAGATTAGTTCTTACTAGAATAACTTATCTCTTTGTTTTGATGTTAATTCTCATTAATTCTTTTATTGTTGCTTTTGAGAATTTTAAAATGTTGATTCCTGTTTGCGGTTGTGCTTTGAGTATTGTGCCCTGAACATTCACTGAAAGAAGAGAAGGGATATAAATTCCTAAAAATAAACCAAGAGAAACCAAAACAAAATGGAGCAAAAAACAAAGGGAAACAGAACTTTCCATTTGCAATAATTATGGAAGCAAGTCAAACTAGTAGATGGATCAATTGAGTTCACGGGGCATTTTTATTCCACTTGGAAACTGTCATTTCAGATTCTGTACAAGCAGCTTGGATTCCCATGTAATTCTGCAATCTGTTTACCTTTGGCTCAGCATCAGATTGAGCTGTGGAATATGTTGAGCGGTGCAGTTGACTATTTTTAATTGGACCATGAATGAATAATTTAGAATTGTACAGTACTCAGATGTGGGACATGCTGGGGGAAGGCCGATAACCCAGCTGCTCAAGTGGAGATTTGAAATTAATCTGAGTTGCTTACAAATAGAAGGTTTCTCTCTCCAGGACCTTTAGAGATGGAACCTGGTTAACAGGTCTCCTAGCATGAAGGTGCCTACGACTTTCTCAGCCTCAAGCATTATGTTATTTATTTTCCTCTTTAAATCTGAGTTTGTGAACTGAGTTTGCCAAGTTGCACTGCAGTACTGGGAAAAAAGAAAAAAGATCTTACATCTACTTCGCTATTCCCAGCGGAAGAGGGTTCATACTGCAACTCATTATTTCAAATCATTGGGTGTCCTTCTTTAAAAAAACCCCAACAAAATAAAACAGAGCAATCCAGGGGAACAGGTACTTGCTCAGTGCTTTGCCTTCCTTTTAACATACCCATCACTGAGATTAAATGTCTTGTGCTAGAGATAATGGATTGGAAAGGCAATGAGGAAGAGTCAAAGCAAGGGACCTCACTCACCAGCGAAACTAACAGAACTGCTTTTAATAACAGGTTATGCAGGAAATGGGGGCTGAGCATCCAGTTCTCTTAGTGGTCTTGTGCTTGATTAATCAAGCTGTGCACCACTTATCATTCATTATTTTAATTGTTTTAAAATAATAAATAAAAGCAACATACAATTATACCTCATTTTTCACTTTCTACCTCATTTGGCTTCTGAACATTAGATTGTGGGTGTCTCAAAATGTCATATCACTGAATGGTGTGGAAATGTGTAGCTATTAAACATAATCATTCACCAACTTCTGGGTGGGGGGAGCATACAATGATAACCCGAAGACAGTGAAATTTATTTATGTGTTTGTTTGTTTGTTTGCCTGTTTGTTACATTTATATACCGCCCCATCCAAATGGCTCTGGGCAGTGCTTTAGGCTACACTTGATACCTCAGTGGCTCCTCTACCTCAGCTCTGTTGGCAAGCAACAACAATCTAGAACAAAAGAAAGAGAACTAACAATAACCTCCAAGCAACTTCTCCTTTCCTCATTTTTATTTGCCTCATTTTCACTTCAGGGGTCATAGGAACATAGGAACTTAGGAAGCTGCCATATGCCGAGTCAGACTATAGGTCCATCTAGCTCAGTATTGTCTACACAGACTGGCAGTGGCTTCTCCAAGGTTGCAGGCAGGAGTCTCTCTCCGCCCTATCTTGGAGATGCTGCCAGGGAGGGAACTTGGAACCTAGATGCTCTTCCCAGAGCAGCTCCATCCCCTGAGGGGAATATCTTACAGTGCTTGTCTTCCATTCATATGCAACCTGAGGGCAGACCCTGCTTAGCTAAGGGGACAAGTCATGCTTGCTACCACAAGACCAGCTCTCCTAAGGTGCTGAAGGTTGAATTTATTGTACATCCAAATGCGTGCAACCGCGGTTCTGTCAGAAAAGCAACCCAAGGTTCCGCTTCCCAAACTCCAATTTGAATCCTCGGGCTGAGGTGAGTTTTGATGCTTCCGCCCTGGTTGCATATGAATGGGAGACTAGATATGTGCTATGTGAGCACTATAAGATCTTCCCCTCAGGGGGTGGAGCCACTCTGGGAAGAGCATCTAGGTTCCAAGTTCCCTCCCTGGTGGCATCTCCAAGATAGGGCTGAGAGAGATTCCTGCCTGCAACCTTGGAGAAGCTGCTGCCAGTCTGTGTAGGCAATATTGAGCTAGATGGACCTATGGTCTGTATGGCAGCTTCCTATGTCCCTATATTCCTTCAAATCTAGTTTCCCGTTATGTGCAAAAGTGGCCTCTCTCTCCCCCTCCCTCCTCTCTCCCTTCTGCTGTTCTTCTGCACAGCTCCTGGCCCAGCACATAAAGTAAAGTGTGCCGTCAAGTCGGTGTCGACTCCTGGCGACTACAGAGCCCTGTGGTTTTTCTTTGGTAGAATACAGGAGGAGTTTGCCATTGCCATCTCCTGCGCAGTGTGGCATGATACCTTTCAGCATCTTCCTATATTAGTGCTGCCCAATATAGGTGTTCCTCATAGTCTGGGGAAAAATACCAGTGGGGATTCAAACTGCCAAAATGCTGTAGCCCCCTGCAGTTGCAGTAATTGCAGTAGGCTTAAACCGGCCCTGCTTCTAAGCACCTTGAAGCAAAAAATACAATACAATACAATAAAAAAATGCGCCTTTTGAACAGAAACCATGACAAGAGACAAACACCAGGTGGTTGGTTGCATACCCTATGGGAGTGAAAATAACATTGTGCCTGCTGTCCCTGCCCACCCCCCAGAGTCCCAGGTAAGGGAGGGAGATGGAGAGAGGCAAAGAAAAGACAGGGGAAGAGGTGAGCCATGAGCATGAGGACAGGGCAGTGGCAGGGAGAGTTATATGGATATAATGAGGTCATTCACACAATCGAAAACTGTATTCTACCCAGTTTGGGAGCTGTTTGGGAGTTGTGTGTACTCCCAATTTTTGATTGTGTGGAAGCAAGGTTAGAGGAAAAGCTGGGTAGAAGTGATTGTGTGGGAAGCAAGGTAGGAGAAAAAGCTACCCAGGTTTTCCTCTAAACTTGCTTCCACACAATCGAAAATTGGGAGTACACACAGCTCCCAAACCTGGGTAGAACACAGTTTTTGATTGTGTGAATGACCTCAGAGAATATTTATATACCACTTTTCAACACAAGTCCACAGGGCAGTTTACAAAGATATAAATAAATAAATAAATAAAATAGCTCAAAGTGCTCACAATCTAAAAAAAACCAAAAACATAGGAAAGAGACCAGCAACAGCCACTGGAGTGAAGCTGTGCTGGGGATGGATTGGGCCACTTGCTCTCCCCCTGCTCAATAAAGAGAACCTTTATTCTGACCAGCATGCTGGAAGTCCAAAAGAATTCCATCAGGACAGGAGGGACTTTTGTTAGGTGTCCACCTGTTAGTGGTCCCTGCCGCCTTGGTGGAATTAATTCTGCCAGTGTGTGTCCTTTGACATAACAGGTCTGATGTGCCCATCAGACCTATGTGACTACACAGCCCATGTAATTTATTATTTATTTATTTGATTTCTATACCACCCTTCCATAATTGGCTCAGGGCAGTTTATACAGAGAAATAATACATAAATAAGATGGATCCCTGTCCCGAAAGAGCTCACAATTTTAAAAGAAACATAAGAGAGACACCTGCAACAGTCACTGGAGGTACTATGCTGGGGTTGGATAGGGCCAGTTACTCTCCCCCTGCTAAACAAAGAGAATTGCCATGTAGTGATAGTAGTTCCTCGAGAAATAGAGTGTTGTAATCAATATGCTTTGGAAGCATCTATAATAAATACAGAGCACCAATCCTGGCAGAACTTTTCTTGTGCCATACAGATTACACTCACTGTGTAAAAGAATCAACCATGTGTTGGCCCCTGACTTAACTCTGAGGCAATCCCAGAAACAGGCAGAGAAATTTGGAGGGGAAGCAGAAGGTCACTGGTCACCTTTCTTAACAGGTTGTTAGAGTTGGAACCAACAGTGAAATTCAAATAACAATAACAAGGTTCCTCCCAAGGAGATGGTTACTCTACTTCCTTGTGTTATCTGTACTTATTTTATCTCTCATTTAAGAGCAAATTTATGTTTTTATTCATGCATTTTTACCCTTCCCCTCCAGTATGCTGCTGTTCAAGGTGGTTTGTAGTACAAATATTACCAAAAATACCCAGGTGGGGGGGGGGGAGATAATCACATTTGAAAAAGCAATTGAAAGCATTAAAAGTAATGGCTGACATCCTAGCATGGGCTAGGGGTGTACATGAAAGTGGTATGCCCAGTTTGGTTCAAGTCATATTCAGTTTTGGAGACTGGGGGTGGGGAGGCTGGCAGAGGGAGGGAGGATGGCAGGGGGAGAGGGAGACCACGGCCTTCTCCAGAGGTGGGGAGTTTCGGGGGGGGATCGTTACAAGCCCCGGATTGGCCATTCGAACCGCTGGACCGGCTTGGGTGGGGGCGTTCAGCTTGAGTTTGAGCTGAACTGGGTCTGGTTTGCCTCAAGGGCGAGCCGAGGACAAGCCCTCAAGCCGGCCAAGTTTAATGGTGAACTGACTTGAGCTTGAGCCAATTCACACATCCCTAGCCAAGAAGCCACATCTGCACTGTAGAGAGCTTTCCTAGCTTTCCTGGCATTGGGATGCAGCAGTGGGGAGTAGATTTTGATGCTCTGCTGCACCCCTAGAAGTGCCCTGTGTCACCTAAAAATGTGTTCCTGAGGGGTTGCGCAGACCTCAGGGACATATTTTAGGGTGACACAGGGCACTTCCAGAGGCACAGCAAAACATCAAAATTGTCTCCCCACCCCCACGGCCTGCTTGGGTGCAGCAGCAGTAGGCAAACTCTTTGCAACGTGGACATGTCTTCCTGCTGCATGCATGCAGCCAATTAAAAAAATTAAAAGTGATGGCACAGGGGCTAAAATGGTTTAACCTGGGAAACTAAATAAAGCCAGATTCAAAACGCCTTGAAGAAAATGACCATTTTCATGCTCCTTTTACATTCTCAAGCTCTTTTTAAAACTTTAACTGTCCCTTCTCCTCCCTGTTTCAGCCCTTAGAGCCAATTAAAGCAGAGATAAAAATAAAGGCAAAAATAAATAAAGAATAGAAAAGGAGGCTGCTTTTTGGAGCATTGTTAAATAAAATGTCCACATTTTCTTCTCAGGGCTGCTGTCATGTTTCCGGACTGGGACTCCATTGCTGGGTGAAACACTGATTTTTAAAGTCTGAAGTAGTATCCCATTGCTTTCTAAACAAACACAGGATAATGGGGAAATCAACAGCAAGAGAGTGGAACATGATTGCTGGAAACTTACAGATTCTTTGTCAGAAGAGAATGGCAGTGGGGAGTAAAGTCTGATTTTAATGGAATGGTTAAATCATACATTTCTTGGTCAGAAAAGTTCAAGAAACCTAGAGGGAGTAGTACAGGGCAGTATATATCCTACAACAGAGATGGCCCACTGTGATGGTCAACTGGCAGCCTGCTGACCAAATATTATTATTTAGATGTTTACTTTGTCCCTCCTCCATGGAGCTCAGGGCAGTCAAGCCATTGTATGTGTCCTCTGATATGTGACCACATTTAAATGAAGGGAAGGTGAACTATACCTTTATGTTTTTAACTTGTAAGAGAAAAGCGACAGTCAATGGCTTCATTCACACATAATGTCAAACCGGAGGTTGCTGAACCCGCGGTTAATTTTTCAAACCATGAATTGCATCACAGACATTCATCCAACTGTGGTCCAGGAACCTCCATATTCAGGGCAGGGGAGCCTCTCCCTCTTCCTGGTTCACCAAGGCTGGATCCCAGAAAGCTCTGTAGCACTCACGTCACCAGACTGTGGGCAAGGCATCAGCATATCTCCACGGCAGCAGCCATTGGCCATGATCTTCAAGGGGTTGTGCCAAGAGCAATCATGCCTTTTCGGGATGGTCCACCTGCCCTCGGTATGGAAAGGGCGTTTAAATCCCTTTAAATGCCCTGCCATTCATTTAAATGCCATGCCATTCAAGTCCTTATTCTGGCCAAGATTGCATCGCTTCCGTTTTAAGAGCCCTGAAACAAAACTGTCTCGCACAAGCACGATTTCTGTTGGGGGGGGGATCTTGGGGGGGGCAATATTTTCCTGTTACTCAGGAAAGGGAAGGGAACATGATTTCCTAGGAGGGAATATGTATATGAGGGAGGGCAAAGGATCCTGGGATCTGCCCTGCTGTGACCAAAGATTCTCTTGAAATGGCTCATCCCAGCAAAGCAGTTTATGGAAACCAAACCACAATCTTGCCCCCATTGCAGCTTGCCGCCAGCGAACTACAACTCTCATGAGAGGGCCCGTTTACTGGGGAGGGCCTTAGGCTCCCCAGCCATTTGTCTTCCATCGGACTGCATGCTCATGAGTTGAGCTAACAATAAAAATGGGGGCCCTGATTGTGTGGGGCTCCCGTCCTCTCTCGTTAATGATATAACATTTGTACAGTGACTCCCTCCTCTCCAGTGGAACCTTTGATGCAACCAAAAGAGATTTGGATGCTCCATGTGTCTGTGCGTTGCTGGATGGGCAGACTGGGGAAACACCAGGACCAGGGACAGATCTTTACTTTCATTCAAATATCATGGGTTTGGGCCGGCATTACGCCATATGCAGATCTGCTGCCATGGGGAATCATGGGAAAGGGGAATCCCAATTTCCAGTTAGCTCAGAAGAGTGGGGTCGCTGTTACAGGCAAAAATAAAGCAGGAAATGTTCCAATGGGTGGATGGACTGGCAGAGGTCCCGCTTGACAGCTTCTTCATGGCAGTCATCAAGACAGCAAGAACTGTTGCCGGGGTACCTATCTCCACAGCTTGCTTGTATAGAGCAACTTGGCCAGGCGGCATCTGAAATCCAGCCCTCACATGTGTCTCCATGGCTTGACACTCTCATGAGAGAGCCGTCCATGGGAGAAGGGATGTCATCACTCATAATAACTGATTCAGCTTGACACCCCTATCTCCTCAGATGGTTATTCTCATGAGTTGTGAAGGGGTAGCCCCATGGCTTTACACTCTCATGAGTGAGTGGTTCACTCAGGAACAACATCCATAATCATAACAGATGAGGAATCACTCCTATCACAGGGGGAAATCCTGATCCTGCTGGCCGGCCCTTCTCATGAGTACGTCTATGGACCACACTCATCTGCCCAAGGGAATGGGGCTGGGATCCCCTTCCTCAAGGTCATTGTGCCCCTGAATGACTTTGCCATTTGACAGACTTGAAAAGTTTGAAATTGTACATGGTGACATAGCCCATTGGGTGGTGACCCAGGACCGGGCTTTCTCTGTGGCTGCCCCAGGACTTTGGAATAAGCTTCATGCTGAAATAAGAACATCTCATCCTCTGTTTGCTTTTAGGAGGACCCTCAAGACTCTCCTTGTTTTCTCAGGCTTTTAATTAGAATCAATTTTAATAATTTTAAAAAACTGTTTTAATAACTATTTTATTCTATTGTTTTTATTGTGTCATGTATTTTAATCAGTTACTTTTAAAGTAATCGGTTACCACTCTGGGCTCCTTGGAGGAAAAGTGGGATATAAAATGTAAATAATAAATGAATGAATGAATGAATGAATGAATGAATACAGAAAGAAAGAAAGAAAGAAAGAAAGAAAGAAAGAAAGAAAGAAAGAAAGAAAGAAAGAAAGAAAGGTTTAATAAAGTATTTAAATTTTGTACACTGCCTGGAAATGTACATATCAGTAGGTATAAAAATATGATAGATAGATAAATAGATAGATAGATAGATAGATAGATAGATAGATAGATAGATAGGTAGGCAGAGCCACAGTAATGGAGGCATTCATGTTTGGACATAAGGCTCCCACCAGAAAACTTCAGGCTATGGTGGTGAAAGTCACTACAAACCGAAGGTTCAAACTGGAGTTGGACGAGGCAATCCTCAGGTCGCTTTTGAGGCAAAACTGCAGATGCACACATTTGGATGGTCACAATGTCAAACCTCTGCCCCATTTAACTATGGTTTCACATTAGGTGCGCATGCAGCCAGTGAGTGTGCACAAAGCAAGAGACTTCTCTGCCCTGACTGCTCCAAATGTCCCTTTACCCACACTTCTCTCCTGGCTGTTGTGGGTTTAAAGTATTTGATGCCAGCAATTCACCAGAATTGGACATCAAAAAGCAATGTCAATTCCTGAGGCATCCCAGGAAGCAACAATGCACCTGGCAGGTAGGAGACAAGCTGGCTGCTATGAGGAAAGTAAAGTGGTGCTACTGAGCAGTGCTGCCTGCAAAAACAGAAGATTTTTGCAAGGGTAAAGCAAGGTAAGCTTTATCCCTCCCCCCATCAAGGTAAGCTCCCCTGCCTCATCATTGAACTTAGAAGGCATTCCATGGGCCCCTCCCTCCTCCCATTCTTAACCCCCTGAATTCAAGCTGCAAAAATGGGCTGGAAGATTTGGGCCAAACTGGTGCATTGTTAATGAGCCTTGAGTGGATGTGGACAGAGCAGCAGATTGTTTTCATTCATTTTCATATTCATATCCCACTAAGCTCAGCCTAAAGACTCCCGCAGCAGCCTTAAGATAGCATCACCATGCACCCAGTTTCCAGTTGAATCATGCACTGTAATGATCCCAGATCAATCGTGCACTGCATGTGTGAAAATAATTGCACGGCCAGTTTGGCACTTTCTGAAGGCTTCACAAACACAATCAATCCACATATAGTAATATTCATTCATTCATCCATGCATGCATTCATCAATTGATATACCACCCTTCCTAAAATGGCTAAGGGCAGTTTACATTAAAATCAAAAACACATAATAAAACAATTAAAATAAAATAAAAACATTTAAACCGGATTAAAACTCATTAAAATTAAAACTAGATATCATTAAAAGCCAGGCGGAATAGATGGGTCTTACTCTTGAAGGCTCTCTTGAAGGCCTCCAGGGAAGAGATAGATAAGTTTATTAAGTCATTGACCAGCAAAGCCAGGGAAGATAATCCTCTCATGTCCATGGGGAGTGTGTTCCACAACCTAGGGGCGACAGCTGAGATGGTCAGATCCCAGGTCCTTTTAGCCACATTTGGGTAAAATGGGGATTTTGTTGCATTTGCTAATTTTGCTGGCTTTGCTGTGACATTCTAAAGATAATGGCTGACATTCTGACTGAAGCTACATACAGGTTGCCCAGGGGCATAGCAAGGTTGGAATGGGCCCTGGGAATTAAAGTAAAGATGCTCCATTCCCCCTGCCCCTACCAACCTTCCTGCCTACGTCTTCAGAGAGGT
The DNA here is from genome assembly GCF_027244095.1 of Hemicordylus capensis. Lineage (NCBI taxonomy): Eukaryota > Metazoa > Chordata > Lepidosauria > Squamata > Cordylidae > Hemicordylus > Hemicordylus capensis. The sequence continues at coordinate 7,593,054 of NC_069658.1, forward strand.
GAGATATGGATAGCAAAAGCACAGCTGCTATTCAGCTGGTAGCTTCGTGTCCCTCAGGGGCCCAGGGACATTTCCCTTCCTTTTTCAATTATACCTATGTCTTTGGTGCTGGAGAAGGCTCTTTGACTACTGCAGCGTTGGCATTCAAAAAGGGGGAAGGAATTCTGCCAATATCTCTTTCCTCCAGAAGTGCCCTATGTCCCTTGAAAATATGTCCTTGAGAGAGGTGTGACCCCCAAGGACATATTTTTAGGTGGCATAGGGTTCATCTGGGGAAAGCAGGAGATTGGTGAAATCCTCCAACCCATGAGATAATCCTAACTCCGTCTGTAGAAGCTTCCCACTGCATCTGGCATGTGCAGCTTCAGTCAGGAGATATTGACTGGTCTTTTGTTGTAGCCACACAGCACATTCTTTTTTAAATACTGAGATGATTCTCATGATTGGGCGAAATCGGGCTAAGGGAGCCTAGCCCGATTTCACCTGCACGTGAGAACCACCGGGTTCACAGCCGAGCCCGGTCTCACCAAAGTGGGTAACCCGCTAAGGTTACCCTCCCCCAAGCCCAGTATAGGGGAGCGAGTGCTCCGCTAACCCGGGCTTTCAGACCGTGTGTTACCTCACCATGCCTCTGTGCTGCAGCAACTCACGAGTAGACCCCCTGACCGGGAAGCTAAAAAGCAGCCTCCTGGCTTGGGGGTCTCTGTAGCATGCCCTGTGCATTTGCGCAGGGCATGCTGGAACTTCCAGGGGCCGCATGGCCCCTGGTCCCTGTACCCCCCTGGCTCCATGATGGAGCCAGCAGTCATGTGGGTGGCCAATCCGGCTGCCCAGAGCTCTGCGGACACTCGTCTGCAGGGAGAATGGGCTAAGCCCACTCTCTCTGTGTAACCCCATCTGGCAGTTCCCATTGATCGTGGAAACTGCCTCATTGACTTCCTGCATGGAAATTCAGTTGGAGAAACCATTGGAGTGGGATATTTGTCTTCACCCCAGTTCCCATTACAGTCTATCAAAATGGGGTGTTTTGTTTTATTTTGAGATATATTGTATAGAGTCCAGCCCCTTCTATTATTTCACACTAGGGCCGTACAACCTTGACCCTCCTACAGATGTTGGACTACAATTCCCATAATCCCTAAGTACTGGCCATTGTAGTTGTGAAAGATGGGAGTTGCCATCCAAAAACCACTGGTGCCCTATTTCACACAATGCCAAGAAGCAAATGGACTGCATCTGAGCTGCTCTATGTGTGGTACAAGCCAAAAACATCTCACTGACCTTGTATTGTGGCCTACAGGTCCCTGATGTCCTCCTGTTTTTGCAACTCTCTGGTGTTACCATCTTTTGAACTGAACATGCCAGGGACTGAATCTGGGGCCTTAAATACACCAAGAATTTACTCTGCTACTGACCTACAGCTGCCCAGCCATACAAGTCTGCACTACAGTGTCTATATGAGCCAGAGACTATATGGGGTAGAGATAGGCAAATGTTTTTAACTGCTTGCACACTCATTTTGCTTTATGGACAAGGGAAACTGAAGTCAAAAGGCCTTGTTGGCAGCATTTGAGAAAACATGGGCAAAGAAGCAGTCATGTGACACTGCCCTCCAAAGACTGCCTTTTAATTAAACTGATGCATACTCCGAGAATACACAAGCAACAAAATTGAGTGGCAAAGTTGTTGCAGTAAGTACCAGAGTTTTATCAAGAACAGCAAAGTCAATTTGACTGTGCCCCGAATACTGTACTTGAGCGCCCAAAGAGAGAAAGAGAGAGAGAGAGAGAGAGAGAAATTGCCTGTGGGCTGTTTTACGCAACAGTCGTTTGGGGAACGGTTAGTTTGTTTTCCTTTGCTTTTTGCCTTTCTTTCCTTTTTTCTGTTTTTCTTTAATGAATGATGATTGTTTGTATGATCGGGATCTAGGCTCTTTTTTCCCCTTGGCTTGTTCAGCTTCTTCTATTCTGCATGCTCACCCCACTCTTCTCCCCCCCCTTTAGGAACGAGCACAGAGTAATGGTAGCCATTTGTGCGCATGGAAAATAACAGTGGATGGAAGACTCCAGAGAGACTTGGGGGTTTTAATGAAATCATTAGAACCTTGTTCTCAGATCTTATTCTTTTTTAACAGAAAAGCTATTCAAGGAAAGAAAATCTACTGTTTCTGCAGTGGGAATTTCTCAGCAACTGACATTAAACTAAAAAAACCACACAGAAAAGAACAAGAACATGTAGTTGCAGAAAATAAAAGCAAACAAGGAATGAACTCTTAAAGAACCCTGACTTAAAGCCATCTCTTTGCTGCTGTACTGATCTTTGTCTGTTGTGTCCCTGTTAAGAACTACAGCTAAAAATAAGAGATATTTGTTCACATCAAAAATCCAAAATATTTGATTTTTTAAAAACACTTTGAACCTTCTGGTTCCTATTCAAACCTCCTGGTAACATTTCATTGGATTTTCTCCCAAATTGTCAGTGAAGACTTCAATACAAACCACATGAGTGTGTGAGAATGTGTTTTTATTTGTGTGCTGACAAAGGAATGCTCTGCTGTACTGAGGGGCGAGGTGGGGCTTTCATGTTCCTCAAAAATGCCACTCATTTTTGGGTCGTCCCCCCCCATAGTCACTCACAAAAGGCACAAAAATGTTCACGAGGGAGCAGGGAATGCCCCTCATTTCACCACCACTACCTCATACTCTGATGGCAAAACTGGCAGAGCATTTTGGTGATGTTCATGGTGTGTTTTTTATGGGAGGTTGAAAAGGGTGCTAAAAAGGATGGTGTTCATCCTGGTAGCCGGCAATAGGCGTGCCACTGCTGTTAAGCTAAGGCTGGTACGTTAAAAAGGTGATTATTTGTTTGTGTAGTGGATTACCAGCCTTTGTCTCAGAGCAAGACCATGAGAGGGGAAGAAAAATGCTGAATCATCCCCTCTATGATTTCTGAGCAAAGGCTTCACCCTTTAAACTTTCCTGTACTTCTGGTAGTTTCAAAAATGGCTGCCATCACCACCCACTTATCGACAAAGTTTAAACCCCTGCCCCCTGGACTTGGGGGGGGGGGGTCACAGGGACACTCTCCTGCTTTTGCTACTGGAAAAGTATACAAAAACCTTTCACAGGCAAGCTTACACAGGGTGAGAAAATTAACAGCTGCCAAGCTCCTGAGGCATGTGTGTGCACCACAGTGGGACCCCTTTCCAGCCCCCTTTCTTCTGAGGTACAAATCCACTCAGAGAGGCTTTTAAAATGCAAAGGGGGAAAAGGGGGAGAAACTTTATTCATAATACTACAGATAGCTTCTGTCTATGGCGCTTTGAGCTTTTAGTTACAGGTAAACAAGAGCATTACTCAGTGGTTACAAGAATACTTCAAAAAGTAGTGTAGCAAGGTGATACTTGTGCTTGCACACATTTATCACACTCACACTTTATGTTTTCAGGGGAAAGTACACTTAAAACATTTCAGGTGTACACTGATAACACAAAATACCAGCCATGGCCCTGTTATGCTGGCCTTTATTTTTGGACTATGCTGAACATTGGAAGCTCATACCAAGAAAGGAACAATGGTCCAGAAACTGAACAAAAAGGGGAAATCTAACATTTTTCTGTGTACTACGAAAATGCTCTAGCAGAGAGGCCATTGCTAAAAGGGTGTCCAGCAAGAGAGATGCATGGCCTGATATCATATAGCCAGAGAGTGTTTGAAGATGAGGCAGCAGATAAATCATTGGGGTTACAGTTCTTGGGATGTATGAGAGGAGAAGACTGAAGACCCACTTCATCAGTGCCTTGTTAAGTTGTGGTAACTTATTGAATAATGAAGAATTAGAGTTACCAGGCTTAATGGTAGCAGTTAACTGGGGGAGTAAACAAGCTCTGTCAAAAGTGGGAATTGGATTTTTGATGGGATACGGTTTGCCATGATTAACACAAAATATTAGATTTCTAATAAGCATGGAGATGAGGATCCCAAAGAGCCAATGAGGATTTGGGTGCAACAGGTGAAAACCAACCAAGAGTCTGAAAAGACATACAAAGAAGATAAATATGACTTTTGAGATATAAAATGAAAAGCCAGCAAGAAAACAGTAGGATTTTTCTCCCTTTGTTCCCTTATATTTTACCTTTCCCTTCTTGCACATTTTCTCTATGTTTCTTTCCTCTTGAATCTTCCCTCTGTCCAAGATGGTTTATCACTCAAGAAACTATTTTATTTTCTTTCTCTTCCATTCTCACCTTCATAACTATCATTCTTATTAAATCTTAAGTAATCTTTTCTATCCTCTTCTAAGTCTTTGTCTATGCAATTTATGTTCTGCTATACTCACTGAGTAGTTAATTCTTTGCTTAGTTTGTTCTGATTTCTTCTGGAGAAGCCTGAAAAACACATCAAACTGCCAGAAGGATAAATATGATTGCTCTTGCGGGTATAGGTTAAGGGTTTTAGACCCATTTAGTGGGTAGATTTTATTAACTCAAATATTACTCTTAATAGTAGCTTCAAATGCGAAACATTTTATGCTTTGTATAATGTTAGTTTGCTTATGCTTATATTTTGATGTACCTTTTGCCACTCATACCATTTTATGTATTTTTGTTATACATTTTACCATTTTATATGCCTCAAGTCTTTGAATAAAACCTTTAGGCTTTAAAAGGTGTGGTTGTTGGGCTTTGGGATTTGATCATACAAAAAGCCTACTGAGGCAAATAAAGAAATGATTTTACAGTCTCCTGCAGCAGAATAAATGTCTGTACAAGTTTGGGGGAAGTGGTTTTGACAACCAAGCATAAGGGGGGGACTCAGTTTGAGCTGAAATCACAACTCTTTTTTTGATCTGTTTTTTACCACAAGCTGACAACCAAAGATTTGCCTATTTCAAACATTCACATTCACTTCTGCAGCTCCTGGTAATATAGCTCTCTTCTCTGCTCATCCTCTCTCCCAGCTTCCTTTGCCATCCTAATCCTCTCTCTAGCCTTCTCTCCCAATCCCACTTTTCCTTGGTCCCTCGGCTTCCTTTGGCTAGCTGTCTCTTCCAATCCTTCTCTTGGATCTCGGCTTCTTCTCTTGTCCTTCTTTCCTTTTTAGCCCCACCATATAATTGTTAAGTGTCTGAGCAGAGGAGAGCTGGTCTTGTGGTAGCAAGCATGACTTATCCCCATAGCTAAGCAGGGTCTGCTCTGGTTGCATATGAATGAGAGACTTGATGTGTGAGCAGCACTGCAAGATATTCCCCTCAGGGGATGAAGCCACTCTGGGAAGAGCAGAAGGTTCCAAGTTCCCTCCCTGGCTTCTCCAAGATAGGACTGAGAGAGATTCTTGCCTGCAACCTTGGAGAAGCTGCTGCCAGTCTGTGAAGACAATACTGAGCTAGATAGACCAATGGTCTGACTCAGTATATGGCAGTTTCTTATGTTCCTATGAACACCTGCAGAGTGTTTTCTTCATTCCTGAGCAGCCACATTGCATGCCTCCCTCATCGAAATGGGACTGAGAAGTAATCTTCCAAGTTGGAGAGCAAGTTCTGAGTAGGCAGGAGCCCTCACCCTTCTTAGGGTGGTCTTGATTTTCCTTGCTTCCTGGTTTCACTCTGTGGGAAGGAAGACACAAAGCTGTGCTAGTGTGAGAAGTGTTTCTCTTTCAGACAGCAGAGCCCTCCCTGCCTTTGTGAAGCCTATACCTATGCCATGGCTCATAGCATGTAGAATGACTTGGGGAGGCTATGCAATAGATGGTCCCAACAAATTGTGTGTATGGGGGACTGAGCTGACCTAGTTGCCTAGAGTCTTCAGAGTGGGCGGTATAGCAAATGTAATAAATAAATAAATAAATAAATAAATGCCATGTAGGTGGCTGACATTCGGTGCAACACCCCGTCGATGCAAGAATGGGTGTTCACACAAGGTTCTGTGCAACCCAACAGCTCATCCTCACTGCCAGCAAAGGCAGAGAGACTCCGTGGCTGCTGAGGTGCATTACTGCAGCGATGCTTTCCCCATTGGGAATGACGAAGAAATCATTGCTACAACAAGAACATCACCCTTAGCAGCCGCAGAACCTCTTCGCCTTCACTAGCAGAGAGGATGGCCTTTTGGGTTGCATGGAACTGGCATATGTGTCCCACTCTTGCATTGCAGACATTCTTGCTCATTTGCTTCTTCTTTGCACTCTAGAGGAAATTGTCAGGAGGAAATCTTTTGAAAATAAGAATGTCCTTTTAGGCTTGCGGATTATTATTTCATTTGTAGATTGGATATTTTTGTGTTTATATTGAACTTCACTATTTCCTAACCCCACCCCCCTTTTGATACCTTTGCTGCTTTAAGCCACGGCATATTTGTCATTTGTTGCTTTACCCTAATGGACGATGACATCATCATTCTGTGCTGGTCACTGCTGACCAGTCTCCAATTTTGGATTAAGCAATGTGTGCCCCAGCTCTTCCATCACAAAGTGACTACCCCATGTAACATCAGGAGGCTCCTTTGCTCCTTTCTTTTGCCATTAAGCTGGTATGGCCAATAGTACATTCACACACACACCCCAGTGCTTTTGCTTGTTCCTCTATACATGTAGCCACAACAATAAGGGGTGCAATCCCATGCAGGTTTGAGATGCATGTGACTGATACAGCCTTATGGATGGGAGTAACCACATGGGTCTTTTGTAAGGGGTCACACCACAGAGAAGTGGTCTCTGCTGCTTCACGTCAGATGGCCCTTGGTCTCTCTTTCTACATACTGTAGGCTACACTGGATTAATTACAGACTTAGGGTATAGTAGGGATAGAGAAGCTGGTTCTGGCTTACATCCATTTGGCCACAATGGCCCCATTCGCATGTAACAGGAAACCAGATGTGAAGGGGCCTAAGTTTGAATTTCTAGTATACAGTATCTGAACTTGTACAACCATGGTTTGGACACAAAAGTGACCCAAGGTTTCCCTCCCCCAAACTCCAGTTTGAACATCTTGATTGTAGTGGGTTTCACTGCTCCTACCCGAGGTTTGATGGTGCTGTCCTTATGTCTGAACACTGAATTGCAGTCCCACTGAGCTCCAACCGGAGTTGAAGGAGGAATCTCCTCCTTCACTCTGGCTCTGTGAACGGCTGCCAGAACGGTCAATAATTCCAGAAGGAAGCCCATGCAGCCAGGTCTCCTTCCTCTCTGCAGTCTCCCTGACTGCAGTTGGGGTCCTGCTGGTTATATCCAAACGTGGACAGATAACCATGCAGGAGGTGGAGGCAGGCAGGCAGACTCTCCCTGGTTTCTCAAGTTTAGGAGGTGGCCAAGAGCACTTTTTATCAACTTTGGCTGATACGTCCATTTCTAGAGGTGTATGACCTTAAAACAGTGATACATCTGCTGGTAATCTCCAGGCTTGACTGCTGTAATGTGCTCTACATGGGGCTGCTTTTGTACATAGTCCTGAAACTACAATTGGTACAGAATGCGGCAGCCAGATTGGTCTTTGGGACAACCCAACGGGACCATAAAACACCGGTTTTGAAAGAACTACACTGGCTGCCGATATGTTTCTGGGCAAAATACAAAGTGCTGGTTATTACCTATAAAGCCCTTAATGGCTTGGGTCCAGGCTATTTAAGACCGTGCCTCCTTTGTCATAATCCTTGCCACCTCTTACGATCTTCCCACTTTTTATGATCTTCTGGAGAGATCCGGTTATGGTTGCCACCAGCTCGTTGGGTGGTGACCCAGGACTGGGCTCTCTCTGTGGCTGCCCCAGGCTTTGGAATAAGCTCCCTGCTGAAATAAGAGCATCTCCTTCTCTGTTTGTTTTCAGGAAGACCCCCAAGACTCTCCACTTTTTCCAGGCTTCTAATTAGAATGAATTTTAATAATTTTAAAACCTTGGTTTAATATCAATGTTATTCTATTGCTTTTATTGTCATGTATTTTAATTTGTGACTTTTAAATATTTTAAATTTTGAACACTGCCTAGAGATATACATATCAGGTGGTATAGAAATATGATAAATAAATGGCATAGTGGTTAGAGTGGTAGACTAGGGCCAGGAAGACCCGTGCATCCCCATTCAGCCATGAAGTTCACTGGGTGACTCTGGGCCAGCCACTTATCTCAAAGCCTAACCTACCTCACAGGGTTGTTGTAAAGATAAACATAACCATGTCTCTGGGCTCCTTGGAGGAAGCGTGGGATATACATGTAAATAAAATAAATAAATAAATCATAAAAATAAATACATAAAAAACAAATAATAGTGAACCAGCTTGGCTTATTTCTGAGCCAATCCTAATCCAGCTCACTAACTCCCCACCTAACCAGCCCCAAATATGTCATTTGCAGGTGAGGATCATAGAGGTTTTCAAGGCTTTGCCGTCCCTGGGAAGGACAACATTCATTAAGACCTTCAGCAGAGGTCTTCTCTTTGTCCCATTCCTTCAGAGCTGCAGCTTCTTTCTTTCCCTCTGTCATCATTGATGGATCTGTTGATTTCAGTAGAGAGATGGATAGGTGCTCCAGCCCCCAAAATGACTTGGAGGAGGGGCAAACAGCAACCCCCTGTAGAATTCACAGAGTCTTCAGTGGGATGGTTGTGATCCCCTGCCCCAGCAGCTAGGAGTGTGCACGGAACCATTCTGGGCAGTCCGGTTCAAATTTGAACTGAATTCAAACCAAATCATCAGTCCATGTTTTGTTAGAACAGGCGGGGTGGTCTGGTTCATGCACTTGAACCAGGTTGAACTGGGTATATTCGGTAGGGGTTCACTTTTACAAGCAAAGGGGGATCCCTAGCAACTAAGGAGGTTCAAAAGGGTGGCCCGGGGTGGGCGGTCACCTTATGCGCGGCAGCTTCTCGGTGGTGGCAGGCCAGCAGCAGCTCCTGTACGCCCAGCCAGTGCTCCCCCCATCAGCATGGACCTCTGTGCATGTGAAGAGACCCTAACCAGGCCCCTGCCAGACTGCACTGATGGGGAGATTGCTTCCGGGGCCTAGAGGAGCTGCGGCTGGCTCACTGCCACCGGCTTGCCATTCATTGTCAAGGAGCTACTGTGAATAAGATGATGTCCCACCTGCGACATCACTTTTGAACCTCCCTTTTAGCTGCTAGAGATCTCCCTTTGCTTGCAAAAGGGAATTCTTACCAAAGAAAATTAAGAAACCACTGATCAGCCTGTAAAAGGGGGGATTCTTAGCCCTTTATAAGTATCCCGAACCAATCAAACTGGGCCAAACTGGTTTGATCCAAACCAGGCCCGGTTGGGTTTGAACTTGGACCGCACCCCCTTTTGGGGGCGGGGCTGGTTTTAGCCCGAACCGATCAAACCATACACCCCTACCAGCCAGCAGCAGCTTGTGAAGCTTGAGCCTCTTGCTCTCTCTCTTTCAAATTCAATTCCACTGAATTCACTAGAGAGATCTAATCCAAGTCAGATAAGAAATTAGGGGCTCCTCGTACTCACTTCTCCCTTTTGGCAAGCAGTAGCAAGCTCCCACAGCTCATTTATGGTCCTGAGGGACTAGCGTTATTTCCTTGTATTTGTTTACCTGCATGGACTGGGTTCTATCTTGATGGATGTTGGAGCACTTCACACTAGCTGTGCTACAACCACGATTTTCTCTGCTAGCTGACTCACAAAAGGCAGACGAAGAGTTTGCTCATACTGAAATTAAACCAACTTTCTTGTTAAAGCAGTGACTATTTAAATATGTGCATATATTACAGGGAAATGTGGGGGGGAGAATTTATTGATTTCTGCACAAATTAAGCCCTTTGCTAATTTGCACAGATACAATTGAAACAATAAACTCAATGAGAACAACAAACTGGCTAATTAGCTTAATGATCGTTTAATTTTACATTTGGTAATGGATATCTTTTTTTCCTTTCTGCTCTCCCTTTCCTCCAGACTAATAAGATGTAAATTATAATCAACTGGTTTTAAATCTTAGAAGTATCATTTTGAGGACTTTAACTGCTAAGGGAGACCATGACAAAATGGTTGCCTCGTACTGCTACCCGTTAGAGCTTCTGAGGGGGGTAATCAGCTCTCAAAAGCAGCCCGAATCAGTCGTGGTTAATTTGGTGCATTTTTCCAGGGTGAATCACTGAAGTCTGAAATGGAATTGAGGTCGGTGCGAGAACAAAGCAAATGATTTAAGCCAGGTTGAAGAACCTTTTCAGACTGGGACAGAGGGCTTGCTTCTCCTAATCCCTGGCCTATGGAAACTTAGACTGCAGAAGAATATTAATGCCTGAGCAAGGTATAAAGCACCACAGGTCTCAAACTGTGGATTTGAACTGTAGGCCCTTCCTTTCTGTGCCACTATGGGCACTTACAATAAAAGACAACCCTGCTCTTCTCTCTGTCACATGGCCAGTGGATGGTTGTTCTGTTATCAGATCAGGTGGCACTAGGGACCCATAACTTGCCTCCAGGTCCTATACAGCTGGTGGTCCTATCCAGACATTGGATTGTATGTACATTCAGGTATACATGTTTTTGTGTGAACATCATGTCTGTTATTTTTTGTGTGAATATTTATTGTGTGTGTTTATTTTAAAAGTGAACCTGGGTACAAAGCCTCACAAATGTAGCATAATAGTGTTCTGCTTTACAGGCGCTGAACACAGTGACTGACCTCCTGACTAAACCTACAAAACTAGCAACTATACTTCAGCATAGGCTTTCTTGGATGGCATACTTCATCAGATGCATGAAGTGTCATCCTCATTTGGCAGGTAGATGGGGTTAAACAAGGATACATACATGCATACCTACATACTAGTAGAAGTGCTTGCAGTTTGCAAGACAGTGAATGCCTAACATCTCGGTGACTATAGGCTTTTCCTAGTGCTATGTCAGGGGTGTCAAGCTCAATCGCCTGGTGGGCTGGATTTGATTCCGATGCACCTCTGCAGGACCTCACAGAGTTTTGCACTGCACACCTTGCATCACCTTCTATCTTCCTCCTTCTCCTCCCTCTTTGTCTCATTGCCTTCCTTTCTCCCTCCCTCTCCCTGCAATTTAAATTAGCTGAATACATTGCATTCACACCACAATATGCTCAGGGAAAATTTATTTGTTTATTGATTTAGCTTCTTGAAGAAATTCTGACCTACAGATACCAAATTTCACATTCACAATTCTGCCAATAAAATTAGCTGAATGCACGACTTCTTACACCAGAATATCTCAGGGGGATTTTTTTTATTATTATTATTTTTTGGTATTTTAAAAGGAAATTCTGAACATAACCATCATACCCTAACTGTTAATTTTCTCAACAGATTTTTAACACTTAGTAATCAGATAAATAATTCCAAAGCAACATCATGCCCCAAGAAATGCAGAATCTCTCTTCTCCCCCCCTTACCCTCCACTCATGCTTCTTACTTCCTCCTCTTTCTCACGCGTCTCTCTCTCTCAGTCTTTTCATTCCCCTCCCCTTCCCCCACCCAGAGAAAAAGTGTCTTGCACTGTCTTTTGTTTTGTTTTTGTCATTGTCATCTTCTCCCCCCCACCGCTTCATTGCAGGGTCTCCCTCTTCTGGGATTGTGCTTCATGTGCTGAAAAGCCTGAGGGAGGAGGAGGGGAGGAAAGTGGCAATGGCGAGGGAGAAGGAAGCAACTAGGGGTGTGCACAAACCAAAAATTGCAGTTCCGCTCAAATTCAAACTGAATTCGAGCTGAATTGTGTGCTGCCGAACTGGTTTGACTAAACCGGTTTGGCAGTTTGGTGGCTAATACTTGTAAAAGGGAATCCTTTGAGGGGGTGGGGAACCCAGACTCCTGTGAATGGGTGGCAGGGAGCTGGTGAGAGAGGTAGTAAAAGGGCAGAGCACTTGGTGGTAAGAGGGCCCTTTTACTACCCCTCTTGCTGTCCCACTGGCTGCCCTTTCAGCACCAAAAAGGTCCATCCAAAACAGGCTTGATTTGGTTCAATCGTGGACCAAACCTTCCCCAAGAGAGAGAGACTCTCTTGGAACATAATGGCAAACCACAGGTCCAATGGAGCCACAGTTTGCCTCCATCCCCCCCTGCCCCCAAGTTCCCGGAAGAGCCCGATCTGCAGTCTGGGAGATTACAAAGGGGGAGGCACTGGCTGTGTGGGCTTCCTTAGACACATGAAGGAAAGCCGTGGCAGCCAGCTAATGGAAGGGGAGGGAAGGAGGAGCTTCCTACCCTCAACTCTGGCTTTGACATGATGGCAGAATCCGGACAACAAGATGCTGCTTCCGGACCTGAGGTTTTGGCGATGCAACTGGGAGGCAGGATCCATCTCACCTCCCCCCCCCCCCCAAATGACCAAGCACATGCTGCTGGGAACATGGCTCATGCTCCCAGACAATCCATGCTGCTCCAAACAGCACGGATCTACAAAGGTGCCAGGGTTAAGGATGTGTCCGTGCATTGCAGGGGTGTAGCAAGGTCGGAGTGAGCCCAGAGACAAGATTTTAAAATCCCCCCCCACCCACTGAAGCTCAGCTCGTGAAGTAAAGAAATCTTAAATGAGGCTGAATAGTGGTAACAAAAAGCAGAGTAAAATTTATTTTATATATATCACCCAAGTGCCACAATAAAGCATCATCCTAATTTTTTTTTTTTTAAGGTTTTGTAAATTGTGGGCGATGCAAGTCATTTAATGGCACTAGAGAAAGACATGCTGTTCTGGTTGCTCCAGGTCTTAACACTCACTTCAATTTTAGAGGCTGAATACAACTGAAGGAAGCCCGGGTGGGTGCGCAGCTGGGGGAGTCAGTCACGTGACTTGCCTCGGGGCCCCTGCCAAGGCAGTGGGCCCCCAGACAACTGTCTCCCCTTGCCCTATTATAGTTACGCCCCTGCGCACGTTCAACCCTTGGCTAAAGGTTGGAAGCTGGGATACCCACGCAGGCAGTGCCAGGATCGGGCTCGATCTACATGGATCTGCCCCGGCGATGCACATGAGCAGCCAAACCCAGGCTAGGCTTCCAAGCCTGGGTTTTGCTGCTAATGTGCATAGCCTTAATGATTATTATTAAATAAAGTTAAAATGTAAGAGATAAGAACAGTGATGATTCACCAATAGTAGATAAAGCTGTATTCCTGGCAATGCTAATTAACTGAAGTACAGAGATAGCAACTCCCCTTTAGAGCCTGAATGGGTGGACTGAGATCTCTGAACAAGGAGACCAAATGGCTATGGAATGTGAGAGGTACAGTGAGTGGCAGTTCTTATGTGAGGCTAAATGCATAAGATAAGTACAATGATAATTTCCATCAGCAGTAATAGGCGATAACACAATCTTCCCGGGTGAACGAAGTCACTTAACATATGTAGTGAGATAAGAAAGCCCTGTATTTATTCCAGCCAAAACAAATAGAATCAAACCTCCTGATAAATTCTGGCTCTGCAGTTTCCTGCGGGAATCTCCCTTTAAAGTTCCTTGGTTGGAAGACGGTGGCGGAAATCCAGAATAACGCTGCAAGAGCACAGAGAACAAAGTTGTGCATATGCAAGGCCATGTCTTTGCACAAAATCACACGGATGCTCAAAGTTGTGCAGTCTCTTGTAATGACCTTGCACCTGAGTAATGAGGGCAGGGGAACAGGGTGTAAGCTGTCTTTGAATGACCAGGAGAGAGATCTAGAGGTTGTGGCAGACAGCTCATCGAAAGTGCATGGCAGCTGTGAAAAAGGCAAATTCCATGCTAGGTGTCGTTAGGAAAGGGATTGAAAACAAAATTTCTAATATTATAATGCCCTTATAGAAATCTCTGGTGTGGCCACATTTGGAGTGCTCTGTGCAGTTTTGGTCATCGTATCTTAAGTACATTGTAGAACTGGAAAAGGTGCAGAAGAGGGTAACCAAGATGATCAGGGACCTGGTGCACCTTCCTTATGAGGCAAGGCTACAGCATTTGGGGCCCTTTAGTTTGGAAAAGAGGTGACTACAGGGAAACATGATAGAGGCGTATGAAATTATGCATGAAATAGAGAGGGAGAAAAGAGAGGATTTTCTCCCTTTCTCACAACACTAGAACCAGGGGTCATCCCATGAAACTGAAGGCCAGGAAATTTAGGATCTACAAAAACCACCTAGAGATGGAAGTTTTGGATGGTGTACTTATATATGGTGCAGCAGGGAAATGCTTGACTAAGAAGCAGAAGGTTGCCAATTCAAATCCCCACTGGTACTATCTCGGGCAGCAGTCATATGGGAAGATACTGAAAGGCATCATCTCATACTGCACGGGAGGAGGCAATGGTAAGCCCCTTCTGTATGTTTCCAAAACAAAACCACAGGGCTCTGTGAGTGCCAGGAGTCAAAATCGACTTGACGGCACACTTTACCTTTACTAATATAATAAATAACTAAAGTAAACAAACAAAAGGAAATACTTTTTCACACAGCACATCATTAATCTATGGAATCCCTTGCCATGGGAGGTGGTGATGACCACCAACTTGGATGGCTTTAAAAGGGGCTTAGACAGATTCATGTAGGACAGGTCTATCAATGGCTACTAGTCTGGTGGCTGTGGGCTACCTCCAGCCTCAAAGGCAAGATGCCTCTCAATACCAGTTTCAGGGGAGCAACAGCAGGAGAGAGGGCGTGCACATACCTCTTGCCTATGGGCTACCCAGAGGCAAATGGTGGGCCACTGTGGGAAACAGGATGCTGGACTGGATGGACCTTGGGCCTGATCCAGCAGGACTGTTCTTAGGTTCTTATGTTGGGCATTTCACAGTAGGAGGTACATCACAAGTTGTGATTCTTGTTGTGAAAGCACACCCCTGTTTCATCACCATGACATTTGGCTAGAATATAACCTCTTGACACAAGCTGAAAACATCCCTGCAGTAGCACCATATGTTTGCAGTAGTTTATAGGGATGTGCAAACAGTTCGGTTTGACTGTTTGGCGTCAAATCGAACTACCCTATTGTAGAGTCTGGTCCCTGTGTTTCTGCCCCATCATGTGGCCTGTTTTATGCTGGGGGCATGCCCGTGAGCAACCATGACCTATGAGAAGGATGTGTCATTGTCTAGGATGCACTGTAGGTTGCTGGTGGTACGTTGGAGTGGTTTCATCTGGGAGCTGTGGGCAGTCATCATTGACATTTTGTCACTTTCTCTTTGGGAGCCGTTCAGAAGTGGGTGCCAGTCTGGCTGTGTAAATCTGCCTTTTCTCTTTATTGGGCGTATGTTGTAACTTTAGGAATACTTGGTGTAAATTCTTTGGGTGTGACCCTGTCTGATGAGATGGAACTGGACCCCATGTGGTTGTATCATAGGGCCTGACTATAGGCAATGGGATGTGTTATGGGTAGAAGCAGTAGATGTGTGTATAGCAGTTTGTAGATATCTGGTATAAGGTGGCACTTATATGTCCATTGTGTATTTGCACCATAGTGTCCTGAAAATGAACCTGATGTTTTGACTAATCCAAGCTTCGGTTGCTGGTATGGAAGTTATGAAACTTGCGGTGGAATCTCTCAATGGTGTCCTGTTCTTGAGTCCAGATGATGATGGGTTTCTCAGTTAGAGAACAGGCCTTTCGAGACAGATGGTGAGTAAGCATTGTTCTAAGTCAGTCATGGAAATGTTGACCTACTGTGAAGCCCTGCAAGTGTTTATGGCAATGCCATTGACTTGAAGATATGAGTTGCCCCCCAATCTGCAAAAAAAATGTAGGGAAGGTTAAATTGGCAAAGCTTGGTTGGTAGCCAGGTGTGTTGTAGGGATGATATTTCTGAAAGCTTGTAATCCATTGTTGTGGAGGATGTTGGTATAAAGAAATCTATATTCATCATTACTTTGATGATGTTCTCTGGGAGACTGCCAGTTTCCTTGGGAAGTTATGCCACAAATAGCTAGTAATGCTGTTGGCATAATGTCTGAGGACAGAGTATCCATATATCCTAACACCTCTACAGTGATAGTACCACTGCCTGAGATAATGGGGCAATCAAGGTTGCCCCATTTATATATCTTGCAAAACAGATAGAACTAGCTGAAGCATCTGAACTAGCACAGCATTTGCGCCACTAGTCTCTCCTCGCTGCTTTCCCCCTCTCCCTTCTGCCCCAATCTATTCGCAGTCATTTTTACCCGCTGGCTGCCTCCTTTGCCCCTGCCTCCTCCCCTGCTCTCCACCGTACCAGCCCCCATGCCTGCCACAACAGCCCAGTTGCTGCACCAGCCTCTGCCCAGCCATTTTTGGTAGCCCACCGCCCGCCCAGCCAGGCTCCTCTTGGCGGTGCAACTCAGCCGCGCGCTGCCTCTTCTCCTCTCACCGCCCCTCGCTAGCTGCCCCCAGCCGCCAGAGCAGCACCCCCTTGGCCTCCTCCTTTGGGCTCCTCCAGCCCCCAACCAATGTTTCCCTCAGTCCCGAACTCTTGCAGTGTGTCGCAAGAGTTCCACCGCCAAATCCTGGGCATGCATGGTCCCAAGAGAATTAAATACATGGATACTCCTGACCTGGTCAAAGTTCCTGAATCAGTGCAGATGTGTTCCTTACATCCAGTTATACTGAATATATACAACATATATATTTGTTCCTCACATCCAGAGGAAACCCTTACATCCAGCAATATTGTTCCTTTTGGTATTCTTCAATGGGGTCTGACTATATTGGCCTGTAGAATGTGGTGTCAGAAAGCTGTCTCACAGTGCCCCGTACGTAATCTAGTTTGTTCCTGATGACCGGTGTTTCCTGTAAAAGGGAGGAATTCCCATAACTGGTTGAGTACAACTCCCTTAAGATGGGGCCAAGGACTATTGCAGCGGGGGATGCTGGGAGTTGCACTCAACAGCATCTGGAATTCTCAAATGATGGCCTGTTTGTTCATGATAATCATCCAGAACTGTGTACCAGACATTGAAAGCTTTCTATCACCACATTCTTCAGGCCACTTACACCCATTCAGATGCACTCACAATTCACTTGCAGTAATTTTTGTGATGACTGGTATATAGCAACATGAGTGACAGTAGCCAATGCCATCTAATGGTGTTTCAGTTTGCTCTCTCTATGTCCATCCGTTAATGGATCTCTTTTCATGTTCACTACCCTTCATTAGCAAGGTAGGATGGTGGAAACTATGCTCTTGTGCTACGGCAAAAGGCAGTCCTCTCTTGGAGGCTTATTCCATTTGTCTTGATGTAGGCAGCTATTGTAGTTACTCCTGCTTTAGAACCTTTCATAATTATTGCACTATATTGATTTTCTCTTCAGTGGCAAGGATTTTTTTTAAAAAAATCCACATAAGTAGTATTTGATTACCTTTAGAACAAGAGCACTGTGGATTTCTAAGGTAACTGGATATTGTGAAAGTATGAAGTGGAACACATTACTTTCACAAAGCCTTTCAAAGAGGACATTTGAAAAATGACAGCCTTTGCTTGCTATTCCAAAGTGAATCTTCTTGGGTAACCCATAGGGGGCATTTTTCCTTGGTGTTGCTTCCCCCCCCCCCCCGCCTCAGAATTCAAACATTCTTTAAATGGGTTTAGCACCATTTTTGAAGGAATGGCTTTGTGATGTTAATGCTTGGATTTCATTAGAAGCTAGCAAAATTCCTATCATGATGGGGTGTTTCTCTCTCAGATGGAGGGCTTGGATTAGCAAGCACTTATGGGGAAAGCAATCTGTGCTGTCCACCATGGATACCCCCATCTGTAAGGGCAAGACAACACAGTTTCAAGGATGGATGGCAGGTTTTGCCCTCACCAGACCTGTTTCTCCAAGTGTGATGCTTTATTTAGGAACATAGGATGCTGCCATCTCCTGAGTCAGGCCCTTGGTCCATCTAGCTCATATTGGCCCCATTTGCACGCAATGCCAACCTGGAGTTGAATGGGGCAGAGGTTGGAATTCATTAACTTCTGAATGTATGAAACCGTGGTTCTGTGGCAGAAGTAACCCATGGTTTGCCCCCATCAAACTCCAATCTGAACCTTTGGTTTTTAGTGAGTTTTGCTGCTCCTACCAGAGGTTTGAAGGTGGTAGCATTACATCCATATGCAGATGCCACCATCACAGGGGTTTCATGCTGTTTCTGGAACTGAAATCATAGAAATGGTGGCCCAGATCCACCCAGGAACACAACTCCTCTATGCCTGACATGCTTCTCACTGGGCGCCTCTCTGAGCCTTCCCCCCTCCCCCCACCCCGTTCCTGCATTCCCCAAGCTTTTGCTGGCCAACAGTGATGCCGCCTTCTTCCATCCCAAGCTTCTAAGCCTGTCAAAGGGGAAAGTCACATTGGGGGATGCCCACTTTCCACTGTGTCTCTTATTTCCCCATCTAGCAACCGGAAGAGAAAGCAGACAGGATGGAAGGATGGGCAATATGTGTTCTGGTCACCAAAAATAAACCGATAAACAAGTATGTTCACAAGCACATGCAGTCACAGTGGCACCATAAAGTGGGCCATCCAATTAGATCACTGCAAAGATTACCTATGGCAGGGCAGCAATATCCTGGGTTGGGCTTAAAAGGCAGCCCCACCCAGGAATTCTTGAATACATCTGCTCTGTTTTTTTGTACAATAAAGTTGGAGTAGCGGGGGCCAGCCCCTTCCCCTTGGGTGCAAGCATGCACTTTGCACTCTATGGCATTACTTATGAGTAAAACTTTCCTGGGGTACACAGAGATTGGGCATGATCATTAATAATGTGTGATGATATATCCCTTCTCCCAAGGACCACTCTCTCATGTGAGTGAAGGAGACACATATGTGGGCCAGATGGCAGATGCTGCTCAGCCTGGTTGCTTGATTCATGCAAGCTGCAGGGATGGGTACCCCAGCAACACTTTTCCCTGTCTTGGCAACTACTGCAATGAAGAAGTCCAAGCAGTCCCTCTGCCAGTCTGGTCGTCCATTGGCACATATCCATGTTTGCTTTTGCCTGGTATGGCAACCCTACTTTCCTGGGATCACTGATAATTGGGAGTCCCCTCTCCCACGCTTCCCCCCAGTGGCTAATCTGCATACTCCACAATGCTGGGCCAAATCTGGGAAATTTGAATGAGAGTAAAGATTTATCCCCAGTCCCGGTGTTTCTCTACTCTACCTACATGGTACTGCCTGGGCACATGGAGTGGCCACTATTCCTTGGGAGTATGAAAGGGTTTATGGTCCTCCCCAGTGGACTAATCCCCAACAGGCAAGCTGTCACAGGGACAGGGGTATGCTTTGGGAGATCTGGACTAAGCATTCCAGACCTGGACTGCTTAGCCGCGTCTGCCATCGCAAGAGCACCCTTGGTCACAGTGGACCAGACTCCACAAACCTTTGCCCTCCCTCATATACGTATTCCCTCCTAGGAGGTCACCATGATCCCTTCCTGGAGTAACAGAAAAATAGTGCCCCTCAGCATCCCCCCATTGCCAGTGGGCTCTTACGAGGGCAGCAGTGCAATTGGTGTCAGGAGACGGACTTGGCTAGCATGCAGACCAGAACTGTGATTGTGTGGCTTGCACAGCTTCCATAATTCCTGAACATATGTAGCTGCCTGATGCAGATAAGACCATTAATCCATCTTGTCCAGTATTATCTGCACTGACCAGTAGCAGCTTCCAAGGTTCAGATAGGTTTCTCTTCCAGTCCTACCTGCAGATTCTAAGGATTGAACCAAGAACCTTCTGCAAGCAAAACATGTGTTCTACCACTGAGCTGCAGCCCCAACCCTGAGCTCCTGGCTTCTGGAATGTGTCTGGTCTCATTTTGGCAAATGTACAACATTCATTTAAGTGATACATCCTCTACTGACCAAAGGCCATCCAGATAGCTACTGTTTTGCAAGCAGGCAGAAGGAGGGCACATGTGTGCATTGCTTGTACTCTTCCAGGTACATGTGTGCACAGGAATGTCCTTCTCACCATGGCAGCTCTAGGGAGGTGGCAGCCTTTGCAGCCAGGATCATGAGCAAACACCCACCATCTTGAAGTTTCCCCACAACCCACTTACCATCATGGATTGCGGAGAACCATCTTGGACTGTTTGAAGACATGCTCATTGGAAAGCACCCATATCTCAAGAGACACACAATCACAGGACAAGGGTCAATGAGTCAGTGATAGAACACCAGAAGATCCTTGGCATCACCAGGTATGCAGATCTGGTAAAAACCTACTCCTAAAACTCTGGAGAACTTCTGCCAATCACTGTTGATGGGCAATAACCATGGCAGGCTGTTAATCCTCACATTATTTGGAGTCAGCAACAACACATTGAACAGCAACAACACAGAGTGGAGGGTGCCCTCTCTTCTCTGCCACCAGCATCCCTGACACCTGCATTGATATGGCCACTGCAGAAATTGTCTGTGTGTGTCCATGTCCATTAGATGTAGTAATGGAAAGCATAATGTGATACCACACGGCTTTTCTTTTCCCATGCTCCATTACAATACTCCCCAACATCCTTGGTTACCATAGAGGGGATAGGAAAACAAATGATGTGATGTTGACATATATATGCATTTCCATTGTTACCTGTAGAGTGGGAAATGTGCGGGGATTGGGGGCATGTAGACCTACCCTGGGCCATCCTGGTTAGCACAGTTTTTCAGCTGGTGCAGGTTGTAGTGCTCCTACTTTTTCATTGAGGTGAGTCTCATGATCGATGAGTCTCACCTGAATGGGATTAACTTAGCCCGCTCTCCCTGCAGACGAGCACTCTGGCAGCCCTGGGCAGCCGGATCGGCTGCCCACACGACTGCCGACTCTATCACTGAGCCAGCAGGGGCAGCGGGGATTGGGGACCATGCATCCTCTGGAAGTTCCAGGATGCCCTGTGCAAGCATGTGGGGCAACCTGGAGAGACCCCCAGGGCCGGGAGGCTTGTTTTAGCCTATCAGTGGGGGTCTCCTCATGTGTTGCCACAGTGCGGGGCCGTGCCACAGTAATACACAATCAAATAGATGGGGTTAGCGGAGCTCGTCTAAGGGGAGGGCTACCTAAGTGGGTTACCTACATGAGAACCCGGTGGTCCCAAAAGTGGGCTAGGCTCCCTTAGCCCACTTTTGGCTGATCCTGAGAATCTCCTCATTCTTTCCTAGCATCCCAGCAACAAGAGAAGACTTTGGGGGCTTTATTATGTGCTGTTCATAAGATGCTGCTCATCTTCTTGTGGGCCCTTGGTCTCTAACTTGCCAGTTTTTTAAAGATTGAGTAGTGAAAAGGGAGTAGATTGGTCCTACTGCTGGAGGTCATCTTCCTCTGAACAATGCAGATTGAACTTGGTTTCCAGTTTCTGGTCCCAAGATTTGCACCTGTGCCACACTGGTGCAGGATCCTGCAGAAATAGCAGAAACAGCAGAGCTAGAAGGCCAAGTCTCCGCCTTGAACGATGAGGCAACGTCAAACTCGGAGCTCTTAACACTCCATCTCCATTCTTTTGCAGAAAAGCAGACCCCCCCAAATTACACTGTGCTTGACGACAGTCGTACCAGCTGACTTTTGGCTGGTTAATGGAACGTTGAAAATTTGTTACTAGCAGGACAAAAGCTGTGTGGCCACCTGCAGCTTTCTGTCAAGGCTTTAAAAAGAAATACCGACTGTGCTATAATAGGAATCAGCTTGCCAAAACATTATAAGAAGCAGGAACTTCCAAGTTGCTGCAACTCTACTTACATTATTATATGCTTGGATGCCCCCCAGAACACCAGATAGCTAGGCAATTAATGCAAAACCTTGTCATCCCTTCTCCACCTCCCTTGTCTTTGTGCGGGCCCGTAATGAGCCTTGTTCAGGCACTGAATATATTCAGAGCTCTGACAAATCACATCAGCATGAAAAGAGGAAAGGACAAAAAGTATGGCAGGAGAGAAGACCCCGGTCACAAGTGACAATTGTAACTTTGAAGCTTGTGAGCCTCTTTGGCTGGCTGCTTGGGCGTTCAGTGAGCGGAGAATTTGGTACTTGTAGGTTGTGGGAAGGTTGTCACCTGCTTAGTATGGTTATGTTGTTCATACTTCCATAGTTCTGTCCATAAGGAGTAGCAAGCAGCATTTAGCAGTTACTGTACTGGAGTTTGACCATATATGTTTTCCACCTGTGGCGTTTCTGTCAAATTCCTCCCAAAGAGGGATTCAACAAGAATTTGGAAAAGCTTCTTCAGCTAAACCATGGAATAATTTCAGAAGGAGCTGCAAAGAATTCGTGAAATTTCTGAAGAACATTATGCACCTCTCCGTGCTGTCCTTCTTCTTTGCACCAAGTTCGGGGTGAATTCTGTGTCTCCTCCTTAAGCAAAACACCTGAGGAATTTAAAGGGAAGAGAGAATTGTTTTGAGAAGATCAGGATAACTCCTAAATACAGTTTTGTGCATCCTTAGTTATTTATCGCTGGAACCCAAATCCCAGTGAATAAGCATAAATTTTGTATGAATGAGAAATCACAGAAAATGCACTGAACACTTGGATTTATAGCATGGTTCAAAATATTCTCTATTGATTCAGTTCATTGCCCTCAGCCATATGCCACTTTGGTATAGTGTTGCCAGACAGAGAAATTTCACTCTGTATTTCACCATCAAAATAATGAGAAAAACCATGGATTATTCAGATCAACGAGTGTGTGTGTGTGTGTGCATGTGATAGAGGGGCATGCTGGAAGCACATCAGGATGCCCTCCACTGATCACACAGTGGGCATACTCTCGGTGCAACAACTCCTTCCTTATCATGTGTTTTGGACTGGTATTGTCCATCCCATCCCACTAAAACAATTTAAAATTGGAGTTCTTTGTGTTTGTTTTAGGACTGAGAAAGACCTGTGTCTGTAATTATGAACAGTTGCTTCCAGTCATTGTAAACAACACAGAGCTATATGGAATCCTCTTTCTGAATCCTCTGTCTATACATATTCAAAAGACATTTATGCCACAAATTTTTAACCCTGTCAGCAAAAACTGCAGCAAAAGCATCAATAGAAAATGGGCAGAAATGAAAAGCTTTGATAGTGTCTGGGAAATGCACTCACGTGCCTAGTGGTACTCTCTATCCAATATGTCAGAAAGGTTTGAAGCCAAAAGCTGGCAGCCTACACATTGAACGAAGGTGTCAGCTCCATTGCAGTGAATGGAGAAACTTTAAAACTCAAAACTAGAATAGGGGTCAGCAACTGGAAGCTCCTGAATCAAATATGCCCCACTGAGAGGCATCATGTGCCTCAACCATTTCCCAATGTAGAGGTGAAACCATGACATGGACATGGACAACCATGGTATACAAACTTGCTGGGAGGTTGCTTTTCAAGGCAGAATCCTCACACACCATAGGACCATAGGAAGCTGCCAAATACTGAGTCAGACTATTGGTCTATCAAGCTCAGTATTGTCTTCACAGACTGGCAGCGGCTTCTCCAAGGTTAGAGGAAGGAATCTCTCTCAGTCCTATCTTGGAGATGCTGCCATGGAGGGAACTTGAAGCCTTCTGCTCTTCCCAGAGCAGCTCCACCCCCTGAGGGGAATATCTTACAGGGCTCACACATCAAGTCTCCCATTTATATGCAACCCCTGCTTAGCTAAGGGGACAAGTCATGCTTGCTACCACAAGACCAGCTCTCCTCTCCATCCTTCATCTTCTTTTCAAAATAGCCATTCAGAAATAGTAGTTGCTGTCCAGAACTGGACTAGAAACCTGAAAAGAATGAGACAAAGAAACATGATTATACTGAGAGCACCTGAAGAATTTCCCTTTATTTTTCATCATTGCTGAGTGGCAGTTTGCAGCCAGTACTTAAAGACTTTCTCCCCCTACGCCCATTTTAAATCATCAGGCTTCTTCCACACTGATTTTTGTTACTGTTGTTCTTATCTATATCCTTTATCAGTCTCTGTGGAATTAAAGGGCCTGTTTGCAATCATGTGGCATTACCTAAGGAGAGAGAAACATCAGACCAGAGCCCTGGTGGGGCAGGGAGAAAAAAGGACTTCGTGAGATGCTACTGCTGCAGCAACCAGATACGCTGTTTACACTTGTTCCCTGCAACGCAAGACATTGGTTGGAGCACAGAAGCAAGTCCGCAAGTCCTATGAAAAGGAACGGACTGAAAATATAATCCTAAACTAGTTGGTGCATTTCAGAAGGAAACTTGTTAAAAATGGGGCTGGACTGTTTTGAACTGGATTTTGCCAGTTGTTCTCAGGAGTTGTTAACATTTAACAGTTGCTAGTTTGATTTTTCCAAGCATGTGTGATTTTTAGAGGTCCCCTCTTTAAATTTCTATCTAGGTCACTGCATTAATTATTACTAACTGGACCCGCACAGAGCATCTGTACGCTAGTACTTGATTGCTCCCCTCATGCCCTGCCACAGCCCCCCTCACCTCAGAGATCTCCCCACCCTCACCTGAGCTGCACTCCTGCTCCTCCTCCTCCATCCCCCTCACACCTCTTGGTCGCGGCTGCAGCGTTGCTGGTGCCTATTGGCCATGCAGCAGAACCCTATCCCCAGAGACCTCTTCACCCAAACCCCGCTCCTTCTCCTCCCCACAGAAGCAGCAGCAGCAGGCAGTGGTTGACAGGGCCCTTCCTTGCTGCTGCCACCGCCATGGCCGCTCATTCCCCTCAGGCCGCTGACAGGCTCAGGCCCGTCCCTCACTTCTTTCTCTCTTCCCTTCCCTTCTTTTTCTCTCTTTCTCTCTCCTCCACTCACTCTTCCCCCTCTGTCTTTCTTCCCCTCCCTCCCTCCCTCTCCCCCTTCCTGGGTTAAGAGATCTTGTTCATCTTGTTTCCTCATCTAATTCACACAATGGCAGCCTCCTTCTCCTGAAGCGGCTCTTTCCTCCCTCACAGCCCCTCTCTTCGCAGACCCCCCTGCCCACTATCCTTTTATATAGAGAAATTCCTCTCCTCTGCAATCAAGAACATCTTCCAACCAGTAACAGTTGCATTCCAACTGACCTTAAGCATTACAGGCTCCTCCTCCCTATCTGCATATGGAATCCCCACTGCCCAATCACCCCGCTCATGAACCCTCACGAGAGCTCCCATGGACGGGATTAGCCATGGGTATGCCTTAGAGAATTAAATATATATACTAGCTGGGCTGGGCACAGAGCATCTGCACCTGTGACAACCTGCCCGGCCCACTTCACACACCCCCACTTGCATTTCTGGCCGGCTTTCAAGCCGGCCCATCCCCTCCTCCTTCCTGCCACCTGCTCCCAGCAGCCGGGCTGGCCCGCTGCCACCCCTTCATCCTGGCAGCCAGGCCTGCTGCTGCTGCCTCCTGAACCTACCGCCTCCTCATCCCGATGGCTGGGCTGGTCCCACTCAGCCGCCGCCTCCTGCTCTCGGCGGCTGGGTCAGGCCGGCCCGTCACTGCCTCCTTCTCCCGCCAGGATAGGGTTAGTTCTGTTCCCGGAGGCCAGCCAGACCTGGCCTGCCATTGCCACCATTGTCTCCCCATCCCTGTCGCTATCCCCCAGGCAGCTGCTCTCTCGAGAGCTGCCACACATGGGATTAACGACGGGTACACCTAGCAGAAATGAATATATAGTCTAGCTAGGTCAGGCACAGAGCATCTGTGCCTCCAGATGGCCCACCCACCATTGCTGTTCCCCCCCCCACCTACTGGCATGCCCCCTCTGCCTGCTTCTCCCACCCCACCTCATGGTTTCTGGCTTGTGGGCTGGCTGGAAAGCCAGCCTTCCACCTCCTTCTGCCCACTCCCAGTAGCGGTTGCCTCCTCCCAGCGGACAGGCCAGACCAGCCCGCCAACACTGCCTTCTCTCAGCAACTGGGCCAGGCTGGGTCAGCCTGCTTCCTCCTCCCAGCAGTGGGCAGCCCGCTGCTGCCTCCTGTTCCTGCCACCACCACCTCCTCCATCCCACCAGCTGCCCCTCTACCAGGGGCAGTGGGGAAGCAGCAATTTTTGACACCCTTCTCCAGGACGTCCTCTTTGCCACCAAAAATATGTCCCTGAGGGTTGTACAACCCTAAGAGACATGTTTCCAATTGGCAAGGAGTGCTTCCGGGGGATGGGGAGTGTGAAAAAAAGTTGACACTTCCCCAGCACACCAGAGCCATTAGTTTTGTTAGGCTCCTTTTTGCTGCAGTGATGTTTCCTTACTATGCATGTCAGCCACTGGTTTCATTAATACATTGTGAAAAATCAGTGTAACACAAATAGGAATGGGTAGAACGCATAGACTCTGGAGACCTTCATACATTTTCACACTCATTTGACTTGCTTCTAAATTCTAAATTCCCCAGCTGTTTTTCATGAGAAGGAACCCTAAAAACATTTTCAAAGTTCACTTTTGGTGATGTTATTGATGGCACATCCAAGAGGTGTTTTTTTAATCTGTGAATTTTATTATTGTTATGGACAGTGCAAAAAACAACAACAAACTGTACAGTATACTGAATACAATGTTTTGAGACAATGAGATTTACAGTAAGCCACAAGCTTTGTCTACATCTGCAACAGCTTTTTTTTAAAAAAACAAAAAAACCAGAAGTGTCTCTATGCTTTTCCCAAAATGCAACCAGAAAAATATGCTGTAACATCTCTGTTAAATCTGACTACTCTCGACCTAAGAAAACTCGTAAATTTTCCATCATGGTGAGATTCCCAAGTATTGACAACCAAATTTTTTTAACATCAGAATCCTAGGCCCCCAAATTGTCTGTAACTTTTTGTTCTGCTATCAGACTGTATTGGAATCTGCCCAATCATCTTTCCTATTAGACAAATATCACCTAGTAACAAGGTCTCAGTAGAGTCCGGAAGCTGATATCAAGACATAACATATATAACTTAGCAGTCAATTTTTAAATAGCTCCAGAGCTTTTCAAGGGGTGCTCACGTATCAATACATGTGATTCAATTCGAGGTTGAATCAAATTGCAGACTCCCCTAATTGTTTCATTGAAAGCAGCTGGCTCGGCCTGCTGCCTCGACGAATCACCCTGATTTGACCCATATTGATTTGGGTTAATCAGACGACATTTTGAGGCCTGTTTTTCTTGAAAAATGGACCTCAAAATGGTGCTTCTTTCCGAGGAGAGCTGGTCTACCAATTGGGATCAGTGGGTAGACCACCTCTCTGAGGCAAGCAAAGTCTGGAGCAGAGAGTTGGTCTACCCACTGATCCCATTTGGTAGACCGGCTCTCCCTAGAAAACCAGGAGATGTGCACATCCCTAAGCTTTTCTCCCTTTAAGTGTCTAGTTGCAAGAAATGCAGTGCATGCTAGAGATGATATATGGATATTCCTCCCCCCCCATAAAATACTGAATACCCATATCAAATACAACTGATTTTAAGATAACCCCCTTTTAAAAAAGGGTTATACTTGTATTTACCTCAAACTTTAAAAACTGAATTTAAGATTGCATGTACACAACTTTTTCTCTTGTGTAAGAGCAGTCTTGTGCAACTGGACAAATGTAACATTACAACACACATGCAAAGCTGCACAGAATACCAGCCAATAACTCTTCCATTTATGATGTTATTTGTAGCTGATTGCAGCCACGGTCATCCCACTTTTCTGTTGCTGCATCAGTGGCCATTTGATTCCTCCTCAAGGGATCCCAGCCAATCAGTGATCACATGATTGTCCTGATGACATCCCAGTGCCTGTGTATGTAGCCAATCAGATGTAGTCATGAGCAAATGCTACAAATGGGGGGAAAAGAATTCAATTAACGAGAGGGAAATTCTTCTATTAGTCGCATGAGCAATTCTAGTCAGTGGCAGGTCTACGAATTAAAACTCAGCCCTTTTGTAACAAACAATTAGGGGGTGAGTGGGATCAGCAAAAGGAGCCCCCTTTTGATTCTGACCCCACTTTTTGCAAAACCACCTCAACATCCACTTAGCATTAGTACAATAAGTCAGAACCTTCTTTGAGAAGAATTCTGTCCATTTGTGTGTAATATAGTCATGTCACCCGCACATGGGGATACTTTGTTAATAGCAGAAATTGCTAATTTATCCATGCATTTGGCTGGTGACTGGCATCTCCATGATTCATCAAAGCATTTTAATCCTGACTTGGTGGGGAAAACACATTTGTCTTCTGCGAATATGAAAATTATCCGAGGCATCTTTGCCTTCAAGGGTGTATCACTTTTTTAAAAAAAAGTACTGACTGTCTCTCATGCAGCACAAAAAGGAGTCAGCAACAGCCTTCACAAAATGGCATGACTGTTATTCACTACCAAATCACTGTTTATTTTATAGATATCTCCTATAGATAGGTATCAGCAATCTGATTAGAGTTATCTTTTGTTCATTCCGCTTACTGCCGAATTGAATTTGGTCCTAGAATGAAAAACAGCAGTGACTAATCCGGTGAGCCACCCACAGCCTTGGATATTGTTAAATATCAATGGGATTATCTTGAAAAGCATAAAAAGGAAGATTTACTCTTTGGTTCCCATGCAGACTAGAGTATGTTGAACTGTGTTTTGAACAAACACCGTTGCTCTATATTATTTTCGCTTTTTAATCACACCACCTGGTTTCTATATGACTAATTTAGCCTATTCTGTGCAAGTTTCAGTGTGTTTAGATATCTAGGTCAGGAATGGGTCAGTGTGTCCATTTCTTGCCTAGATCCAGGGGTTAATACATAAACGAGATGGTGCCCTGTCCCCAAAGGGCTCACTATTTAAAAATAAACTTAAGGCAGATACCACTGACAGCCACTGGAGGGATGCTATGCTGGGGTTGGTAGGACCAGTTGCTCTCCCCCTGCTACATATAAGAGAATAACCACTTTAAAAGGTGTCTCTTTGCTCAGTTAACAGGAGTAATTCTCTGGGAGTCAATAGATTAAGGTACAGATTGCCCCAGCATTACAAGTTGGGAGAGGATGCTTGGAAAACATGAGTCCTCCCCTCCATAGTTGCCAAGAAGGCTCGGAATTAGCAAGCCAATTCTGAACTGAATCTACAGTGGGCAACCCTTGCTTCATCTTTACTAGCCCCTGAAAGAACGGTTCTGGGCCTTGGCAAGACATAATCAAGACTATCTTCAGTTCCTGTCTGTACAATCAGCTGGGTACACTGGCTGACATCCAGAGCAATGAACTGCTTCTGAATGGACTATCTGCTAGTGCAAAACCTTTGTGCTAGCTAGCACTGCTAAATCAGGACCTTGTATTCCAGACCCCTCATGCATTTCAAGATGAACCTTTGTGCAAGTGCATTATAGTGCCAGAGCAAATTTGCTCCATCCACAAGTGGTTCGTTGCTTTGGAGGTCAGCCACTGAATGCATGGAGAGTGGGCTAGAAGAGGTGTGGCAGTAGGAGGGCCCACTCCTCAACCGCAACTCATTCATTGGTTCTTCTGCAAAGAGCAGGAGTGGGTGTGGCTTGGAAGACTCCCACCTTCCTGTGATTCTATGTGTCATATATAAGGAAAAGAGAAAAGGGTTCTACACTGTAAGAAATGGAGATGTCCCACACAACAATATTATATATCTTCTCATTCATTTAGCTATGTAAACCACTTTGTGAACCTTTGTTCACTGAGCAATATGTAAGTACTAGTGGGCCCGGGTGCAGAGCATCTGGGCCTCTAGCTGGACACAGCTGTTCCTCGCCGTCTCGGGGACTGGGGGCAGAGCCAGCTGTGCCGCCGCTGCCGGCGGCTCCCTCCGCCTCACCCCCCACCATGCCTCCGCCTCCTCCTCCTCCCTCCACACCCCCCTAGAGTGCTGCTGCGGGCGGGCGGCTGGGCTGAGAGTGCCGCCGCCGCCGCGGGTGGCCGGGCAGCTGGGCCATGAGTGCTGCCGCCGCGGGCGGACAGCCGGACCGAGAGTGCCGCCGCCACGGCCGGGCCGAGAGTGCCGCCGCGGCCTGGCCCGCCACCTTGCCTCTGCAGCCGCCCAGCCAGGCAATTCCCCTGGGTGCGCCAGGACCAATCAGGCACCCCCACAGCCCAGCCAATCAGCTGGGCTGCCGGGACGCATTTTTCCTGGGCACACCCAGGGGAAATATATATAGAGATTGTAAACCATAAACACTTACAGCTTTAAAGCACATACCTATACTGTGAACCCATATTCATGAGGTGGTTGAGGTGTGTGTGTGGCAAAATATCAGGGGTGCTTCTGAAAATCTCCTAAACCAAGTTTTGCCCAGGTCTTTGGAATTTCCTATTACTGATCTTGTTTCCAAAATGGGACCAATGTATTGAGGATTCTTTACTGTTCCTGTAAAAAAAACCCAAAAAAACAATTCCAAATGATGTACCAAGCTTGCTACAGCTGAGAGTTCCTTCATGACTTCCCCCTTTATATCATCAATGATGAATCATGCCAAAAAATGTAGTCTTGATGTGCATGTCTGCATAAAGATTCTTTTTTTTTTTTTTTTGGAATTCTGTTTTGCTGGTGTCCTCTTGTGTGTACTAATCAAACATTGCAAAAAAGAGCAAACTTGATCCAATTGTCTACACTGTTGTGTCAAGATTCATTCTGCATGGTGTGTTGCCAAAGCATAGATATTTCAGACTTCTGTATTGTCCAGGCTGAGAGAATTTTGGAATTATCTATCTATCTATCTGTCTATCTATCTATCTACACACACACACACACACACACACACACACCCCACACACTGCATCTAGGGTTGACATATTTTGATTTCAAAAATTCTGTTATGGCCAAGGTGTCGTCTCTGGAGCAAATCATGGAGTGGGAAGAGAAATGGGTCTAGAGAGCAATATCCTGAATTGAAGAAAATAGGAAGGGCTGGAGCCAGAGGGCCCTCAGGAGCTGGGGGTTGGTGGGTTCTTTGAACCCATCCACTCAATTATAGCTACACTCCTGACCCTGAATCAACTGCATTTCCAAGCAGGTGCTGGGACCTACAATAACTACTACTACTATGATGAATATTTATCTACCATTCTTCAACCAAAGTTCTCAACACAGTTTACATAGAAAAATGAAAAATACATAAATGAGATGATCCCCTGTCCCCAATGGGCTCACCATCTAAAAAAGAAACCTAAGATAGACACCAGCAACAGCCACTGGAGGGATGCTGTGCTGGGGCTGGATAGGGCTGATTGCTCTCCTCCTGCTAAATATAAGAGAGTCACCACTTTGAAAGGTGTCTCTTTGCTCAGTTAGCGGGGTAATGCCCATGTACAGCACCATCAGCATGCATGCCCCAGCATTATGAGCTGGGAGAGGATGCTTGGAAAACGTGAATCCCCCCCTCACCAAATAGCTGCCAAGAAAGCTCGTAAAGCAAGCCCATTCTGAACTGAATCTACGGTGGGCAACCATAGCTGCATCTTTCCTTGCAGATCCATTTCTATTATATCCAGGAAAATGCAATGAAAATCAGAATTGTTTTTATTTTTAAAAACACACAACCTTTTATTGTTTAGCAATATGCCATTGAATAGATTTCTTTCCTCTCCCCTCCTTTTTCCTTTCTTTCAGGGTAGTTAACTTAGCACATAATTAGCATGTGTACTAAACAAAGCAATCCATTTGTCACTCACCCCCCACCCCATGCACACACACACACACACACACTCCAAAATAGATGCAGCAAAAGTATTCAAGAAGGTGCCGGCTCGCCTGGAGCATGGGCCAGATGCTGCGACTTCCAGCTTTCTTCCATCAAAGCTGTGTGCGTTCGAAATTAAAATCTATGGCAATAATGAAACATATTAAAATGCATGCAAAGTCTTGAGGGCTTATAATA
This sequence comes from Hemicordylus capensis, assembly GCF_027244095.1. NCBI lineage: Eukaryota > Metazoa > Chordata > Lepidosauria > Squamata > Cordylidae > Hemicordylus > Hemicordylus capensis. The sequence continues at coordinate 7,624,733 of NC_069658.1, forward strand.
TGCTAAAAACTGGCAAAGCATGTTTACATCCATATATCAACTTGGATGGGCTGAAAAGATTTAAAGTCTAAAATATGCAAATATGTGTCATATTGTCACACTTGGTCTCCCTAATGGAACTCCCTTTCATCTCGGCTCCCCTTAATTTCATGAATATTGCATGCCCCTCACACCTTTTTACTCCTGCTGTTGCCAGGCTGAGAAGATTATGAAAATATGTTAATAGTAACTTTCATCAAATAAAAGTTGCAATATTCTAAATATATAAAAAAGAATTAAGACTAAAAATACAAAATGGTTACATTTCCCCCCTCCTTCCTCCAAAGAGGTTGGGTTGTCTATGGAGAGCAGGAATAACTACTGACCAATTAAATTAATGAGCAAAAAAAAGGGGAGGGGGGAGACTATGGAACTGACAAAAAAGCTAGCATAGCAATTGGTTACCGTGGCATAGGAAAAATAAAGACAGAGGGATGATCTTGAAGGAGCGGTCTGCAGAGAAGAAAAGAAGTTTGTTGAAATTCTGTTTCTTAATTACATTTGTAACTGCCCACTCCCAGCCCACTTCTCTCTCTCTCTCTCTCTCTCTCTCTCTCTCTCTCTCTCTCTCTCTATATATATATATTCCCCCCTTTTTCTCAGCCCTGTAAGAGACAGTGGCTGACATACTGTACAATGTTGCATACTTACATTTTGCATTTTAATGGAATGTGCATGCAGTCGCACAAGAGTGCCCTTGTGCAAATGCACAAAATTGAACAAATGGATTTGAATGAATGATGGATGGCCATTATTTCCAATAATTGTACACCATGCGACTCTATTGTGCAACTCCATGCACTTGTGCAAGAGCACTCCTGTGCAACTGGGCATGCAAAATGTTTTATGACAGCCAGTAACTAGCTAATAGTCACCCAATATTAAACTACATTGCCAAGCAGGATATTGTAACCAAGTCTCATCAGTGATATGGAATTTTCTCCACTGATTGATTAAGTGCCAACAAGTTGGTGTCGAATCATAGTGACCACACAGTTTGGGCCCTGGGTATTTAAGGGAATGCCTTCTTTGGCATGAACCCCACCACCCACTGAGATCTGCTGGAGAGGCCCATCTGCAGCTGCCACCGGTTTGTCTGGTGGCCACTCAGGGATGGGCCTTCTCCATTGCTGCCCCAAGGCTTTGGAATGCGCTCCCTAGTGAAATAAGAGCCTCCCCATCTCTGACAGCTTTTTAAAAGTCTTTAAAAACACATCTCTTCACCCAGGCTTTTAATTAATGTTGTTCTAATGCTGTTTTAATGCTGTTTTAAAATATTATTTTAAAATTTTTACATTGTTGTAATGTATGTGTCGTTCCCCCCCATTTTGTCTTAACGAATGTTTTACTTTGTTTTTATTCTGTTGTAAACTGCCCAGAGACGTAAGTTTTGGGCGGTATAAAAATGTTTTAATAAATAAGTAAAATAAATAAATAAATAGAGAGATTCTCTCCAGAATGATCTGTCTTCAACTTGGCCTTCAAGGTCTCTCAGTGGTGCATTCATTGCTGTTGTAATCAAGTCCATCCACCTTGCTGCTGGTCGTCGTCTTCTTCTCTTTCCTTCAACTTTCCCCAGCATTATGGACTTCTCAAGGGAGCTAGGTCCTCGCATAATGTGTACAAAGTAGGATAGTTTGAGCCCACTCATTTGTGCCTCGAGTGAAAATTCTGGATTGATTTGTTCTATGACCCATTTGTTTGTTTTCCTGGCTATCCATGATATCCTCAAAAGCCTTCTCCAGCACCAAAGTTCAAAAACATCAATGCTTTTTCTATCTTGATTCTTCAAAGTCCAGCTTTTCATCCATAGCATCCACTGCACTACAACCAATTTTTATATACTGCTTTCCAACAAAAGGTCTCAAAGCAATTTTCAAAGAAATAATACTATTAAATAAACAAAGATGGCCCCCTGCCCCCCAAGGGGTCATGATCTGAAAAGTAGACACCAGCAAGAACCGCAGGAAGGGGTGCTGTGCTGGGTCTGGATAGGGCCAGTTGCTCTGCCCCACTAAATAGAAGAGAATCGCTCCTTTCAGATTTGCCTCTTAGCTTGGTTACCAGGTGTTCCTCAGCTCCTTTGATGGAGATTTTCCTTAGTCTTCAACTATGACAGATTGCAAGCAGACCCTCTGATATTTTGCAATTTTAAAAAGTGGACACACTTGGGTATTGCAGCATTCCAGTTCTCACACTGATAATCACGGCCTGAGAAATCAGAAACAAGTAGTCAGTTTCTGGACAGGCAGCTATGGAGGGTTATGGTGTGGTGGAGGGGAAGCACATGTAGTGTCCAGAAAACAAATGTGATGGCACCAGCGTCAAACAGCCCCACAGAGAGACGAACATGAGATTTAACTGCTAGAGCCCTGGGAAGAGCTCTGATATCTGAAATTTTACAGCAGATGATGCACAGCCCATAATATGCTTATACAAGATCCTATGACTCTAGTTAAAAACAAGGAAGATAATGCGAGCGATATTTCCAAATATTTACCCAAGCACAGCTCAGAAATTCAATTCCAGCAAATTCATAATTCTTATTTCAGTGTGAAATAAGAATTTTTCAGTCTCTTTAATCCAAGCTGAATGGGAACCTAAGCCTGTCTCCCTCTGCCATGCAGCCCTAGGAACTTGCCAGGCATCAGAGATGAGGGGAGGGAGACCTCTCTCCATTCGCTTGTTCTTGCTGAAGCAACCAAAAAACTAAGTATGTGAGGAAGAACAGCAGGGTGAGAAGGCAGGTAAGGGGAATGGAATGTACCTCCTTGGGAAGGTACTTGCAGGAGGTATTGGACCCTTGACACAATCTCAGTTACATCACTGGAGGTCCAAGAACATGCAGATAGGCTCAGAATTGGGTCGGAAATTGTCTGAGCTATATTCTGACTTGCAGGAAATAGTTTTGAGGGTAAGCCAGTTCCATGTCCAACAAGTGAGAGTTTCCCCATATTTAGGCAAGACAGTCCCATCATTCCCCCGTGAAAACCTATATACATGATTCAGCTTTTTGCTGCATACAGGGTACACCATTTTGCTGACCCCAATCCCTTGAAATTCCTGCAGGAATTCTCCAGGATAGGGATCTCTAAACTGATCCCAAATGTTGCTGAAGGTGAAAATGTGGTGGCAACATTTGAGATGTGGATCAACTTCCTCAGAAATGGCACAATACTTTAACTGACTCCCCCCACTCAAATGTTCTACAGGCATCTGTAAGGCACGTTCAGAGGCAAATGTTGTGGTTAGAGTTGTGCACGGAACTGGCTGGCCCAGTTCAGTTCGAGGCCGGGCCAGACTCGAACCTAATGGTACAGGTTTGGTACGGCACCCCCTTGAACTCCCCCTGGTTCTGGGGGTTCACGATCTTAAAATTCTTTTTTAAAAATTTTGGCTGCCAGGCTGCTGGGTGAAGGCCAAGCACCAGCTGAAGAGCATCCAAACTGGGCAAGGGGGTGATTAAGAAGGCCGGTGGGGGAGGGGGAACCTCTGCAGATGCCCCCAGCCACCTCCAGGAACTCCCCCAAGGGGAGTAAAAGGTAAAAAGGTAAAATTAAAAATTAAAAAAAAATTACAAAGAATTTTGAGATTGTGAACCCTCAAACTTGGGGGGAGGGTTCAGTTCCACCCCGAACCATCAAACCCCTGAACTAAACCCTCAAACCCCCAAACTGGTTCGTACATCCTTAGTTGTGGCCTTATACACACAGGGTGGGTTCAGACTCAACAGCCATACCTGAGGTTGCTACCTACTTATTTCCATTGCAGGTTCTGAGATACCAATATCAGTTGTAGGGATGTACACAAATAGGTTTTTTTAAATTCGATTTGTACCCGAATCGAATCACCCTCAACTTGTTTTGGGCCCGAATCTGCCCAGCTAGCACAGGGTCAATTTGTTTTATTTTATCCACAAATCTCCCGAAACAGATTCACACAGACAGCAGGCACAGGCAGTGATTCTCTCAGCATCAGGAAGGGGGCAAAAAAAATCTCTTCTCTTTTCCCCAATCAGTAAAGCATTTTTTTAAAAAAAATCCTGACACAAAATGGAGACAGCAAGAGAGATTGCCACAAAATGGAGGTCTGAATCTACAAATTTTTCAGGTCTGAAATCTGAGTGATTTGTTTTGGACCTGAATCTGGCCAGCTAGCAAAGGGGCAATTTGTTTTGTCCACAAATCACCCCAAAGAGGTAGATTTGGGTACAAATCATTTTGTACCCGAATTGATTCGCACATCCCTATCTCGTTGTGTCATCTAAACCCACCAATCTCGGCATATCCTCCCCTCCTTTCCTCAGGGAACCTGGCATCTGTTACTGAGGTTTCAATTAAGTGGCAGATGTTGAATTTCCTGAGGGAAAAAGGGAAGGATATGCGGACATTGGTCAGTTCAGATGACATGTTCAGTCTCAGCATATCAGAACCTAGAATAGAATTAGCAGCTTGTTCAGAAATGGAGAGGAGCAGACGCTCTTGGAGCAGCTCAGGGGCTGCCATTTTATCTGAACCTGCCCTGTGTGGGTAAGACCACACAATTTGCCTCTGATTTGAGTCTAGGTGAAACTTGATGAAGAACTCTTCCCTTTGCATCCAAACTTTGCTTTGAGAAAACCTGCCTCTTATTTCTGATGCAGAATTTTGCTTGGGAGGAGCATGAGGAATATTGATTTACTGGCCTCCATACAAGTTTCTTTCAGCTCCCAGGTGTTAGTTTATGACTCTGCTCTCAATCCTGTTTATTAACTGCCAGCTGCTCCTCCCCCTTCTGGTTTCAAATCATGATGATGTTCAAATGCTCAAGCCTATCCGGATACAAAATGAAAATGTGATTGATGGCTGTGCTGCAGTGTGATATTTTGGGGCTCTTTGCCATTTGGAGGTTGGGAGTGTGCTCACTGTACTTCACAGAGGTGCACACCACTGGTATTGCCTCTACAACTTAAGGATCCTGTGAGGAGAGCTGGCCTTGTGATAGCATGCATGAATTGTACTCTTTGCTAAGCAGGGTCCACCCTGGTTTGCATTTGAATGGAAGACTACATGTGAGCACTGAAAGATATTCCCCTTAGGGGATGGGGCCGCTCTGAGAAGAGCTCCTGCTGCATGCATGCAGAAGGTTCCAAGTTCCCTCCCTGGCATCTCCATAGGACTGAAAGAGACCTTGGAGAAGCTGCTGCCAGTCTGAGTAGACGATACTGAGCTAGGTGGACCAATGGTCTGATTCAGTATAAGGCAGCTTCCAATCCAATGATACCTGTGTTCTACCTGGGTTTGGGAGATGTGTGTGCTCCCAATTTTTGGTTGCTTGGAAGCAAGGTAAGAGGAAAACCTGGCTAGAAGTGATTGTGGGGAAGCAAGGTAGGAGGAAAAGCTACTCAGTTTTTCCTCCTACCTCTACTTCTACCTAGGTTTCCCTCCTACATTGCTTCTACACAACCAAAAATAGGGAGCACACACAGATCCCCAACCCAGGTAGGACACAGTTTTTGATTGTGTGGATGACCTCACTATGTTATATGGCAACTTTCTCTTTTCCAGCCTTCTGGTGCTGCAATGTTCCCCTCTCATCTCCCCTTTCCCCACAACTCTGCCACCAAAATTGTATTTACCTGTTGTTTTGGTCTAACCACGTGATGTTCCAGCTTAAACCCATGCACTGGCTTTCTGTCTCCTGCTGGATCTAGCAAAAATAAATTCCTTGTTCCAACCTCCACAACCTTGTTGGCCCTTGCCTCTCATATCCTGATATATCCATACCCATGACCTTTGATCTTCAGGCTCCACCACCCTGAGCTAGTTAAAGACCTCCTGCTCCCTTGAATGACTCTACCCATTATCCTTTGCTGTGTTTTATGCTATAATTGCTTTGCCAAACATCCATGTCATGCTGTCTCTCTGGTTTCCTTCAAATCCTTCCTACAAACCCTTTGTCCCAATATCTTACCAAACTGAAGTATGTGTAACTGAAATAAATGACTATTTTCCCCTATCTACCCTTACCTGCATCTCCTTCCTCTTTTTTTTCTGTCTCCCTTTGATGAAATTTACCATGCAAGTTTCTTGGTTGTGTCCTAGAATGGTAGCATCAATTGTAGAGTTAGAAGGGATGTTGAAGGTCTTCTAGTTCAACCCTCTGACCCAGGCTAGGAATATACTATAGCATCACAGATGATTGTCAAACCTCTCAAAACTTCCAGCGAAGGACAGCCTGCCAATGCCACCATACAAAATAGATGGTTCCACTGTTGCAGTTAGGATATTCTAATCCTTCCTAATGTCTAACCTGATTTTGCTTCCTTACAATTCCAACTCAAAATCTAATCTGCTCCTTCTTCTATGTGATAACCCTTAAGATATTTGAAAATGGCTCTCCTTAGTCTTCTCTTCTCCAGGCTAAACCTACTCAGCTCCCTCAACCATTCCTCATCTTATTTTCCAGACTGCTTATTAGCTCTGCTGCCCTCCTTAGAACCTTTTCCAGTTTGTTGATATCCTTCTAAAGATGCAGTGCTCAGAACCTGTCCTCTTATTGATATTTTTGCAAACTGCCTGTCCAGCAGGGGCCCCTGTCTGCCTTACCAGCTCCAATGTTCCCTTGGTAGCCAAGGCCAGAGAGGCCCCAGGTGTGGTGGGCAACCAGGCAGAGCAGCCTGAGGAGTGGCCAGCCTTATATGGCAGGGCAGAGGTCCAGTCAGTGGGGGCGTGGGATGCATCAGTTGTCCGGAGGGATTTAAGGCAGGCTCGGCCAGTGATGAGAGGCAGTTGGAGGGTGAGTGGTGGAGGCCTATGGAGAGAGACTGATGCAGCGACCCCAAGGAGCCTGGAGGAGGAGGGCTCAGGTGAACCAAACCCCCTCCCCTCAAAAACTCTGAGGTCCTGCCTGGGGGAGATGAAAGCCAGAGGTAAAACAGCTGTGGAGAGACCAGTGGTGTGACACTGCTATTTGCATTGATAGTGTAATCACTGTCATCACCATCTAGCTGCCAGGGCTGTGTGCATATATCATGGGACCAAAAATGGCAACCCAGTAAGACAAAGCAGCTGTGCAGGTGTCTGGAAGCTGAGTCATGGACAGCAGTCACTCAAGGGCAGATGTCGAAAGCCAGGACTGGGAGAGGCAGAGACATGCCAGGAATCGAACCTGGTAGACGATCAGGAGTCAAGTCAGAGGGTCTAGATAGGAGCCAAGAGTCAGCTACAAGCCAAGCATCAAGCTGAGTAAATAGTCATGAGACAGAGGATCAAGCAGGTAATAAGGAGTCCAAGACAAGCCGAGGGTCAAACTAATCAGTCAGGAGAGACACTGAGACAACTGCACCACCTTGATACTGAGACAAGCCCTGCCTCTCAACCAGGAAACTTCTTATACTTCCTCCTACAGGAAAAGGCCTATGAGCGATCCCAAAAGGTGGGGTCTGCCCAGTGATTCAAACACCTAAGGAATCATTCCAAACTGCGGGAAACCATGCCAGAGGTTGGGGTTTGTGGTCATCTGAATGTGGGAAACCTCGGTGCCATTTGAAAAGCAATGTGCTGATTCTCTTTATTTAGCAGGGGGAGAGTAACTGGCCCTATCCACCCCCAGCACAGTACCTCTAGTGACTGTTGCTGATGTTGAGCTTATGTTTCTTTTTAGATTGTGAGCCCTTTGGGGACAGGGAGCCATCTTATTTATTTGTTGTTTTTCTGTGTAAACCGCCCTGAGACATTTTTGGAAGGCCAGTATAGAAATTGAATGAATGAATGTACCTGAGGTTTCTTGCCACAAACCTCAATGTGCACCTTTGGTTGCTGTTCAGTTTCATAGCCAATAATTCTGGTTAGAAATCAACATCATGTTGTCCGGTGGCTGCCACTGTTTCTAACCAGAGTTGAGGTAGGAAGCTCCTCCCTCTCTCCATATCTGATTGGCTGCCATGGCTGTCCTTTATGAGAAGGAGGAAGCCCGCACAGCCACTTCTGCCCTTCTGGTCTCCTAGACTCCAGATTGGATCACCTGGGAGTGCAGCGGGGGGAATGGAGGCAAACCACGGGTCTGTTGGACCTGCGGTTCACTGTTATGTGTGAAGAAGGGCAGCCTAGGAGTCTGCTGCAATGTAGCAGACTGCCACAAGGGGCAGCAATGTGCAGGGTCCCAAGGCAGATAAAGCATGACAGCAGGAGGTGCAAGTCCTCCACTTCAAGCACATCCACTGGCAGCACATCTGCTGCTGCTGTCTCTACTACTACTCCAGCGACAAATATTTATATACTGCTCTTCAACCAAAGTTCTCAAAGCAGTTTACATAGAAAAAACAAATAAGACAGAAATAAGATGGTCCCCTCTCTCCAAAGGGCTCACAATCTTAAAAGAAACATAAAGCAGATTAGGGATGTGCCTGGTCCGGAGCAGTCCGGACCGGCACCGAAGTGGGGGCTTTCTTTTAGGGCGGGGAGGGCTTACTTACCCCTCCCGCTGCTTTGCCCCCTCCAGCGCCCGTATTTCACTGAGTAATTGGGGCGCTGGAAACCAGCCGCCCCCGCTGCCCCCCCCCGCGAGCAGATTAGGGCCAAAAGTAAACTACTGCCGCCGTCGCCCACCTGCCCTCCCTCCCAGCAGCCCTCCCTCCCAGCTGCCCGCCCGAGTCCTCACCACATGTTGTCCAAAAAAAGAGAGGAGCTCGCGAACAGAGCTCCTCTTTCTGCAAAGGTTCGGCCCCAACTGGGGCCTTGGGCGCGCGCCGCAAAGGACACCTGGGAGTTCCGCCAGAGGCCCGGTCTACCCGCCGGCAGGGGGCGAGGCTGGGTAGACCGGGCCTCTGGCGATCGGAGGCCCGGTCTACCCGGCCTCGTCCCCTGCCGGCGGGTAGACCGGGCCTCCGGCAGAACTCCGATGCATCCTTTGCGGTGCGCGCCCAAGGCCCCAGTTGGGGCCGAGCCTTTGCAGAGAGAGCAGATCTGTTCACGAGCTCCTCTCTTTTTTCGGACAACATGTGGTGAGGACTTGGGCGGGCAGCTGGGAGGGAGGGAGGGAGGGCGGGCTGCTGGGAGGGAGGGCGGGCAGGCGACGGCAGCAGTAGTTTACTTTTGGCCCTAATCCGCTCGCGGGAGGGGCAGCGGGGGCGGCTGGTTTCCAGCGCCCCAATTACTCAGTGAAATAAGGGCACTGGAGGGGGCAAAGTGATATGGAAGAAGAATTATCACCAATTGAAGAAGTTGCTCAGGCGCAGGTGGAGGAGGTGTTGGAAATCGAGGATGCCACTGTTGCTGAACTGTTTCAAAATCAAAACCAGGCAACCTCCCCTTTGCCTTCACCTCAAAAACCCGAATGCCGTTTAACAGAAAAGCAACAAGAACTAAAGCAAAAAATAACTGAGCACATGAACCAAACAACCACCAGGGTAGGGGTGTGCACGGAACCACAGAGCTGCGGTCCGGCACTGTGGAGTGGGTTCCTTTAAGGGCGGGGAGGGTTTACTTACCCCCCCGCCACTTGCCCCCATCCAGCGCGCGTATTTAATGTAATAATTAGGGCAGCAGGATACTTCCCTGCTGCCCCTTGTCCCTCTGCAATGCCGCCAGCCGCTTTGACTCACAGTTTTGAAAGTAATTACTGCTGCCCAGTGCCAATAATGAAGTTGAAGAAGAAGCCGGCCTCCACTTCGGCGCCTCTCCACCCGGCGGATCCCCCAGGAGCCGCCGCCACCTCCCAGCAGCCACTGAGAGAGGCTCTGCCATGGAGGACGCGCCGCGGCGCCGCAGCAACCCTCACTTCCGGCTACCATGCGACTTTCCCCCACATACAGAGTGGCTGCATTCAGTGTCTGAACCCCCGCAGTGATGTCGATAGGCTATACTTCCCTCGCAGCTCAGGTGGAAGAGGAATGCTGCAAGTCCATCAAACAGTAGAGGAGGAGAAAAGAGGCCTTGAAGAATATATCAAGGACAGTGAAGAAGATGCACTTCAAATGGTCAAGAACGAGAAACTATTCAACACCAATGAAACAAAGCAGGCCTACAAGAAAGAACAAGTCAAGAACCGAGCAGAAAAATGGAGAAATAAGCCCCTGCATGGTCAATATTTGCACAATATAAGTGGAAAATTAGACATCACCAAGACCTGGCAATGGCTTAAGAATGGCAACTTGAAGAAAGAAACAGAGGGTTTAATAGTGACTGCACAAGAACAGGCACTAAGAACAAATGCAATAAGAGCAAAAGTCGAAAAATCTACCACAAACAGCAAGCGCCGCCTTTGTAAAGCAGCAGATGAAACAATGGACCACCTGATCAGCTGTTGTAAGAAGATCGCACAGACTGACTACAAACAAAGGCATGACAAGGTAGCAGGGATGATACACTGGAACATCTGCAAAAAATACAAGCTACCTGTAGCCAAGAATTGGTGGGACCATAACATTGAAAAAGTTGAAGAAAATGAAGATGTAAAAATATTATGGGACTTCCGACTACAGACAAACATCTGCCACACAATACACCAGATATAACTGTAGTCGAGAAGAAAGAAAAACAAGTGAAAATAATTGACATAGCAATACCAGGGGATAGCAAAATAGAAGAAAAAGAAATAGAAAAAATCACCAAAAACAAAGATCTACAAATTGAAATTGAAAGGCTGTGGCAGAAAAACACCAAAATAATCCCAGTGGTAATTGGCGCCCTGGGTGCAGTCCCAAAAGACCTTGAAGAGCACCTCAACACCATAGGGGCCACAGAAATCACCATCAGCCAATTACAAAAAGCAGCTTTACTGGGAACAGCCTATATTTTGCAATGATATCTATAATAACCAACAGTATTGATGATAAAATTCAGCCATCCCAGGTCCTTGGGAAGGACTCGATGTCTGGATAAAACAAACCAGTCAATAACACCTTTTCTGATTGTGTAAATAAGAAAAAAATAATAATAATAATTCGATTTCTATACAGCCCTTCCAAAAATGGCTCAGGGCGGTTTACAAAGAGAAATAACAAATAAGATGGCTCCCTGTCCCCAAAGGGCTCACATTCTAAAAAGAAACATAAGACACTCACCAGCAACAGTCACTGGAAGTACTGTGCTGGGGGTGGATAGGGCCAGTTACTCTCCCCCTGCTAAATAAAGAGAATCGCCACGGTAAAAGGTGCCTCTTTGCCCAGTTAGCAGGGGTTGATGGCAACTCACTCCAGACTGAGGTGACTTTACTCACAGTTTCATCATCTGGATGTTAAAAAGGATGGGAGAGGGAAAAGATGGAACCTTATAGAACCTGTAGCATAAGAGTCACAAGAGTGAGCAAAACCCTCCAAAAAACAGCCTTATGAAATTAGCCTCCAGCAAGGAACAGAACCAATGAAGTGCAGTGTCCCAAATCCCCACCTATGTAGGGATGTGCACCAAACCAGTTTGGCCTGTTTGGTTCAAATTTGAACCAAATTTGAACTGAGGTGGGTTGGTTGGTTTTGTTCAAACTCCCCCACTCCTTGGTTTGGTTTGAATTCGAACCCAACTCAAACCGGGTCTAAAAGGTTCTACATAGAATATTATGCAGAGTTAAACTATCCCATTATTCTCTGTGCAGAGCACCTAGGGGCAGAAAACTGGGGTGGGTTGTAGTAGAGATGTGCAAAAAATTTCGGGCACAGAACGATCTGTGCCCGAAACGAGCAATTTCGGGTGATTCAGGGCTGAACCGAATCACCCCTGATGTCCCTCGATATTTTTCGGGCCCGAGCCGAATCACCCGAATTTTGGGCATGAAAAATTCGGGTGATTCGGTTCATGGTTGATTGGGGGGGATTTTTTGAAGTTTTAGTGACTTTGGGGCAGTTCGGGGGCATAGCATGGGATCTGGGCAAAAAGAGTGGGGTGGGGTGGTAGTGCCTAATGGGTGCAGGCTACCACCCCAATTTCAGGGGGAGTGGGCAAAGGGCTGGTTTTTGGTGAATTTCTGAAGTTTTCATGTCTTTGGGGCAGATTGGGGCAGAAAGTGGGGACTTGGGCAGAATAGTGAGGTGGGATGGTAGTGCCTAATGGGTGGAGGCTACCACCCCAATTTCAGGGGGATTGGACAAAGGGCTGAATTTTTGAGAATTTTTGAAGTTTTAGTGACTTTGGGGCAGTTTGGGGGCAGAAAGTGGTTCTGCCCCAAAAGAGTGGGGTGGGGTGGTAGTGCCTAATGGGTGGAGGCTACCACCCCAATTTCAGGGGGATTGGGCAGAGGCCTGATTTTTTGGGAATATTTGAAGTTTTGGTGTCTTTGGGGCAGATTGGGGGCAGAAAGTGGATCTGCCCCAAAGGAGTGGGGTGGGCTGGAAGATAGTGCCTAATGGGTGGAGGCTACCACCCATCCCCAATTTCAGAGTGATTGGGCAGAGGGGTGAATTTTGGTGAATTCTGAGGTTTGTCTTCATAAGGTGAAGTGTGCTAAATTGATTACTTCCTCATATTCATAGTAATTGAGAGTGTGAAAAAGTGAAAGTGGGGTCATGAGAGTTGTCTAATTGAAAAAAATCTCATTTGCTATGATAGAATGAGAATTCACACCTCAGAAGTTTTTTTTCCCTTTGCATTTCTCCCATAGGGAATAATGGGGATTTGAGGATGCTCCAACTGCCCCCCGGGGGTGCCTGGGCTCCAAAGTGGGTTTGGGTGCAAGGCAGGTATGGCCACAACTCCCCCCAGGCATGAACCCCAAGCAAGTGGGGTTCATGGTTTATCTTTTATTTATTTTATTTTTAAAAAGATTTTAGCCTGATTCAATGCAGTGAACAGTGTGTGACCTTAATTGCTGTGAACTCTGAGTTCAGAATTCTGAGCAATTAAGGTCACACACTGTTCCACTTGTGAATGGGGGGGGGGGACTCATATTCATTGCACCCCTGGGTGCCTACTACCCTCACTGGGATTGTGCCCCTAGGTGGTCTGCATAGGGAATAATGGACCAGTTTGACTCCCCATTATACCCTACAGAGAAAATGAAAAAATTGAAAAATCTTCCCAAAAAAACTAATATCGCAGGAGTGTCCGATTGCTTTGGGGTTCCATGGGTGGTAGGCATCCCTGGGTGCCTACCATCCATGCCAGTTTTGTGTCCCTAGGTACTCTGCGTAGGGAATAATGGGCCAGTTCAACTTCCCATTATACTCTATGGGGAAAAGGCAACCCCTCCAAAAAATCATTTTACAGCACAGGGGTGTCTGGTTGCTTTGGGGCATTGGTGGTAGTTGGCACCCATGGGGCATACCACCCAAACCTAGTTTTGGAGGTTTGAACCTTCGAACCAGTCGAACCCATTCAAATAGAACCAGGCAATGTTTGTTTTGAACTCAGACTGGCATTGCCAATTCAATGCCCTGCTTAGATCGAGTTCGAACCTTCAAACTGAACCAGTTCAAATTCAAACCAGTTCAAATTCAAACTGGTTTGAATTTGAACCTGTTAGCACATCCCTAAGCCTTATCAGAAGACACCTTGGCTGATGGTATCAAAAGCTGCCAGGAGGTCCAGGAGAATTTGCACGTGTGCACTTCTCCTGTCCTCCAAGCACAGGATATCCATCAGTGTTACCAAATCAATTCTGTGTGAAATGTTAGATATGAGGGGCAGCAAAATCAGTGAGAAGCAAAGAGTCGGGATGCAGAAGGAAGAAGGAAGATAAGGTTAAAGTAGTAGCCACATCCCTATAGAAGAGTTTTGAGCAAAATTCAAAATCTGTGAGGCTTTGAGATGAAGATACCAAACTGATAATAAGGCACCATGGCACGATATTCCCATTGACAACACGACTCCATCACAAATCAACTTTATGCACTCACATACAGCACCTCAACATTTTGCTCATGGTTCCAAGACAGTTACAGGTTATCTCTTTAGACTAGCTAACAGGTGAAATCATGCAACTTTATGAAAAGTGTTCCTTTATTATGATCTATCCTAAACTCATCTATTTTTAACTGCTGAGATTTATTATAAATGGGGTGTACAGCTTAAAAGGTCAGGAAACCCTTGATTACAACCACAGTAAATCAACCTAGATTCATTTTAATGAGACACATCATTGTATTTTTTATTTTATTTTTTATTTTGGTATGAGTAAGGGAAAAATAGTCCCTCAAAGAACCAGACAGTTTTCAAAGACTGGCACATGGTAATTTGATGGAGGGTTTCCTATTTTTATTCCTCTCCATTTTTCCCCTTTTACATACTCATTTCCAGATAAACCAGAAGCAAAGAGGTACTTTATTTATGCAAATTCCCAAGGAAGTGCTTAGAGATGTAAGTAACAATCTGGGAAGATTAAACAAAAAGCTAACTTCTGTGTTAAATAGGGAAAGCAAATGCATTTTTTTAAAAAAAGAAAAAAGAAAAAAACCTTCATTGTCTTTGCCCCAGTGTACACCTACAGATTATGGAGCAAACTGGATTTATAAAGAAAGTTTGCAACCTTCAACTCCAGTGACTAATTCCTTGCCTTAGCCTTTAGTGCTCTTGGTGAAGAAAAGAGAAGCCCTGCAGAATCAGACTAAAGTCCACCCAGTTCAGTAGTCTACTTCCTACCATGACCAACCAGGTGTTTCCAAGAAGTCTACAAATGGGGAATGAAAACAATAGCCTTTTTTGACTGTTGCTCCCCAACAATAGGCATTTGTGTATTCAGTGGCATAGTACCGCCATGGATCATGGAGGTTTGCTCTTCACTCTTCCACCTTTCCTATGCTCAGTCACCAAAAGGTTTACCCCTGACTCTGAAGACTCCTTCTCAGAACCATCTTCAGTGTGGGATGGTACCCCTCCACTACCATACCTCATCTCAAGGCACAAGGAGGCTCCCCTGTTCCCCCAGCACATGATGAACAAGGCACAGTCCCTTCAAATTCCAGCAGTATTCCTCAGATGAGGTGGAACTCAAAACACCAACCTGATTGCAGGATTGCAGTAGCTCCTAGGTCAGTGATGGGGAACCTTGACACTCCAGCTGTTTTTGAACTACAACTCCCAGCATCCCCGGCCACAATAATTGTGGCTGGGGATGATGGGAGTTGTAGTTCAACAACATCTGGAGTGCCAAGGTTCCCCATCACTGTCCTAGGTGGTCCAGGCTAGTGCCAGAATAACAACCTGAGTTTGCTGCAGTGGGTTGTCCTGTATGCAGACTGCACAACCACATCCGCACATAATGTGGAACATAATATTATTCACATTTGCACATAATGTGGAACTGCGGGTAAAATGGGCCCATACAACCCAACTTCCCTCAGCTCTCCCATCCGAATTTGAATGTCACTGAGAGCAACCTCTCCACAGTCTCGCTGACTGCAGAGAGGAGGGGGAACTGATTGCTTGGCTTCTTGAATGAAGGACAGCCCCAGCAGCCAATAGAAGCCAGGGCGAGGGAGGAACTTTCTCCCTTAACTCCAGTTGCCAGGAAGCAAGATTGTGGTGCCACGTTCGGACGTAATGCAGGCACTACAGACCCAGATTTCTAGTATACAAAACCTACTCCCAACTGAAGGTACAAATCAAAGTCCATGGAGGGAAACCGTGGGTCCATTTTGCAGCAAAATTGTGGTTGCCGGCATCTGGACATACGTAAACTGAAAATGGAGGCCTCTTCACCTCTGGTTTCTTATTATGCGCAAATGAGGCCACTGATACAGGTTCCACAGTGAGCTGATCATGGTCCTGATCTCTTGTAAATGAATGTGTACTCTGGCTGAATTTCAGCCTGGAACAGAAGAATGTCACATCTCCAACATTTGACAGATGAAGATATACAGAGTCAGGTGTACATGTAATACCCTTAGTATCACTTCCACAGCTGTTACTTGCTTCACTACGGAACCCTGATGCTGCTTCTCCACTTATACAGTATATGCTGTATTATATATATGCTATATACTGTATATGCTGCATATGCTGTATATTATACAGTTTACACTGTATACTGTGCAATAGCCCATCTTTCCACTGGCTTCTGAAGGAAGTCTGTCTATCTAAGACTAAAAAGATTAGAAATTAAGGAATAGCTCCGGTGGGTGGTGGGAAATAACAAAAGTTGAGAAATCATCAAACTGAACCACATGCATGGCAAAATATGAACATTTCAAAATATGAAATGTCAAAATGCCATTAGAGAAGGGGTTAGGCAGGCTTCACGAGCTAGGACCTTCCACTGCCTGGGACAGCAACTAAAAAGACCTTGCCTCATTTCACCATCAACCCAACTTCCAATGGCAGTGTAACATGAAGCAATCTGTCCTCTGATGGTGAGCAAAGTCGGTAGGGAGATTCATCTTGGGAGAGGTGTTCAAATGTCCTTGGCCCAAACCATTTAGGGCTTGTAAAGTGATCACCAGCATCTCACAAAACACAGCCAGGTAGCTGTGTTGATCTCTTCACAGCAAAATTCACAGGGCTTAGTAAAGTAATACTTGGATTAACTCTACTCCATGTTCACCACGGAGATGTGGGTTTTTTGAGCTGCACAAGACTCTGCTTTAAGCTGGCTGTAAAGGTACTAGAAATGTGGGGAGGGGAGCCTTTGTGTAAGAGCACCAAAAATGCCAGGCTGGATGCAAACACAGACTCCCACCATTGGCATTCTTTTCCTTTAACACAGGAAAAGTTGCATTCATGCAAGGCGCCATTCCGTGAACAGAAGGGGTCTCTGCATGAGCCCAACTCTCCTTCTGTTCAAGGAAAGAGTTCTCCACAATGGAGAGCACCATTCCACCAGAGCTTAAGATCTAACCCACCATGCATCACCTTACATACTCCTTTGCAAGTTGTACATACTCCTTTAAGAGATCCAGGTTGCTTACAGCGTGCTTTTAATTTTTCACACTGTAGCTAATGAAAAATTTAAATGAAATCATTTAGTAGTGATTGCTCCACAAACACAACATGGATTCCTTTAAAGTTCCAATTATATAGTTTAGTTTAGCTTAGTTTAGCTTTTTTTATACAACTGGCTTCTGAACGAGAATGGCAAAAAAATAAATAAATGTCAGGCTAAGTTCTCTTTTTTAAAAATGGACCTAAGGATATTGTACCTCTGAACATGTGCAGCTTGTATTCTATCTCTAGCCGGAAACACTTGTTAAAAGAAATCTATGTAATCGTGGGGTTTCACTGAGTATGTGCAGAGCTCCTGTCCCTGAAGGATATCAATTTTGCATTAAACACACACACACACACACACTACAATTAAGGTGTTAATGAAAACACCAAAGATATCCTACACCTACCAGTGTGGTGTAGTGGTTAGAGGGTTGGACTAAGACCAAGGTAGACCTAGTCCTGGGTCAAATCCCCATTCCTCCATGATGCTCACAGAACATAGGCCCAGCCTGTGGTCCCCTTCCCTCTGTTCAGCCACTGAATTCTTGCCAGCAAAAGTCCGTTAGCCAGATAACGTGGGTGTGTAATTGCATGTGCAATTATGGGATGCCGTGGACACAGAGCAGGTAATTGTGTGTGCAAATGTCTAATTATGGGCCTTTGTGTGCACAATTAACCAATTTGCCCATATCATCGCCAAAGCTTTGCTTTCAAATTAGACATGCATCTGCATACACAAATGAGTTGCATGTAATTGCACAGACAAAAAAAAATCAGACTGATTCATAGATAATTATTTGGGGAGGGGCTGGTATTGTTCTGAATCCAAGTGATGTAACTCAGAAGACAGGCATGTAGAATGGGAAGAAGCCCAGTGAATGTGAATGGACACCCTGGTCTTGGTTTCTTAAGCACATTTGCATTCTTGTTAGAATGCTTATGCTACCATCTAATCTACATTTCTTTTGCTTCCCTGGGAAAATGTCATGTGGAACTGTGCCTAATGCATTAGGAGATTCAACAACGACTTTTGTCTCTTGCATTTTTTCTAAAAAAAAATACCTTCCACTTGTTATCTTTCAAAAGGAGAAAGTTTCAGGCAAAATGAGTTTTCTCAGTTAAAATTCTGCGAAAGAGTTGAGAGTCTAGACAAATCCATGTATTCCCCTTATGTGTATGGCAAATTCATGGTGACAAATCTGTCCCATCATGCCGGCTGACTCTTGGTGCCCATGTTTTTTTGGTGGGACGTGTGAAAGCCTATGCACACAGGCTCTCCACACAAATGAGAACATTTTGTGCAAACAGATGGGGAGATGAATTTCTATCCTAACCTTTAGATGATGCTGGAAAAGTCAGGGGGTGCCACAGCCAGCACTGCACAAGAGAAGAGATTCTGATGGGATTGTCATTCCATTGCAGGCACAAACTGATTACATATGCAGCAGGTCACCATCCAGTCAGAAGTCATGGGCTTGGTAAATGCTGGTTGCTGGCCCCTGACTCAGTCTTCTGGGGCCTCCAAGTTGGAGTGGGAATTATCTTCTCCTCTAAATTGCCACATGGCAGCGGCTAGTGGGTACCCTCCCACTGTAATTAGAAGTATGCATCATATCAGCCATAGGTTCTACTGTTCTAGAATAATCATAGCAAGAACGTGAAATATAGTCTGCTGTTTTCTGATTTTCACTTGGTTATTAGCAGGTCGCTTAGTTATGCTCCATCATATGCTTCAGGTTTGACAAAAAGCCAAAATGGGGCAGAGAAAAAGGAGGGGAAAGAAAACAGTGGCTGACATATATTTATGTGGTGTTGTGCCCCAGGGCTGCTGTGCACTCAGAAGGCGGTCTGACACTGCGAAGCCAAAAACCTGCAGGGCTTTAAGAGGGTTTGGATAACTTCATGGAGGACAGGTCTATCAACAGCTATTTGTCTGAGGGCTACAGGCCACCTCCAGCTTCAGAGGCAAGACGCCTCTCAATACCAGTTGCAGGGAAGCAACAGCAAGGGAGAGGACATGCCCTCAGGCTTCCCAGTGGCATCTCCCTCTCTCCCAACACTAGAAACCCATGAAACTGAAGGTCAGGAAATTTATGACTGACAAGAGGGTACCCTCCCATTTTTCACACAGTACATAATTAATCTATGGAAATCTTTGCCATGGGATGTGGTGATGGCCACCAGCTTGGGTGGCTTGAAAAGTGACTTAGACAGATTCATGGAGGACAGGTCTATCAATGGCTACTAATCTGGTGGCTGTGGGCCACTTCCAGCCTCAGAGGCACATTGCCTCTCAATACCAGTTGCAGGGGAGCCACAGCAGGAGAGAGGGCATGCACATACCTCTTTCCTGTGGGCTCCACAGAGTCATCTGGTGGGCCACTGTGTGACACAGGATGCTGGTCTAGATGGACCTTGGGCCTGATCCAGCAGGGCTATTCTTATGTTCTTAATAATATATAGAATTTTAAAAATATAGGCCAGGTCTACCCATAAACTTGAATGGGGCAGCATAGTGGTGGCATTAGACCAGGTCACCAGAGCAACAGTGGCCAGGTGACAGGTCTGCCTTCTGCACTCAAGGGGAACTGGGGAGACCTGGCCTCCCATGACAGGGTTGTTCTGGTCTACCTGCCAGCTTTGTTTCTAGGGCTGGTAGCCTGGCCCCTGGTCTCCGGGAACTGGTATACCTGGCTGTTGATTCAAAGTGGATAGCTTACACATGGGTGTGGGCAAATACCAGGTGGATTGCCTTTCCTCAAGGGCATCCATTCTTTTCAGGACATGTCCCGGGGAAATGAAGATGTATGGTAGCGCTATTTACAGCAGCTCCAGGATGCAGCTTTTTGAGACTATAACACTAATTATCCCATCCACCCTCGGTTTTAAAGGTCATGTTAGAAACCCTACCTTGCCATCTTAATATGGTGATTTGGGATGCCCTTTGCAGACTCCGGACATGATGTGAGGATTCTTAAGTCCAGTTGTTTTCATATGTTAAAGGATATTCTTAACTCCATAGCTGAAGTAAATGGGAATTGGGCAAAGTTCTTCACTTTGCCCAAATCCTGCCCTCACTAGCTTAGTATGTGGTCCGTTAAAAAAATAAAAATAAATCACAGGTTGTGTTTGAGCTCATTGCAAATGTCCACAGGTTACATTCAAGCACACTGGGGTACAAAAGAAATGGCCACTTCGCAAAGAAGAGTGCTTCCCCCCCCCTTTTGCAATCTCATATCTTGAATAACCTGAGTTACTGTTAGTGTTTCAACCTTGCTTGATCCTCTTACCCTCCCTCAGCAAAAGCCTCTTTGTCACCACACCCCATCGGAAATGATGCCCTTGTTTCTTTCTTGTCAGCCTCTTTTAAAGTCTTTATTTGCATGTCATATATTTTGTGATTAGCCCTTCATTTCTGGGCCCTTGCTGTCCTGCCTTCTTCTCTTTTGTGGCATTGCTTTGCCCTCTCTTTCCATCCCATCCTTGTCAGCCAATTTCCATTGCACTGTTTGAGATTTCAATGGATTTTTAAATATTTTAAAAAGCAAAGTCTTCCTTATGGTTGTTAATGCAGTATTATATTGAAGCTGAAGCAAGGGAACAGAGGTACTGCTGCGGCTTTGATTTGCTCAGAAATTGCATGGGGACGTAAAGCCTCTTTAAAAATGAAAACATAAGGCTTAATTGTGCCATTTCTAGGGGCAAAGATTTGCGGCACCTCAGTTTCATCAAAGACTAGAATCACAGAATTAACGAGTTGGAGCGGCCCTAGTAGGCCACCTGACCCACGGCTGGATGGAGGGAATCAAGAGCTAATACATAATAGACTTAATAATAATAAACTTTATTTGTTAGCCACCCCATAACAAATTGTTATAGCCAGCCAACTTGAAAACGGAGGGAAAGCTCACTGTAAGTAATTGGTCCCAAAGTCAAAATGTTCTTACCATTCAGGAGTTTCTCCTAATGTTTTCCCCTAAAGCTTCTCCTCTTTTAATGAAATATTCTTGTGAGTTCCTCCCCCCACAACGAGTGTCGTTTCTAACCTCCTACCAAACTCCCCCATTGCCAGAATTTTGGTGAATTGCAGGGATCAAAAAAACTGCTAACAGCCCTAAAATATATGGTTGTTCCCTCAACCATTTTCCACAGAGCTTGTTCTGCAATGCAGACCTTTAAAAACCCTTTTGTTGCTCTTAGCATCCTTCTCTGGTTTTAGCATATATTTTTTTGAGATTCAGCTCTTCCTGACATCATCCTTGGAGCAACTTGCCTGCATTCATCCTACTTGATCTGTCCTTCCTTCCTTCTTCCTTCCTTGCTTCCTTTACTAGCTGAAGGTTTGTCCCCATGAGATTTATCCCTGTTGTTTCTTCACTAGAATACTGGTGTTTTAGCCCAAAACCACTGGTGTTCCAGCTAAAAGAACATCAGGCTACCCCATTAAATGGCCTCCTTGCACCTGCACAGAGCCCATCTGAAGAAGGCTTAGCCTGGTGCTAAGTTCAGTCAGTGCAAGCGGTTGGCCAGGCCGGCCATGGGGAGGGATGGCAGGCCTGAACACATGACTCCCCACTGCTGCCAGCTCTGCATTACATTGTCTCCGCTCCCACCAGAGGACCAGTTAAAGGGCACCTCCATGCACCTCGTCTTTGTTACAGGAGTGGCTGGTGGCCACAGGGAGGTGGTGGGTAAGGTCATCCCTCCCCCCCCCCCACAACCCACTTCGGGCTCTGCAATGAATAAAGGTAATTCCAGGATGCCCTGGAGCCATTTTGTTTTTAAAAGTAGGTTAGGCTCTCCTCCCCCCTCCCTCCCCCCTACAAATTGAAGGCTTAATTCCCCCTCTTAATTCCCCCCATAATTCCTCCTCATCCTACATATTGAAGGCTTAAAGTGCCCAGAGACATAAGTTTTGAGTGGTATAAAATATGTTAAATAAATGAAATAAATAAATAATAAAGAATCGATTTGGCTAGATTTCAGTCTGAATCTGACTGATTCGATGCAACTTTGAATCCAATCACCCTTTTTGGGGTGATTTGTTTCTAAGTAGAAACACTCAAATCAGCCAGATTCGAACTGAATTGATCCGCTGCCAAATTGATTTGCACATCCCTATCCTCTGGTTGAACTCACTGAGATTATGACGTAGCCTGCACACCTACAAGCCCAATCCCTCATATGCACACCTACGAGCCCCCAAACCCTCAGAAGAAATTGGGCATATGCAGAATACTATAAGGAAAAATTTCTTCTGTGACTGGATAATTCAAGCTGATCAGATGCAGGAGAGAATTTAACATTGGGTCAATACTGATGGGCCAGCAAGAGACTCAGTAAGCTCTGCTGGGGAAACATGGAAGGTCAGACGTGCTGCATGGACCAACAAGTGAATGTGTGTTATTCCTGCATGAAACAGAAGGCTGGACAGGATGAACTCCAACTCAACCTCTATGATTCTATGGAGCGTATTTATAGAGCATGGGGTTTGTACCAAGTGTCCTATAATGTGGTCTGCCTATGCTGTCCATGCCATCAAGTCACCGGATGACATAAAGTATAAATGAGCCAATGTGCTTGGCAGGCATGCCAAAGACAGGCATATTTTTGTATAGAAAGTGTGTGTGTGTGTGTGTGTGTGTGTTGTGTGTGTGTGAAAGAGGGGGGGGGAGGGAGGGAGAGAGAGAGAGGGAGGGAGGGAGAGATCCTGTTATGATTATAACTGTGCTATAGTTACTGAGCGGTACAGAAAAGGAAAAGAAGAAAAGTTCACCATGTGTGATAAAATGGGATGTAAATTTAAAATAAAATCCATCGAGAGGTGGGTACAGATTGTGAGGATTATACTCATGGAAAATTTTTCCCCCTCCCTCCTTCTCTATCTAGTTAGCTAGCTAGCTGCAGCCCAGTATGCACACTCATTAATTAAGTGGGAGCACTTGGATTTGATCCGGTAAAATGCAACTGAATCACAATGGATTTCTCCTTCAGTGACATCAGATTTAATTCCAGGGTACCTTCTTCCTCGCTTCCCTAGTTCTCTGCAGTGCTCCCTTGTTCTTCTCATCTTCTGGCTTGTGGCCACGTGGAATAATGTAGCCAATGCCACATCACATGACTGCGGCCAGCAAAACAGAAGACCTCTAGCTTTCCTCCTTCCCTTGCAGGAGACAAAATGAGCTTTGTTGACCATCCTATTGGGGGCTGAGTAGGAATCTTTCTGCTTTCCAACATATTGGCAAGTTGGGAAGATTTCACCTACTCTGCTATGTCCCATTTAATAAGTTTTACTTCACAGCTGTCAGATTCAGTGCAGGCAGGGGTCAGGCGTCGGGAGCAGCCTCATCAATGAACACTCACGAGCTTATTTGATCAAGGAGGGAGTGGTCAATCAGCCCTTCCAGGCTTGGCAGCATGAGGGATAGGAATGTGCAGAACTGGTTCAATTCCATCGTGAGCTCAGTCTACCTTCTTGCATCATCCCTAGAGATGTAGAAACGTGGTGGGACTCCATCTTTCTATTGCTCCAGTGCCTGCAGGAGCAAGAGGTGGACAGCATGTCTTTGAGGTGATTTTTTTGGCTGACTTTAAAATGTTGTTGGTTGCTTTGGTTGTTGGTTGTTTTGTTGTTTGCTTCTGCAGCATTGCCACACACACACACACACGTCCATGATGAGTCTGGACTGGTTCCTTGATGACGTGTGTTAGCCTGCAGGCTTTCAGCCAGGGCCCCGTCCAACTTGAGTTCGACCTAAACTGCAGACTTTGCATCACATTTGTGGTTTTCTTTTTTCTATCTCAACCTGTGTGCACAAACACACAATTAAATATGCTTGCTTTTGATGGATCTCAGATGGGCAGAGGCAGAAGAACTGGGTTGCCTTGCCTGCCCTTCCTTCCTGAGACCTGAGGTTCAGTCTGGTGTTCTGGCAAAATTTCTGTCTGTTTTTGCTTTTTAGTATGAGATTTGCTCCATGACATGTGTCTCTCTGTCCTCGCAGCACGCTGTGGTCTAGTAGTCTGGCTCTGTGCGTTCTGCATTCTAGATCATGTACTCTCAGAATCGGGGCACTTGGTGGGTCACTGTGTGAAACAGGGTGCTGGGCTAGATTGGCCGTGGGCCTGATCCAGTAGGGCTGTTCTTATGTTCTTTTGTTAAAAGATTGCTGCTGCTGTTCCTATGGAATAATTCTGTGTGGCTGGAGAGCAACTTGTGGCAATGATGCATCGGCAGTCACTGGGTAGGGCACCTGGCACAGAATTTTGCTTAGTGATTTTTTTCTGTATGCTTCCCACCATGTTATGTAGGCGAATACCTTTTTAAAAAATGCATGTGATCATGGCCTTGCAGTGCTATTTCTGGTTATGCCATAGGGAATGATGGGGATTTGAACAGGCCCAATATTCCCTATGGGGAGTGCCTAGGGACACCGAAATGGGTTGGGTGGAACATCAAGATGGGTGCTACCTACCTACCAACCCACAAAGCAATTGGGCAATTATTTATTTTTATTTTTCAGGGTCAGTAGGTCAAAGGTTGACCTACTGATGACCCCCCAACATTAAAAAAAAATTAAAATAGCCTGATTGCTTGATTGCTTTGCAAGTTGGGTGGTAGGTACCTCCCATCATGACATACTACCCAACCCATTTTGGTGTCCCTGGGCACTACCTGTAGGAAATAATAGGCCTGATTGAATTACCATTCTTCCCTATGGCAGAACCACTTCGAAGCAGTTCACCCCCAGTTTGAATTTGAACTGGACCAGTTTCCAGTTCAAAAGAACCGGCACTTGAACTGGGGCCCCAGGTTTGAGTTGGGCTCAAACTTGAACCGAACTGCAACGTCCGGTTTTCTACACACCCCTAATGAATGATAGGATTGGGACTCTTCCTTACTTTAGTGGACCACCAACCTGAAAGACTAAATGCCTTGGATGGGGAGGGAGTTGAGGCCAGAGCTCTCTCTCATTTTTTCAGGGCTACAGGCAAAAAAAAGTTTGCAGCCCCCTCCCCGCGATGAATTAATATTGTACTGGAACTAGAATAGTCTTGGTAGCCTTTGCTGCAGTGTTATGTCCTCATAGTTGTGAGGCCATGGGTGACCACTCTCTAGCTAATCCTGAAGAAAGCCCTGGATGAGGCCTCTGAAATGATCCTGACATCCCTCAGGGGCTGGTGAGGAGGTGCAGAGATCCAATTTGCTCTGATCCACTACCATCTGCTAGTATCTGACCCCTTGCCTTCATGTAGTGCCTTCATTTCTTGCATGATGCAGAGTAAGACCTCCATGAATGCCTTTGCTGAGGCATTGAAAGGGACATTCACTTACAAAAATGTCCAGGGGAGAGATTTTAATATTCCAAATGATGTCACCCATTTGCATTACATTGCATTATTTAGCTGAGTCTTCTGTTTCTTCCCTGCTACCATCTTCCGGTCTGATTTTGCATCGGCTCCTTTTCATATCCCAGCAAGCACAGGAATTGACCAGGAACGAAGAAATTCCCCTCGGCAATGAACACAATTCAGCCGCGCTTGTCAGATTCTGTACGACCACTGATTATTGCCAAAGGGGATTTTCTTTCCTATATATACGTTTTATCAGTGAGTTTGCTGTGGCAAAAGACAATCTCACATGGAGCCTCTCGGAGGGAAGCAGTGACTTTTTAAAGAAAACATCCACAAGGTTTTGTTTCTCTGAATTAAAGATGAACGTGAGCCAGTGGACGGTAGGATCCGGTGTTTAAAAAGCTGACCTGAAAAAATTCAGACATCTGAACAAGAATATCAATAGCATAACATAGAGTTGCTCTATGGTGGCCATGCTTGGAGGTCATCACTCAGTGGCGGAGCTGAGTTATGACCTCCAAGCACAGAGAAGGTCTTAGCTTCTATCTTTGCATCCAGTTAGAAAATCCTGCCTGAAAGACTCCTGCCTGAAACCTAGGAGAGCCACTGCCAGTCAGTGTAGACGATCCTGAACTTGGTGGACCAAGGGTCCAACTCAGAATAAGGCAGCTTCCTATGTTGCATTGTTGCAGAGGGCTAGGAAAGGCAGCCGATGATGTGCTGAAATAAAACTGCTCCTGCCCTATACAACTTCAAACTGCAAGTAGGGGCACATGATAGAAAAGCGGGGTGGGGGGAGAGAAACCCAAGGCATAGAAAACTAGAATGTCATGCTAGATTACAAAGCGTTGCCTTGGCAGGCTAGATTTTGATGGGCTTAAAGTTTTCTTTTATTTGAACAAGCAGATTCAAACTGCTTGAGTCTGTTTGTTCTATGCTACACTGTGAGAAACGGCACAGCCCAGGAAATTTGTTCTTTGTGTAATCTTGCCTTGCGTTCCCTTCTGACTTCACTGCATGTCCAAAAGGTCAGTCCCGTTTAGTTCCTACTCTTCTACAATACCCTCACATTATTTTTGTCTGCAGTTTTGATCTCGCCCCTTAAGGGCAGAATGGACTGGATCCTGATTAAAATGCGATTCTTGATGCACGAAGCACTCTTTATAGGATCCCCGATTTGCCATTCAATCTGCATTTGTAAACATGTTAAAACCAGAATCCTACAATAACATGTGGCAACAGATGTGATCATAAAGCTTCCCGGAATAACTGTGGGCAATAACAATGAATATAATGGACAGAGAGGGGATAATATCTGTATTTATAGCAGTGTGTGTGGAATAGCAGAGGGCTCTGGTGACATTTAATCTTTGGGGATGGACGGATTCCCTTGGCTTCAAATGGGTGCTTCAGCATTATTCTTACTGTAGACAGCTCCCCCACTGAGCTATCCTGGAGCACTGAACACTGGCATAACCCTGCCATTGATTATTTGAGTAGAAGTCCTGGGGGTGGGGGGGGGGTGTCATGAGAGTTCAGAGGAAGGCGCCCATTTTATGGACGATGTCTTTATTGTGTTACAGGAAGAGACAACAAGAAGTACAGGCAGGAAGTAGGAAGGGACTCTTCCTCCAATGAGGATCACTGCTAGCTAATGCTAGTGCCACCTACTAGCTGGGCATATTACAACCACATTTCCACGCCGGAGGGTAGGGTGTGTAGAACACACACTGGATGCTTTTTTTAGTCTTTGCAAGGCCCATTTCATAGCTACCTCTTTCTATCTAGGCGGTTCACAAAAATAAACACAATAGAAACAGAATAAGACCTACTATTCAACAACAATTAAAAAGTTGAAAACAATCAAAGATTACAGCAATTAAAACATTTAAACAGCAATTAAAAACTCAAAACATTCAGAGATTAATAAAAGCCAGGCTAAAAAGTGTGTCTTAAGGGCTCTTTTAAAGGCTGGTAAAGTTGTTAAGCCAAATGTCTATAGCGAGTACATTCCACAGCCCAGGGCATCGCAACTATAGGGATGGGCCACTCCCAAGTCATAGCCAGATGAGCTGGTGGTATATGGAGATGGACTTCTCTTGATGATCTTAATGTGCTGTATGGATCATGCAGAAGAAGGCACTCTCCCAGGTAACCCAGTCCTAAGCTGTTTAGGGCTTTCAAGGTAATTACCAGCGCTTTGTATTTTGCCCAGAAACTTATTGGCAAAGCAATTGCTTTAAAACAGGCCTGACATGGTATTTCCAAGAAATCCTGGTAACCAATCTAGCCGAGGCATTTTGAACCAACTGAAGTTTCGGAACTACATATAAAGGCAGCCAAATGTAGAAAGCATTGCAGTAGTCAAGCCTAGAGGTTACCAGACAGTACACCACAGTGCTGAGATCACTATCTGCAAGGAATGGACTTAGCTGTTGTATCAACCAAAGTTGAAAGAAAGCGCTCCTGGCCATAGCCTCAACCCAAGAAACCAGAGTAAGGCTTTGGTCCAGACGCACTCCCAAGCTACATACCTGTTCCTTCAGGGGGAGTGCAACCCCATCCAGAACAGGAACATCTATCACGTCTCTTGAAGTATGACCCCTAATCATGAGTACTTCCGCCTTGCTTGGATTCAGCTTTGATTTATTATCCCTCAGCCAGTCCATTACTGCCTGTAGGCAGTATCATTTAGGGGGGCTATGCCATTTCCTGATGATGATGTCATGGAGAAATAGATATGGATGTCATCAGTATATTGATAATACCCTGCTCCAGATCTCCCGATGATTTCACCCAGCAGTTTCCTGTAGATATTAAAATGCTTCGGAGATTGGATAGAGACCTGAGGGATACCACACAATAGCTCTCATTTCAGAGAGCAACTATCTCAAAGTGA